>NC_090989.1:187358142-187667415 GCF_041146395.1 Eulemur rufifrons | reverse complement strand
ACTAAAAATAGAAAGAAATTATATAGACAGCTAAATATATATATAGAAAAAATTAGCCGGGCATGGTGGCACATGCCTGTAGTCCCAGCTACTCGGGAGGCTGAGGCAGTAGGATCGCTTGAGCCCAGGAGTTTGAGGTTGCTGTGAGCTAGGCTGACGCCACGGCACTCACTCTAGCCTGGGCAACAGAGTGAGACTCTGTCTCAAAAAAAAAAAAAAAAAAAAGAATAGACAGGATTCTTTCTCTCATAGAACATAGTGTTTTCCAGTGGAGATAGACTGGCAGTAGACATGCAATCAGTAATAAGCATGCAAAATATTAATGATAAGCTGTATATAGAAAGTTTAAATAGAGAAATGTGATATAAACAAATATCTACTTTAGATTGAGGAAGCTTTTCTCTGGACACAGCTTTTAAGCTCAGACCAAAAGACAAGAAAAAGCCACCATGCAACTGTCAAGGCAAGAGAACTCTAGGCAGCAAATGCAAAGGCCTATTTGACAACCACACAGAAGGGCTTTGGGTCTGGAGCACAGTGTGCAAAGGAGAAAGTAGCCCAAGTGCGTGGAGCACTATCTCAAAGGGTCTGTCCACTCAATCTCAAAGGGCTTTATAAAACAGAGTAAGAGGTTTGGATTTTATCCCATGTGTAATGGGAGGTTATTGGAGGGTTCTAAGCAAGGGAAAGACATGATGTGATTTCCAGTTAAAGAGAGGGCTAGGCGCAGTGGCTCATGCCTGTAATCCCAGCACTTTGGGAGGCCGAGGTGGGAGGACTGCTTGAGACCAGAAGTTTGAGACCAGCCTGGGCAACATAGTGAGACCCTGTCTCTACAAAAAAATAAAAAATAAAATAAAGAGATTACTTTGACTAATGAGTCAAGACTGGATTGTAGTGGAACAGTAAAACCAGTTAAAAAGAAAGTGGTCCAGGCAAGAGATAAGGGTGGCCTGGACTATGAAGGTAGTGTTGAAATGGAGGGAAGTAGATAGATTTAAGGTTTAAAGGAAAGAGAGTGTTTAAGGATAATGCTTAGACTTCTGGCTTAAACAAGTGGGTAGGTGGTGGTCCATTTATTGAGATGTTGAAAACTTTTGAAGGTTTGAGCCATGGAAAAAAGAGTGCTTTGGGGAACATTCAGGGTTTGAGATACCAAGAGGGCAACTGGTGGTGAATAGATAAAGAAAATGTGGCCTATATATACAATGGAATGTTATTTGGCCATACAAAGAAATGAATTACTGAATCATGGCATACAGGTAAACCTCAAAAACATTATGCCAAGTGAAAGAAACCAGATGCAAAGGACCACATATTGTGCAGCTCCATTTATATGTAATGTCTTGACTCAACAAATCTGCAGAGACACAGAGTGGATCAGGGTTGCCAGGGGTTAGAGGTGGGAATGGGAAGTGATTGTAAATGGGCATGAGGGATGTTTTCCTGGAGATGGGAATGTTCTCAAACTGAATTCTGGTGAGGGTTGCATAACTTTGAATATTTACTAAAAATCACTGAAATATACACTTCAAATGGGTGAATTTTAGGATACATAAATTATATCTCGAAAATGCTATTTTTTAAAAAAGAGCAGTACATATGAGTCTGGAATTCTGAGGAGGGAGAAGAGCTGGATAGAAGAGTCAGGAGTCCTCAGTAAGCACTTGAGATCTCTTAGAGAGGGTGTATGGAAAAGGCAAGGAGCCCTGGGTTGCATCTTGGGGCATTCCAACATGCAGAGAGAGGCTAGAGACTGGGCAGATGAGGAGGCAGCAAGGGAAACTGAGGAACAGCCTTAGGGCAGGAAGGACACCTGGGTCGTGTGGAGTCATGAAAATCAAGGGGAGAAAGCTTTAGAAGGGAGTGGTTAACGGAGTGGAATGGTGCTGAGAGGTCAGATAAGGTGAGGGGAGAGAAGACCATGGGATTCAGCCTCAGGGAGATCACTGTTGACCTTAACATTCCCAGTCTCAGCCCAGAGGTAAGGACAGAAGCCCAACTGCAGTGGGGCGAGCAGAGAACAGGAGAGGAGGAAAAGAGAGTACCTGTAGACAGCTCCTTGAGGGAGTTTAAGGGAGAGCACAGAAATGGTTACATAGAGGGAGAAATAGTGTCAAGAGAAGGGTTAAAAGCTAGGGCATGCATGTCTGGAACATGGTTACATGCTGTTGGAAACCGTCCAGAAGAGAGGAGATTGGTGGTGCTAGAGAGGGGGGGACCCTGGCAGAAACTGAGCTCCTGAGGAGGGCAGAGGGGATGGAACCCAGAGCAGGAGGAGGAGGAGGAGGTCTGGGCTTTGGCAGAACCAGGATGCTTCTCCAGAGAGCCAGGAGAGGAGGTGGGAGTGGACAGGGGAGTGTGGGTGGGTGGGTCTCCTGGAGGCACACAGATGGTGAACCCATCGTATTGATTTCCTCTTCCAGGGAAGGAAATGAAAAGATCTTCGGCTGAGAATAAAGGCAGGAGGGAGAGCAGCAGGGGGAGGTGCAAGGAGAAGGTGCCTATAGCTGGTACCCTTCAGTGCCAGGCATATGACAGGGGCTCCCTGAGTCTTGGCTGACATTAAACAATGCAGGCGTTCTTGAACTTTGGTAGGCATAGGAGGATCACCTGGGGTGGCTGTTAAAATGCAGATTCCTGGGTTCTTATCTCAGAGATTCTGATTTAGGAGACCCATGGGAGAGCCAAGAAATCTGCATTTTTCACCAAAGCCCCAGATATTTCTGATGCAAATGGACAGCCGGCTGTAATTTGAGAATCACCGAAAATATGTATGTGAGTAACGTGTATGAACATAGCCCTTACAAATAGGAGGCTTTTAATAAAGAACTAATAAGTTCTTTTCAACAGACGATACCTTAGGCATAGATTTCACATTTCATACATAATTAAGACCAGTTGTGTTTTGTTTTTAGAAAACGATGAATGTTCTCTGCTAAAAAAAAAAAAAAAGCAATTAAATATCCATGTATACTTCTCTTTCCAGGGGAGAGAGCAGAATGCGGCACCACCAGGTGAGAGCGGGACAACCTTGTTTTCTTTCACCCGTAGCCTGAGGTCGGGACCGGGATGAGGCGGGGTGGGGGTCCTGTGGGGGGGGGGTGCACACACTGCTGAGAGCTAGAGGCCTGGATGGCTGTTCACCAATGTCCCCACGGGCTGGTGCGGGGGTGCAGAGGGAGGGCACAGTAGCTGCCGCGGCTACTCGGTCGGTGCAGGATTAGATGGCGAGGCCACGCCCCCCAGCTGGCCAGGGGGAGGGGCGCTTTCGGAGCTGTTCCGGGGCGGGGGGGCAACTTTCCTTTGCGCTGTCCATCGGGTGGGACGGTAACTTCTATTTCAGAGTGGCAAGGGCAGCCAGGAGAGGCCAGAGGCCGTGCGGTGGCTGTTGACCGCTCTCCCCACGTGCTACATGGCTGCTGAGCAATCGGCCCCGGAAAGGCTGGGGGCCACGCGGGGTCCCCAGCACGGAGGCTTTGGGTCTGGCTGGCTTTGCGCGCAGCTGGGCATACGCATGCGCACAGGCACACAGGCGTGCGCCGACAGCCGTGCCGCGCACACCTTGCTCGGGCCTCACGGGCACTTGGGTGGGCGGCCGGAAAGTGACACACGGGCAACTTCTGCTTTCTCTCCAGCTTGTTCAACGTCACCCTTTGCGCTTTTCCCCGAGCAGACCAGAGCCAGTGAACGCTTTCCACTCGGCAGCTGATAGCAGAGGGGCTGACTTTCCTTCCCTTTGAGAGAGTTCAGATCCCTAGGCAGCTGTGTCACCACCCAGATTGTTCCGTAGAGCCCATTCCGTTCTGAGTTCCCTGCAAGAGCTGTCGGGCTGCCCAGCTGGAATCCAGCCCGTGGCCCACAGGCCTGCACCTTCCTCTCCTGTGGCAGCTGAGAGCTACTTTTTGCCTCGCTTTCTGCACCCAGTGACCTGAGGGCATTTTTTCCTTTCCCACAAATCCGTCCCAGTGGCTCAGATTCCTGGAAAGCTGTACATTTGGCAAGAGCAAAGATGAACCCTCAACTCTCTCCTGCTCCCTGGGAAGGGAGTAGGGAGGGCAGAGGCTTGGAAAGCGCTGCGATTATCGGTTTGCTGAGCCCAGGGTGAGGAAGTGAGGGCTCTCCAGAGGTTCAGCCCGCGCAGCTGTTCCTCCGGGCCCAGCACAATCTGGGAACGTCAGGGTGATTCGCGCCGGGCGAGACCCTCCCACCACATGGGGCGGCAGATGTGTAGGGTCACTTTCGAAGAACCTTTCAGAAACAAACCCATTATAATTTTTGTCTCCTGGCAAGAAGATGCTGTTATAGTCCCAAAACAACAGAAGCCATATTTTACACCAAATTCTGCTAATAGTGAAACAGATGGGGGGGGCGCATTGAGCTGCTCTCACTTCCTCCTAATTCTTAGAACTCATGGGGAGAAGATTGTTTCAGCAGATTGCAGGAGAGGAGATCTGTAACCAAACCCTTGGCCAGGTCTCAGGGTCCTCCCTCAGGGGAGAGTTGAGGGTTTGTTTTGTATTTTTAAATAAAGCCCTCTGAGGTGTTCTCTTCCACACCCTCTTTGACCTAGGGCCTGGGAAATCCAAGATAAGATTACAGACCTCCCACTTAGATACCCTGCACTATTTGCAGCTACACTGCACTAAATTGCAGGCCTCCCCCTATGCACTCTGGCCCCTAGAAAAGGTCAAAGACAACTTTGTTAGTAAGCTAAAAAGTCTCCCTTTAGCTCCAAAATAATTGTTTAACATGTAGAACTTATGGCCAACTTGGAAGTGATTTTAAAATTAATCTGAAAGGCCCCGGGTGAAATGTCTCTGTACTATGGCTCTTTCTGCATTCTCTATGGACCCCTGCACGTGGTCAGTGTCATTTCGGATGGTGATTTGAGCAGGTCCCCTCAGCCAAGTTGCTGTTGACCTTGTATATACAGGGACCAGTTTTGCACATGGGCTGCCACATGGTGTATTTTTCTCACACTTAAGAACCTTATATTAGAATAGCCCACATTCCTAGTAGCCCTTTAATTTAGGGTGGCCAGATGTGATAATGCACTTAAAAAGTGTATTGCAAAGGGCAAAGCAAGAAGACACAAATGTAAGGTTTGATAATTGTGATTCAAATGAAAGTGTGGCTTCCCTTACCCAGGTTGCCATGGCCCATGGCCTGAATTAGGGGGAAGGCACTTGAGGTCTTGTCCAAACAGATGCAGTGTGCTACGCAGCCATGCACAGCCTCTAAGAGTCCAACTGCCACTGAACTACATATTGCCACCAGTTTGGATGTTGACCTCTACATCTATTGGATTGGCTAGGGAAATTTTTAATCACATCCTTTTAGTCACAGGATAATTTTGAGGCTAATTCCCGTGTTGCCAACGTGTGTTAATTTTCATCTTGGTTGAAAGGCAGAAAGGGGACATTGGTCTCTGGTTTCTCTTTCTTCCTCTCTGTGGCTTTCTCTGTTCCTATTTTCCCTGCCTCTCTCTCTCTCTCTTTCTTTCCTTTTTGCTCTGCAACTGAGCAGCAGAAGAGATGGAAGGCTTAGGCTGCCCCACTTTCCTTGGCTGAGCTGTCCCCCTGCTCCCCACTTTGTGCCCCACCCAGCACTTCAGTAAGTCGATGTAGATTTGATATCATGCAAAGTTGGGATAGCTACGTTTCCTTGTCAGAGATTCCAGTCAGTGCACAGAGCCCCACACAAAGAAAGAAATCCTGGTATGATTCAAATGGTCTTTGGTTTATGGGAAAACTTATCCTGTTTTCCCTTTATTTCACTTTATAAAATTTAAGAAAAAACAAAAACTTTTAGGATGTCTTTTAAGGAAACTGTCCAATTGGGCACCCTAGATATTTTTTTATATTGAGTGTCCAACATCTGCTTTAAAGTGTTTCTATCTTGGCCATGGGAATTTTAATAAATACTTTAATGTTACTGCTAGATGTTCTATGATAAAAATCAATTTCACGCTTACACTAGAGCCTTGAGTAGGAAGAGCTGAATTCTTCTTCCAGCTTCAATCACGTTTTATTAGCGTGACCTTAGGCAAGTTTCTTCATCTCTCATAGGCTCATTTGCCTTGTGTGTAAAATGGGTTTAATAATTCTTGCCTACCTCACAGGGTTGTTAAAAGGTTATCATGCAACATGAGATAAGGACGTGATCTGGGAAAGTTCAAAAACAGAAACCCAAAACACTAGGAAAGCAAGGAAAATAATGTTGCTATCCTCAAGTTATTTCTAATCCCTAAACTTAAAACCTATGGCCTCATGTCACTTTTTTGGCACTCTCTTTTGCCTTTCACATTTGGAAATTTAAAAGCAGATCTGTTGTAAGAAATCCCACCCCTATGTACACACATCCTCAAAACAAGAAGTAATTTTTAAAAAGGAAATGACATGGACTTAGCTAACCAAATTGACATAGATCCAAGATGGGCTTGAAATAATCTTGCCTGTTGTTTCTTTTCAAAATTTTGATCTGTGCTGTTACTTTGGTTCCATTGTTTGGGTGGCATGATATGTGGATTCAACTGTGTCTTTGCCCATGCATGTCCTGGAGATAGCAGCATTTGCTCAATACTCAAACACCTGGGAGAAGTTGGTTAGCGTTCCCTAGGTGGCCGGGCTACTGAAGGGGACAGGTACAACGAGCCCAGTAAACAGCCGCAGCATGGACCTCATTTATCTTGATTGGCGGCACGGTCTAGAAGATTTCTTGCCCATTCACAAAAGTCAAGCTTTGGGGGACCAGGTCTTTGCTTGTCACATTGTGAACATTATCTGTGCCCGGCTGGGTCCCCAATTGTTTTTTCCCAAATTTGGAACCAAGCCATTTGAAACTAAACTGCCTCTCTTGGTTAGGGGCCCCCCTCCTAACCTCAAGAAGCCCTTTGTCCCAGGCAGCATTGAGTCAGGCCAACTCAGGTGGTGAAATGAGCAAACAAGCCGACACAGGCATATGCATGGTGGGCAACTCTGGAAACGGGTCCCGTGTTTGTGGCTGTTTCACTGTTGTTGGTGAACTGTGGTGTGGTTTCCCTCCCTGTGGCCGAGAGTGGAGCACACTTTAGGAACTGAGGTCCTAAAGTAAAGCAAGACACTTTCAACCTGACCCCAGGGCAAGGGTTAATGGGGGAGGCGAGTCCTTGGCTGGAAATAAAAAAGGCTCCCTGAGTGCGGCCTGGCAGAAACAGGCCCAGAGTTGGAGCCAAAGCGGCCTGGGCGTGGGCCCCACTCTGCCAGCTCTCCTTCCGCGGAGGCTTTGGTCTGCCCTATACAATGGGGCCACACATACGGGGTTGAGGTGGTGGTAAGTGTGAGAATCGATTTGAAAGTGCGTTAATTGAAAAGTGTACTTGACTAAAGAACAGGATCTTATCATTGTCCTGTGTCACCCAGAGACCCCAAAGAAGCTGCAGCCTCCCTGGTGGCATCAGTTTCTTCATCTCTGAAATGAGATTAATAATTACTTGGCTCTTAGACCAATGAAACAGAGATTAGTCAAGTGTATTTGAAATGCCAAGAGGCATTGGGAAGATCAGTGCCCTGGTACATTGGGAGTTGAGACTTGGTGATGAATTCAATCCCAGATAATGAAAATTAACCCTTCCAATCACTTTTGAAAGTCTCTTGCTTTCCTGGCCTACAGATCACATCTCTCTCCCCTGAGTCCCCCTCCATCTGGTCAGCTTTGCCGGATGACAGCCTCTGGAGTTTCAGTGCTTTCTTGGACATGTCTATTTTTCTCCCCTAAGATTTAGAATGTGTTTGTGTTATGTAAGAGTCGCTCCTGCTTGGCATTGTGGGTAAATTAAGCTCCCTTAAAACATCCGAAGGCCTTCAGATGGAACATTGGAAACCAATGTGTTGGGGGGTCAGGGGCTTCCATTTGCATTTTGTGTTCTCCTCCAGTCATGGGTTTTAAGAGCATCTTTCCCATTTGTGTTTACGTTGGTTGCTTTCTTGATTTCTTTTGTTCCGTTTTCCCCTAGGCCCCCCTGTCTTCCCCCTAAACCACAGAAAATGAGGAGACCTAGGCCTCTCTCAGTGTATAGCCATAAACTCTTTAACGGCAGTATGGAAGCATTCATTAAGGTACTTGCTGGGGAGCCGTGGAGTCCGCGAATGCGCCCAATGTAATGGCAGCCTCTCTCCGCCCACTTTCCCGCCAGCCGCCAGCCCTGTCCTCTCCCGGCCCTGTTGAGCTAGTTCCTCGCAGCAGCCTGCCCCTAGCTTCAGTGAGAGACTTTCTCAGAGCTGCTTTGGCCTCTGACCAGTCGCCCCTAAAGTGCCCTCCCTGAGTCTCAGCCCGAGGGGGAGGGGTCAGAGTGTGACGGAGCCCAGTGACGTTCAAGTGGGGTGGAAATGGCAGACATGGTTCCAGGCAGCCAGCTCTATTGCTTCAGGAAGTGCCATCCTAACACCCCAGGAGAAGTCAGAGGAACCCAGTTTCCTCACTTCACACCCACATCTCCCCAGGGGAAACTGATTGAAAGCGACACAAAGCAAATCCCTGCGGGTGACAGTGTGTTTTTGTACGGGTGATTTTTTTTTACTTGAGTACATACTAGCAAAGGAAACACATGCAATTTTTATAAGAGAAAATCCTCCCACCTAGTTTTGCTTCTTGTTAGGTGGTTTGGAAGAAGGGAGAAGAGTTGAGGTAGTCCCTTTCGAATTCCAGGGTAACACTTTACACCTTAAACTAAAAATGAAAGCGTTTCAGCTAGATGAGTTTCTCTTTTCTTTTTTCTTTGATGTTAATGGTACAAGGTCAAGCCATCCCACATGTAAGGGCTCAAGGCAAATTAACATGGTGATGGAGTTGCAAAGAGCAGCAGGTGGGGACATACTGAGGAAGGGAGAGGCATTCTTAACATCACTTAGGGGACAGGAGAAGGTTCCTGCCAGATGTTTGAGGGCCCACCACTATCTAGCGAAGACATAGAGAAGAAGACAGGTATCAGTCAGGAGAAAAGTAAAGGCTCTTGAGCTTTGCTGATGATTTGGGGTCATGGAGGCTGCCCCTGCTTTGGCTCCCCAGCCCTGGTCCAGACGGGGTGCAGCACAGGACTTGCAGGGCAGCCAGAGACTGGATACGGGGTGGCCTCAGGCAGGGCAGTGGGTTGGCAGGACCAGCCTGGGTGTCAGGACTGTCTCTGCCAGTGGGCTCAGTTCTGGGAAAGTGGAAGACTAGGGCCCAAGCTGGGATTGCCCAGGGGCAGGGAATGGCGAGGGCTGTTTGATATACCTAGGAGGACAGAAGCAGAGAGGATGCCCACAAAGAGGGGTCCTGCTGGGAGCATCAGGTGGCCCAGAGAGACTGGTTCACCACTGGGTCGTGAGAGGACGAGGCTGCATCAAAGGAGTCCTCTCTCTTCATCCTCTCTGCTCTCTCCAAGACTTTCTTCTCATTCACCCTTGCCCCGGAAGAGCCATGCTCCATGGCTGGGAGGGACTGTTTACTCTCCCTGCCCTCGATGAGCTTATAGTGGAGCTTGGGAGATTTTAAACACAAAAGGAGAAAGTGCCAGGGGATTCAGGATGAGCACCTGGTGAATTATCCCCACAAGAACAGGTTCAGAGCAAGAAGAGCTATGAGCTCAAGCGCAGGAGGCCTCTGGCAGAGCCTTGCCAGAGGGATAGAAAGAGGAGAAGAATATAGGACAGAAGGAACGAAGGCTCAGAGACAAAGACACCTTCCCATTTGCTCAGGTCTTTGGAAATGGGTGATCAGTCAGGATACTTGGAAGGAATCAATTCTTATCTGACAGTATCTGAAAATTGTGTTCTGTTGAATTAAATATTCTCTTAGTAGAGAGGTCCTATATATAATGTGTGACTATAAAGTCATCAGACTTTGTTCCTTCTGATCGACACATCAGAACTTAACCAACCATATGAGTGTCCGCCCCTTTGATGCAGTCACCTGGGGAGCCACCTCCTTATTCTAAACACATCACCATGGCTGCAGCTGCTCTGGTCAGTCTTCTTTAGAGACCATAGCACGGCCTTTATCAGCGGTGCCAAACTTTGTCTTAGGATGGACACCTTGTCTTTAGAATAAAAAGCTCCACTTAAAGCTCAGCTTTGCAACACCATTGAAGGTACAAAATGGCAAGAGGAATATGGTACAGTGGGGCTGGTCGACTGGCTCTGAAAAGAGCCCCCAAGGAGGGGCCACGCAGAGCCCCTGAGCAGTGGCAGCATTGTTGGAATACGTGCACAGCCTCCTGTGGGGATGAGTCGGAGGAATAATACTCATTTGACTGGGGGAAAGAAGGCATATTTGTTAAACACAATTGCCTTTCTTTGTAGTCACACTGTACTAATACCACATACCATCCCTGCAGTTCAACAGACTTGTCCTGTGTACCTACTATGAACTAGGTAGTCAACATCGCATACAGCACAGTTTTATGCTCGAGAGTTATGAAGTTTCAGAGAGTGTGAAGGCAGTATAATATAATTATTACTACAATTATTGGGAACAACATTTAATTTTCTATTATAACTCACATGCCATCTGAAAGAACATTGAACTAAGTAAGAGTCCCCAGCTTTGGAAAACCATACTTGTGAAAAGCTTTTCAATAAAATAGCATCACTAAGGCTCCACGATTATGACGGTTTAAGGAACAATGAATAAATGTTGTTGGAGTTAGAATTATACATTTTTAGGACTCTACCTGAAAATCAAACCTGTTCAAAATCCTAGATTTTTTTCATTGTCTCAGACAGAAGGAAACCCCATTTTTATAGAGTCAATTTTGTTATGAGTGAATTTTGAAGCCCAGGAGGTTCACCTCTGGGCCAGGGGCGGAGTGCCCATCTTTTTTCTGTAAAAGAATGGTAATTACCTACGTCATGAGTTTGTGACAAACATTAAATGAGCTGATAACATGTGTCATGTTTCTGGAGCACTGGCTGGCACGTGTAAGCCTACGTAAGCATCCCCTAGCATTGTCAGCATTCGTTTAGCATATTGCTCTTAGGAGCGCATTCGACCATACTGAGCGTTGGCTCAGTTCCAGGATTCAGGTGGGTGCAGCCAGCCTGTCGGTTCGCAGACAGTGCCAGCTGTTGAGGAGCCGGGAACTGGACCCGTGACACTAGCCAGAGGGCACACCTCCTCAAGGAGCCTGCAGAAGACACAGCGCCCACCCGAGGCCTGGCCCGCTGCACACGTGGGAAGGAGGAACACACGGAGCCCCCGACAGTGGGCGTCGTCAGTGGCTTTCAGTGAAAGCCAAGGCTCCAGCGCGGCCCAGGCCGTGCCGGTGTCTGACTCCACTTCCCTCCCGCCTCCCTGCCTCTCCCAGCTTCTGTGTGGCAGAGGTGTTCTCAGTGCCAGTGTGAAGGTCAGGAGGGTCGGAAGGGACGCAGAGCGGAGTGCGGTAGGAAGGCACGGGTGGCTGTTTGGAGTTAGGAATCAGGCAGGATCCCGGCGGACCCTACCCAGAGGGCACCTCATAGACATGATCTTGGTAAAATGGAACTTTTTACCAAGAATGAGGTTTCTTGAGCTGAATTCCAGGGACAGTGTTGCAGCAGACACGAAGGTGTGTTTCTTTCCTCTGGGCAGCTGGGCTTACCTTCTACCGCCCCCTGGTGCATAGCAGTCCCTTTCGTTGGGGAGCAGCTAGGCATGGGGATGGGGTGGGCTCAGCTCCTGCACCGTGACAAGGACGGAAGGAGCCCCTGTGTCCACTGGAATCTGCGGGGAGGCTAAGGCAGCCGCATGGGAAGACTGGCTGGGGGCAGCTTCCAGAAGTCCTGCGAGGCACTGTGGCTCAGGGTGGCCCTCCCCACGGGCGGACTACGGGGCAGACTCCCAGGACCTTTGCTGGCTGCCATTGCATTTCGGCGTTCACGGACTCTGAAGGATCTGCTTACTCTAACTGATCTATTCCTGCATAATCTTTTCTTTTTCTCCTGCTCTGCTGCCTGTTTATTTTTTGTTATCAGAGGAAGAAGAAATGCTCGAACCAGGAACCAGGTATTTACTAGAAAGGCCCAATAGCCCCCTTCATCTGGATGGAAACTGTCTTTAGTACCGACTTCCAGAGCAGAGTCCACCTAGTCCTAGCCTGCTGATGGGTCCGTATCTTGTCCTCTCCCCGACCGCGGTCAGTCAAGGACAGAATTCACAGGTGGGGTGTGGAGTGGCCAAGAGCACATCCAAAGCCACAGTGTCTTTATGAGAGCATGTTACAGATGCCTTGCTGTTTCCTCACCTTGTGAGGAGGCTGGTAATTTAACTTGGCCCCTTTTTAAGAAAGTTTAAAGAACAATTTTTTTTAATGCTCTTTAAGTGACCTGGAATAACAGAGAGGTCAACCAATCATGGACTGCAAAAGAAAATTGCCCCTTGCCCAGCCACGTGTGGCTGCAGACCAGTCTAGGAAGATGTCACTGAAACACTCCAGGTGCATATATTTAGAATTGCATCTTACTCAGCCTTTTTGACTAAGGTTGGCCACTAGATGGCCAATGGCTGACATTAGCTGCTTCTAGAGCTTTTCCTTGTGACATGTTTACTGTTAAACAAAGTATGCATCTAGATGTTTAGCTGGTAAGAGCGTAAGTAGAACTGGTCTTCCCTTCTCAGAGTACAAAAGTACCACGGGGAGCCAGCCGTGCTTCCCCCACGGGGCGCCTGTGATTCTGGCGCCAGGTTCTGCAGTGAGAGTGAGGACTTGCCTCTGCCTTTTCATCCCTGAGCACTGGGGCATGCTGTGCGGTGGGGCAGAGGGGAGTGGAAGGCAGGAACTCTGCAAGGCCAGACTCCAGCCCCCTCCAGGCGCTGGGTTCCCTCCCCCTCGCCCCAGGTGTGCCTGTCAAGCCTCCCATGCCCAGATTCCTTGTCAGCTGGGTAAGAAGACAGAGCATTTCTTTAAAACTATCATAGCTATACCTTTCTCTGCACGTAACTGAAGACTTTCTATCCTAACTGTTCGTGGAAACTTTAGGATTAGCAGTTCCTTGCTTGTTTTCCTACTAATCTGATGGTACTAATATTCTGGCTTGAGTTTAGAATCTGTGTTGGCAATGTCTTTTTCCTGTGGTGGTTGCCAAGCCCAATAAAACTCACAATTTTTTTTTTTCCTAAGGATTCAGGACAAGCTATACCGCTTGTAGTCGAGAGCTGCATCCGCTACATCAATTTATATGGTAAGCTCGATCCTGGGTCAGTTTGTTCAGCAATCCGCAGAGCAGGTGCAAGGCTGTTCTGATAGGAAATGAGATTCTAATTCATCTTGGAAGACTTCCCGTCACTGCTCTGCTTCCGAGGGGGAAATGCTGCGTGGAACAGCTGCTGTTCTGACGGCTGTCTTTTGAGCTGTGTGTGTCTGGGGGATGGAGGTCGTGGTGAGAGGACCCAGGACCTAGGAGAAGTGAGGGGCAGGAGCAGGAAGGTCACTGACAGGAGAACTATTTTAGTGCCTTCCCCACTTCCCATCCAACCCCAGAGCTCTGTGCTTTGAGCACTGACTGGCATTGGCCAATAAATCAGGTAATACTACCAGATTATAAGCTCCGTGAAGGAAATTGTGTCTGGGATTTGTTATCCATGGTGTCACCAGAACACCATGGATAACTTGTGCTTGTCCACTTATTCATTCCTCCAAAAGTGTATTTATTGAGTGCATAACAGGCACAGGACAATAAGAATACAGGTATGAATAAGACAGGTACGATGCCTGCCCTGGGTTGCTTACATTTCCAATGAAAAGGGCAAGGAAATAAACAAGCAGAAAAATAAATAATATAATTTCAGGTAGTTATAATGCCATGAAACTAATTTAAAGGGGATAGAGAATGGCTGGGGGAAGAGGGAACTGCTTTGGCTAAGGTGGTGAGGAGAGACCTCTCCGAGGGGTGATCTTTGAACTAAGTCACAGGAGAGGAGAAGTCCAGGTGGAGAGAATGGAGAATGGCAAGTGGAAAGGCCCAACAGGGGAGGGAAGGTCAGTGTGGCCAGGCAGTCACGAGCCAGGAGGATGGCATCAGAGTCTTGGGTGATAGAAATTCAATATTGTTCACCGAAAGAGATGAACAAGTGTTTATTGAACACATACTCTGTACAAACCAAACTCTGCCCTTTGAGAGTAAACGCTTCCTAAATTATAATGCAGAGAATTGTTTTATATAGAAAAACAGGGAAAGGATCCCAGGCTCCCACAGTAATTCCCATTTAAAACGAGGCAGGCCCTCTAATTCCTTCGATCGTATAGGCTGCTGTTACATAGTTACTGCTGTGGCAGGTTCAGGGTCTCCCTGTTGTTAAGGCCTTGGAGAAACAAGTTTAAAAAATGAGCTTGTTTTTCTTTAATAATTTAATCTTCCACTCTAGAGTCTAGCTTTCCTTAAAGGCAGATGTCGGTAGGGGGAGAGAATAGCATTGATATAAACTTCCAGTGGCCTTTTCCTTTAACCCCAGACAGGAGATCACAGTCACACGAAGCAGACGTGTCTGAGTACTTTGGCCAGCTGTATTTCACTGCAAAGGCCCTTTCTGGGCTTCCGCCAGGAGACATTCACTGGGAATGACTCTGTTATTTTAAAGGATGGAGGGAGAAAGAGACAAGCAATGGGGAGAGTCACTGGTATTCCCAGTGGACTGATGAGCTCAAGGTCCAATGGCATTTACTATTTCTCTTTTTCTTTGTTTCCTTTTTAGGACTCCAGCAGCAGGGGATCTTCAGAGTGCCAGGATCTCAGGTGGAAGTCAATGACATCAAAAATTCCTTTGAGAGAGGTAGGTGCACAGTGGCCATCTCCAGCTGTGGCCAGGGGAAACCGGGGTGGGTGTTAACATGTGTCTTAGAGCCAGTGGTGTGCCGGACCCGGCCTGCAGCAGTTTGTAAGAGCTGATTGTACACGTCTCTTCCCAACTTTGCATTCAGTGACTCCTGGTAGCTTGAAAGCCATGGCTAGAGTATTTACATCATGGAAACTGGCAAATGCTATGATCTTTTTATTTCCCTCCAGAGCTAACTGTTAAACATGTACCACCTCCTCCTCCTCCTCCTCTTCCCCCTCCTCCTCCTCCTCCTCCTGCCTATGGGTGACTTTCTCCAGTGGACTGTACAGTGGGATGGAGGGCCTTTTAAAGACTCTGGAATATTTATGTGAGTCTGTAAAGGATACTGCATTTTAGAAAAGTTGGAAGAACATGGACAATACCAAGTGGCGTTTAGAATACCCTAATTCTTACTTTTTTATGCAGTGTTTTTTGCAAGCTACACATTGGGAGGAAGAGATCATATGCTCCCTCTACCCCCAGAGAGGTGATCTAGTTCTCACTTGACTAAGCAAGGATAGAAAAGCTTATTAGAAGTCAGACCACCAGAACAGGACACGTGGTCTATTTGGTATAGCCTTCCTTGGCCTCAGAATCCCTGACAGAGACAGGGGCCAGGGACAGTGTCCAGGCAAAGCAAGGACTCACTGCATCAGGAAAAACTTGATTCTGCTTACACTTCTGCCTTCGCATACTCAGTGCTTATCTTACTACTGCACTGGAACTGAAAATCTAGGCATTTTCATTCAAGGAACTATTTTCAAACATCATGCTCCCCAAGCCTAGAACAAAGCCTGGCATTAGCAAGTGCACGTCCCCATCCCCAGGGAGGAGTGAAGAGTTTGTATATAGGCATCTCAATATTTTGGAAAGATCACATCTTCATCGTCCAGCCCTTTTCAACTCTGATTTACTGCCTCATTCTCTGAGTGATTTCTGGTACTGAGTTTGGTCTGAGGACTCCGATCCTAAACCGATTTGCTGGCACTATATCACATCCCAGTTGGTAAGAAAACACTTTCTTGTCGATTCTCTAACAGCCTGGGGCGGCAGATGGTTTACCTCTGTTGGCTGTATTCTGAGCAGGCCTCTCCCCAGAGTTCCACCCAGAGAAGTCTCCCTACTTACTCTAAAGGAGCTGCCTCCTGAGCAAAGTCTCTGCCCCCCAGGCCTCACAGTCCCCCCCGAGGGCCAGCTCCAGAATGGAGACGCATTCTACAGCCCCAGGCGGTTACCACCGCAGCCCCTGGGCACACACCCTCTGTGGCACTAGGCACTCTGGCTTGGAACCAGGGGGAGACAGCAGGGTCTGGCTGGAGGTGGTACTCAGTGGCCTCCTAGGGTGTGGGGAGCTTCTGTTCTGGAGTCCACCCCAGGATCTTGGGTGCTTAGAACCAGAAAGCCCCAGAATCCCCTTGCTCCAAGCTCTTACTCAGGCCTTTATTCTGTCACTCAACAAGCATGCACTGAGCCCTGCACTGTACAAGGTAACCGACTAAGGCCTGGAAATAAAACAAGGACAAAACACAGTCACTCCAGGCGGGGGAGCCGGGCAGGAGACAGACAGTATGGCCGGTGCAGTGATGGGGCGAGCACGGGGCAGCCCCCTCAGAGGAAGCACAGCCAGGGGAGGCTTCCTTGGGCCGGGGGAAGCGTCAGCTGAGGCTTATAAAGTAGGGGACAGGGGACACAGGGGCAAGGAAAGGGCATTCCAGGCCAAAGGCACAGCATGTGCGAAGACAAGAAAGCAAGAGGTATCTCCCATTAGTATCCCTTAGGCACATGTCATACATCGCTGCCCTGAGCCTTTCTTGACACCACCGGATGGCCCAATCCAGAGTTTTGTTTCTTCATTTTCCCCAGCTGCTTAGCACCCCTGCTGTCCTGTGTTTACTTTACATGAACAGATCCGTGGTCGGGGACATTTGCTGTTGCCATCCTCCCAGGCTCATCTCATTATACAGAGTCCCTTGTCACCCTGTTTTGCCTCTCATGGGCAAACTCACTGCACGGTGCCCCCAGCCCTGCAGGCACCTTGCCCTGGCATTTTCCTGCTTCTCCGTATCTGTAGGTAACCCTGTTGTAACAGGCAGCCCTTCCTTTCCCCACCCCAGTAGCACTGTTTTCTTTCCTTCCTGAATGTGATTTTCTAAGGTCAGCACCTCCTGTCACTTGCTTGGGTGCTTTGCAGGGGTGACGTGCAACGGAAGAGAATTCTCTGATCCTAACAAGCCTTGGATCGCCCCAGGCAGAGCCCAGCTGGGCAGAGATCACCTGACCCAAATCTCAGCTGCAAAAACTATTTTCTCCTTTTTTCTTTGCCTCCCGTCTGCAGGCGGCCACTCTCCCCCTGTTCATCATTTCAAAACGCATCTCATTCTCTCGCCAGCCTTGTCCTCCTGCTCCACCTGAGCCCACAGTGAAGCGTGTTTTATTCTAACAGAATAGTTCCTGGTATGTCTCTTTTAGAAAAATCCATTGCTGGCTTTTCCGGGCTGGCTGTGCCGGATTTCTCACGTACTCTTTTCTGTTCCGTGTGACATTCACAGAGCACATGCCCCAGATTTGGCTTCTCACCCTGCTGACCCTCAGGGATGCTTCTCCCGCCTCTCCTTAGAATCTTCCCTCCTCCTGGCTCCCTGGTGGCTGCTTCTCCACATTCCCCTGGCGACCAGGTGGCCGAGCCTGGGCACCGCTCAGTGTTTCTCTTCTCGCCCACTCGTCACGTCCCACATGGTCTCACTTGTGACTGAATTTTCTCTCCAAATCAGTACATCGTGTGTTTTTCCTTTCTGGCTTTTATTTTTTAAAATGTAAACCCTCTGATCCCTGCAGGGTGCCTATCCTTTGCCACTTGTTAAAAGAGATTTGGGTCTTGTCCTTTCTGGTTTTTTTTTCCTCTTTCCAGGGCAGAAGTTCTTTCCTACATTCCTTGCACAAGGCTGTTAAAAGGAGCACGGTTTTCTTTTCCTTAAGCTTTTACAAATTGATAACATGTTGGAAATCTACTCCTGGCTTATTATTCCTAAACATACTTTCTTTTTCTTCTGACACTAGTCAGCCAGAGTTTTGTTTGGAATTCTTTTTGTTGTTCTTATCGATAAATCTTAAACTCACTGCTCAAGTTTTGAGTTCTTCCTGGAATCTTCTGGCATGATGAAGGAGGGGGAAAAATTATGAAAAGGCAGGAATCAGCAGCTGCACCCTGGAGAGAGCTGCGGTTTGCTCTTGTCTCCCAGCCAGTTTTCCACCTCTCTGTTCCCCCACAAACCCTGGGCTGTCCCGCTGTGCATGCACAGGTGAGCGAGTGCCAGGAGTCTCTGTTACGTGGAGGGGGTGGCCGGGAAGGACAGCAACAGCCCTCTCATCCTGTGCAGGTCAAGACAGGGTTTGGATTTGGAGCTGAAGCCATCCATGTAGGGTCTGAACCTGATCCTGCTAAATTCTGTTTCCGGCCTCAGGAAAGGGATGTAACCCGGAGATGCTGGGATGTCACGTTGAGGGGCTTGAGGGGACCCGTGGCCCTAGAACTGCCCTCATGAGGGAGACGGCCTCCTGGCCTCCCGGCCTCCCGGCCTCCAGCAGCACTGAGTGTTCACTCTCCGGCCTGGGTATGGCCCTGCCTTGACGCGTCTGGCAGTGCCCAGGTGGTCTGGGTGAGAGTCGGCCGGAGCAAGGCTGTTGGGTACACGCTCCACCTCCCCGGGGACATTAGCTAGCAAAGCGTGAACGTGGCTGCCTCCCAGACTGGCCTGGAATTTTAGCTCTAACACTCTGTCTGGCGAAAGCCATCATTCACACAAACCATCCCGCTTGTCTAGAGCTCTGGAATTCCTTTCATTCCTGGAGCCAACGTTTGACTAGCCTCATAGAGAGCCAAAGTCCTGGCTGATGGAAAGGAATGTTTGGGCGGCTCCAATTGTGGACTGAGTGCCTTGCGGGAGGAAGGCAAGAGCTAATGGTGTGTGTGTGTGTGTGTGTGTGTGTGTAAGTCAATATGTTAATCATGCTTAGCCATGGGAGCTAATAACAGGCAATATGGAGGGAAAATCCATATGCTTTTGAATCATGAGACCCCAAGAATGATGTGTGGTGATAATAGGAACCAGCTTAATATAGTTCAGTGTCTGAATTCCTTAGGCTGCTCCAGGGATAGACAGGGAGGCTGGGGAGCGAGGGCTTAGACACCCCTCCTCTTTCAGCTAAGACAGCTTTGTTCTGTAAGTTGGGATTTCATAGGAACGTTTTTCTTGAGAAAGAAAAGAACAGTTGGAATTCTATTATAAGGCAAGGAAGGAGGGAAGGAAAGTAGATAGATACACACATACAAACATGCATACATGCATACGTAGGCAGGCATGTGTGCAGACAAGCAGACAGATCGATCTGAAAAATCACAGATTTAAAAAAAAAAAAGAACATCTCCCAGTCCTCACAAGACCTGGGAGCCGCCAGTATCTGTCTGTGACTGCGTGAGTGTGGGCACACTGCTTCCTCTGCTGGGGCCACAGCTGTCCCACGGAAGAGAACAGTGGTGTTGGAACACGTCTGCCTTGGTGCCGTGCCGTGCTGTTGTGGGGATTAAGAGAGATCACGTGTGCAAATGTGCTTCTCGCTTGAGAAGTAGTGTGTGAGTATAGGCAATTAGTTTTTATGTTTTCTCTCTTCCTTCTCCACAAGAAAATATTATGGGGGAAGCATTCTCACCTCCTCTGGTAGGGACCTCAGAGAGGTGACCTATGGAACACCAGTGTCTGGGCCACCACAGATGGTTGGTTGTTCAGGCTGGGCACTGCACAAAGCTGCCCAGCCAAGAGGGCAGGTGGAAGCTGAACTCAGGCTCACGCTCTCTAAGCTGCAGGCCCTGGTACGGGAAGGAGGGGGACCTTTCTCTAACTCATACTGAAGCATGTTGGGGCTGGCAGAGGCTTTGGCAGTGATATACATCCACTTCCTACGGAGGCAGAGTAGAATCCAAGTATGGTTTTCCAGCTCTGCTCTTCACTGCTTGCCAGTCTCAGACGTGCTCTGGGCTGCTTGGGAGGAGGAGGAGGAGAAGCCCGTCCTGCAGACATTTCTTAACACCCCAGGAAGGCACCGGTTTCTCCCTGCTGCTTTCACCTCCTCTACGGAATTCCCAGTGGTGCACCAGCTCAGCAGCTCCTGACTAAATTGAAAAAAGGTACTCCCCGGAGATACCATTCTTCCGTGTCCAACCGGCAAACCTCAGAAGATTGACAATATGCCATGGCCAGGGCTGCGGAAAACAACATCCTTGAGACGATGATGCTAACAGGAATATCAAATGGCACAGCCCCAGTGGAGAAAAGTTTGGCTCGATCTGATAAAACTACGTATGGATCTCCCCTGTGACCCAGCAGCCGCTCTTCCAGGAACTTGCCGCAGAGATCCTCCCCTCAAATACAAAACACAGGCATAGTCATTCACCGTGGCAGTATTTATAATAGCAAGATACTGGAAGGAAGTCAAATGTTGATCCATAAAAGATTGGCTGAATAAATTACAGTCTATCCATGAAGTATAGTACTTCGCAGCTACTAAAAATAAAATAAAGAGGAAGATCTCTAGGAGCTAATGTGGAGAGATTTTCAGGATTTGTTGTTAAGTAAAGAAACAAGTTTACGTAGACATATACTCCATTTTAAGAAATAAGGGGAAATTTTAAAATTATGTATTTACTTATTTTTGCATAAAGGACAGACCAGAAACTAACGGAAATAGTTAAATGCAAAGTGTGGAAGGGAGAAAGATGAGGTATAGAGCGTCTCTGGTGCAACTTTTTATCTGGCTTTGACTTTTGGACCCTGTAAATGCTTTATATATTCAAAACTGTAAATTAAAAAAAAGGATTTAAAAAATCAATCCCTAAAATTAAATACAAATAAAAATAAGCTGGGTATAAAATTGATAACCACAGAGAGTAACTTTTAAATATATACTCTGATCATACATTTTTAACAGCTTTATTGAATTACATACCATAAGGTTCACCCATTTCTAAAGTATACATTTCAATGGTTTCTAGTATATTTATAAAGTTTGTGTGTAGTCATCATTGTAATCTAATTTCAGAATTTTCCATCATCCCCCAAATTAATTTTGTATCCATTTGCGGTCACTCCCTGTGTAACCCACACCCTGGCCCCCAGCCCTATGCAAACACTAATCTGCTTTCTGTCTTCTGACCATACATCTTATAGTGGGATATGTTTTGAGGACCAAAAAACAAAACAAAAACAACAAAATCTCGGGTTAGAAATCTTAGTGGTTAGTGGTAATGTTGCTATTAAAACTCCGAAACCATTTTATGTGTATTGTAGGATAAGGCAGATGAATATATTAATTATTCATGTTATTCATAACCAAAATTTTCACTGTAAGAAAAAAAGATATACAAATACAAAATAAATGAAAGTGAAGAAAACCTTGTATCTTAACTATGAATAGGAAACATCAGTCTGAATTTTTTTTTCAAAAATATTCTAGCTTCATCCACTGAAAGGGCATAGAAGCTCTTTATAACACTTTTGTAGCAAGCCAGCCATCGCAGTGAGCGCCTGTAGTCCCAGCTACTCAGGAGTCTGGGGAGGGTCACTTGAGCCCAGGAGTTCCAGGCTACAGTGAGCTATAATGACACCACTGCATTCCAGCCTGGATAAAAGAGTGAGACCCCATCTCATAGAAAAACAAAAAACAAAACAAAACAAAAAAACCACTCCTGTAGCAATGAGCACACCTAGCACCTAGACCTTGGTTTCTAAATACCATTAAAAAGAAAAAAGAGCTCCTTGGAGAAATGTTGGATTCCAGATCTGGGTCAAGGAAAGTGAAAGGTGATCCAGGGAATTTTTTTGTCCAGAAAGCAAAGAAGTGCTCAATGGCGGTCACATTAAAATGACACAAGAAAGGACTCCCTCTGGCCAAATTTGGGATAATTTGAGTGTCCCAAAGAATAGTGATGGTAATGGATCATCATACATTGAGTTAAAAACTACAAAAATAAGTCGGCAAAGATGTTAACAAGTAAGGGGGTGAGAGGTGGGAGGACACAGGGAAAGCTCTTCTTTACAAAAAAAAAAAAAAAAAATGCCAGCTAATAAATGTAAAAGAAATGACAGAATTAGAAAATCACCATTTTTTAACCCCCAGTGTAACAGTAAATTTGGGCAAAAATCATCATTGGATGCTATTAATAAAAATATTCAGTGAAACTTGTGGAGGACAATGACATGCACACAGTCTCAAAGTATCATGATACTCTGAGTATCAACTCACAGATCATTTACTTATTGCAAA
The DNA here is from genome assembly GCF_041146395.1 of Eulemur rufifrons. Lineage (NCBI taxonomy): Eukaryota > Metazoa > Chordata > Mammalia > Primates > Lemuridae > Eulemur > Eulemur rufifrons. The sequence continues at coordinate 187,645,287 of NC_090989.1, read as the reverse complement.
GGGGAAAATACCTTTATAGCGTCGAGCTCTGGAGGCCACCACCTTAACCCAGTAATCAAAATTGGCATTACCAGTAGCGGGACAGGCTGATGGACATGCCTCCTGATGGGATGCACTAAGGTGTCCCCAACACAGCCCATGTAGTATTCTTGCCAAAAATATTTAACCTCAGTCTCATCATGAGGAACAATTGGACACAGCCAGAATGTGAGGCATTCTACGACAACGGGCCTGGACTCTTCGGAAAGAGCCAATTATTGTAACAAACAAACTAGCACACAAAAATGTTGGGGCCTGTTTTACATTCCAAGGACTCAAGAAACATAACCACCAAATGAATTGTGTGAACATTAATTAGGTACTGGCTTTTGAAAAAATTATAAAAGATATCATGGGATAATTGGGGATGTCTGGATGCGGGCTGTATATGCAATGTTATTTTGGAAGAATAATTAATTTTCTTAGGTGTTATAATGCCATGGTTATGTAGGAGAATATTCTTATTCTTGGGAGAAAGGTGTTGAAGTATTTAGCAGTGACATGTTGTGATGTCTACAAAATACTCTCAAATTTTGAGCAACGATAAATATAAATAGGGAAAGAGCAAATATGGGAAGATGAGTGTAAGTGAAGGTGATGGGAGTTTGTTGTTTTATTTTTATAACTTTTCCATAGATTTGAACATATTCAAATAAGAAGTTGCAAGGAGATGTAAACTTGCTGGTGGGGGTCATATGTGAGGGAGGCTTGTCCCACCTGCCTTTCCTCTGGTCCAGGCGGGGTTCAGCTCAGCTCTCTGCCATCTGCACATTTTCCACCTCCTTATCAAGCTGAAACGTTGTCTCTTGTTTCCACTCAGGTGAAGACCCCCTTGTGGATGATCAAAATGAACGTGATATCAATTCAGTCGCTGGTGTTTTAAAACTGTATTTCCGAGGACTGGAAAACCCACTCTTTCCTAAGGAAAGGTTTCAAGATTTGATATCTACTATTAGTAAGTATTTCCCAAGAGGAACGATGGATTCCTTGACAAATCTTTACGGAAACTGGGCTGCAGGTTCATTTCTTTGCTAGGCACAGAGGAGGGAATATCACAAAAGAAGTGTGGCCTGTGTCCTCATTGAACTTAAGACCTAGTTGTGGAAATAAGAAGATGGTTTATAATGAAAGGGGTAATGGGCACAGCACACCCCCGGGTACAGAAGGGGCTCGGAGGAGAAGCAGAGGAAGACTTGGTCTTGTAGATCAGAGCTGAGAGACATATGTGAGCAGAGTCTTCCAGGAGGAGTGGACACAGGGGATCCTGGGAAGGGTTGGGGACACAGGCCAGTGGGACCAGCAGGAGGGTGACCTAGCCAGTGCATGGTGCAAGAGGCTGAAAGGGTAAAATGGAGCAAGAGGGGGATGACCTTGAATGCCTTACAAGGGTTCCGGAGTTTTTCCCCTTGGGTGATAGGGAGCCATGGAAGGCTTGGGGGTCAGATCAGCAATGTGACAAACAAGGGAAATGGTGAAAGTAAGTTGACTCGGGCTTCCTCTGATGTTGCTAGCTGTGAGAGTCCTTGACTGGCAAGTTTCTGTGCATCAAGTTAGGAGGAGCCCAGTCTAGGGGGCTGACATCGTGGCGCCTTCACTGTGAGGTGCCCAAATCCAAGGTAGCCTTTGAGAGTATTTTTTTAAATAAATTTTTAATTTTAGAAAATTAGAATTTTAGTAATTTCAAATAAAGTTTTCAATTTTATTTGATTTACAGAAAATTGCCACACAGTTTCACTAGGGTTGCTCTTACAGGACTCTTGACAGACGTCTGCAGCCAGGAAAATGTCCCAAGAGTGGCAAGAGGAGAGGGAGGCTTGAACCCGCTTGTTTTCTTACATAACAGACCCTCCCTCTGCCCTCTGCCCTCCACACCACTTCCAGCTCATGTTTCCAGATTGACTTCAAGCTCTAAATCATGTCTTATAAATTCCAGGCCACAAAGGCCCAGCCCTGTCTGAGCCCTGTGTCACTTGCTCAACCAGGGTTTCCAGAGTCCCCCAGTAGTACAGTTCCTGTGCAGGGCCTTGAGAAGATTTCAGGTCTAGAACTGACATGAAAAGAGGTCAGAGAGGAGATTCCCAAGCATCTGCCAGATTCTTTGGTCAATACGTAGGTTGAGAGGGGGTTCTTTATTCCACATTCATTTCATGAGCAACTAGTATGTGCCAGGCCTGTGCCGCAGGTGGTGTTTGTAAAGGGTTTAATAAAACATGGTCCCTGCCTGTGTTTGTCAGGACACACAGGTTGTAGGGGACAGAAACTCAAACTGGCTTAATCCGTAAAACGGAATGCATTGGTTCACGTACCCGAAAAGTTCAGGCCTAGCTGGATGCGGACTGCCCAGGGCGTTTGTTCCCTGCCCGTCTCTGAGCTAGCTTCGCTCTAGGGCAGGATCTTCACTTCCTGGGGGCCCCCTGCTGCTCCCCGCTTCCGCCTGCTCAGGTTTCCGAGGGCACCTCCCTGCGGGTTTCTCCCGCCCACAGTCCGGAGGCTCGGCTCTGATTGGTTCTGAGTAGGCTGCACCCAAGCCCCTCCCGTGGTGCTCTGATTGGCCAGGCCAGGAGCACGAATGATCCCGCAACTGAGAGTCGAGCTCGCTACCCCATTCCACGTGGGCGGACAGAGGACGTGCGATCCTTGGACGTTTCCTTCTGTGCTGAGGATGAAAGGCGCCCTGAAAAGCCCTTTTATGTTTCAGAACTGGAGAACCCAGCTGAGAGGGTGCACCAGATCCAGCAAATCCTCATCACCCTTCCCCGCGTGGTCATCGTGGTCATGAGATACCTCTTCGCCTTCCTCAACCAGTGAGTGCCTGGCCAAGGGCCCCCCTTTTTTCCCATATACTCATTGAATAGTGGACAAGGGGCCCTTTTTTGACTGGCTCTGGCCTCCTTTGGGAGGGTGTGTCCTGAGGCTTTTGCAGGTGCTGTTTTGAAAGAAGAACATGGAAGCTTCTGGATTTGAGTAGAGTCCCCCAAAAGAAAGAAATCACAGGGGCAGGATTTGCCTTTCCCAGATGACTTGTGGGTACCTCCTCTCTCCTAGCCTCTCTCAGTATAGCGACGAGAACATGATGGATCCCTACAACCTGGCCATCTGCTTCGGGCCCACCCTCATGCACATCCCTGATGGGCAGGACCCTGTGTCCTGCCAGGCACACGTCAATGAAGTCATCAAAACCATCATCATCCATCATGAAGCCATCTTCCCCAGCCCCCGGGAGCTAGAGGGACCTGTGTATGAAAAATGCATGGCTGGAGGGGAAGAATATTGGTAAGATGCCATTCCTCTTAATATGATTATTATCATCATCGTTGTTGCTGCTGTTGTAGGGGAACAGTAAGAAGCCCTTCAGTTTTCTTACTGCGATCCTCTGTGCTTCCATATGCATTTTTTCATTTGAGCTTCGCAGCAGCCTTACATGAGAGACAGGTACATCAGTCAAGGTTCTCTTGGTTACCAGGGACAGAAATACAGCTCAAACTGGCTTAAGCCAAATGGGAATATATTGATTTACTTAACTTAAAAAGTATGGGAATACATCTTCAGGTATAGTTTGATCCAGGGGCTCAACTATTATCATGAGGACTTGGTCCTGCAACCGCCATGCCTTGCCTCTGCTTTATCCTGCTTTGGTTTCATTCTCAAACAGCCTTTCCCTTGATGGTTTCAAGAGGCAGCCAGCAACTTTAGAATTATATAACTCATTCAGCATTTTCAATAGAAAAAGAGCTTCTCTTTCCCAAATGTTCCAACCCAAGCCAAGAATTGTGTTTCATTGCTGGGGAGTGGGTCTGGTGAAGCAATCACATTGATTAGAAGAGGTGATGCTGCAACTGGCCGGGTGGGTCGCAGGCCCATCTCAGGAAGCAGGGGAGTGGATGATCCCCACCTCAGCCTCGCGAACTGAATGTGACACTTCCCACTGCTGTCCCCTCTCTCCTAGGAGTTCTCTTTTCCAGGCTATGTGAGCTCAGGTTTTTTTTTTGAGTGTTTCACAGTAGGTCAGCAATGGGCACCTCTGTGTATCTGGTACAACACTAGGTCGTAGAAGAAATATTTTAGAACCTTTTAAAAATCAGGGCTGATTACCTTCCCCAGGCTACGACTTTAAAATGTGAAGACAAGAGAAAATTTTAAAATGTGGCAAAGACAGGAAATTGAGAACACTAAATGACAGAAACCAGTCAGAGGTTCCTACTATTTCTTTGTTCCCAATCCAGGGCAGCACACAGCCATGTATTTAGGTATTACCCACACTGCTTTCAGCCAGGTGCCTCCAGAGGAGTTTGTTTTTTGATTGTCAGAGCATTCCTGGACTCTTGTGTTGCCTCAGTTCTGTGGGCATATTTGGGCAGTGCTTCAAAGAAAGGAGGTGTTCCAGCCTTTTGTGTTCCCCCCCAACATGCCTCCCCACACAGGAATACCGGGCATGGTGATGTCTAATCACAGGTCTGTCATCTCATTTGAGGCAGCAGGGAACAAGTCTATCCCTGTTCTGTAACAGAAACATTAAACAGCCAGCAAGCATAATTTCTGGACGAAGAGAAGCTTTTCACACAGCTTTTGCAACCATTACCAGTTCTCTTTTCTTACTGCAATATGTATAATTAGTGTTGTGGGAAGGGATCCGCAGATCTTCATGTACTTATCAAAGAACGATATACAATAACCACACTTTTCTTAATCCTATTTGTTTCCCATGAGACTGGAAAACTATTAATTACATGGTAATTTTGGGGGAGTTTTCAAAGCCAAAAAGGGATATTTGGCAGAGGGTCTCAGCACAGCAGACAACATTCATTCATTCAACAAATGGTTACCAAGCATCTGTCGTGGGCTAGGTCCTGAGCTGGGAGTCAGGATGGAACCCGGACAAGATTAACGTCCAGTGCAGGGAGCTCTGATGGAGCAGGAAGCAGGCGGTTCCAGAAGGGGGGGCTCCCTGAGCCAATCTGGCCAAGTCAGGAAAGGCTTCCTGGAGGAAGTACAGACGGAGCTGAGACTGCAGGATGAACTGGAGCCAGCCCAGTGGGGACTGGGCAAAGAATATTCTAGGCTTAGAGTCTTCAATAAAAGGAAAAGTGGTTCATTGTGGCCAGAGTGTAGCATGTGACAGGCAGATGGCGCGGGATGAGGCTCCACAGGTCAGATAGAGCCAGGGTATGGAAAGTTTGGAAGCTTTGTGCAGTCTGGATCTAATCTAGGTGGCAATGGAGAATTTTTCATAATAAAATCCATATCCCTTTAAATGGCATTATAAATGCCACCTCCTCTGAGAAACCTTCCTTGTAGGTCCCTTCTGCCATTATTGTCTTTGTCCATGTCTTTCCTGTATAACATTATTTCAACCTGCACCTGTTTTGTTTACTGGCGTATTTACCTGGGCAGTTTTCTCATTCCTCCCCCTACAATATAAGTAACATGAGGCCAGGGAACTTGTCTACCTTGCCTATCACTGCTTCCCTCCTGCCTGGCATACTGCGTGGCGTATATTAGGACTCACTCGGTGACTTTGTAATGAAAAACTGACTGTGTGAATGAACCCTGGCCTCAAGAAGCCGTAATCTAGCAAGGGGTTAGCAGCTGGTGAAATTAAACCAGCACGATGACAACTAAATTTGAAGGCCCTGGATCACTCAGCCACCATGCTCATCGTGGTTGCCAGCCTGGTTTGCTGTCACTGCCTGGGTGGATCTGGGCTTTTGCACACAGACTCACAAGGTAGCCCTTGCTAGCTTCACTTCACGTCATGGGGTGTGTCGCCTCAGCTGTAAGACAAGGGAGTCAGGCCAGATGAGATGGTTCATAGTACTTCAAAGATTCCTGTTCTGGCCTCTGATCCTTCCAATGATAAATGCTAGGGTTTTGCCACTGCCCTGTGGATCTTACAGAACATGTAAGCATCGACAACTTCGCCCAAAAGATAGCCCAGCAGATTCCTGGGCTAGGAGGGAGCTGGGGGCGGCATTTGGGAAGCTTCCCAGCGAGGGAGCTGGGAGTGGTTTTCAGATGGAAAAAACAGGACAGTGTGAGCCTCCATCTGAGCTGGGTGAGGGCCCAGAGGTGGCTTGGGCTGGCACTCATGGGAGGCTCAGGGTAGTGTGAGGGCAGACAGCCCCCCCATGAGTCCCCTCCCATGTTTCCTTGCAGTGACAGCCCACACAGTGAGCCAGGGACCATCGATGAAGTTGACCATGACAATGGCACCGAGCCTCATACCAGTGATGAAGGTGAGTGAGGGGGGCCTTGGGGCCAAGGGACCCCCCGGGAGCCCCTCAGCATGATGCCAGCCCAACCATAGCGCTGGCCCACATAGCCCCCTCCAGCTTTCCACATCAGCACATCTGCCCTGCAGAACAGAGGGGGACCCAGAGAAACCTCCGAGAAAAACCTTCATTGCACACCCAAGTCCCAGCACAGGCCTGGCAGAGCAGATCCTCGTGGGCGCACGTTGTGTTCACGTCTCACACCCAGCCCACTTAATCCCTTTATGTGTCCTGCATGGCTGGGGGCAAATCCTAGGTGACAAGAGTTTCTTAAGTAGGAAGCAACCTCTGTCATTGCTAATGACAGAATTCCCAATTCAAATTGACTTAAGCATAAAAGGAAATCGGCTCATATCTCTGAAAAGTCTCAGGGTTGGCATGGCTTCAGGCACAGCTGGGTCCAGGAGCACAGATGATTTTTGTCAGGACTTTGTCCCTGCCTCCTGGTTCTGCTTCCTTCCGTGCCGGCTTCACTTCCTTGAGGACCTGCTCTGCACCAGGCCTGTGCTGGGACTCGAGCCCGGTGATGAACGAGATGTTGGTCCTTGAGGAGCTCTTGGTCTGTCACCAGACCTGCACAGACTGGAGCTCCTCATGATGCAAAGCGATAATGCCAGACTAGTCCCCAGTGCGACGGGCACCCCGAAGATGAAGCCAAGGGTGATGACCCTGGGAGGTATGCGGACAGAGAGAGAAAGGCCAGCCAGGCGCCAAGGCGCTCACCAGATTCTTCCACCCCTTCCAGACAAGGAGAAGAGAATCAGATTAGTCTCTAGGGAAACTGGACTGCGTAGACAAACGATCTGGATAATATGGGCCCAGGGCCAACTTATCCATTAGGCAGAGTAGGTACAGTGCCAAGGGTCCATGCTACTGGTAGGGTCCACTAAAATGTTTTAATTTCTTTTAAAATCAGAAGGAAAAAATGAATATGATATACAGTCCAGATTATTTTAGTCTTTATACCAATGCAGTTGTAAAATATAATTTTTAACGTGTTTTTATGGAGGAAGGGATCCATGTCAGCAAAAGTGTCCATGGCCCATGAAAGCCAGAATACGGCCCTGTATTCACCAGGTATTGCCCTCCTTTCTCCCTGTGGTAGTTTTACTTTTTAAACATCATTATTTAGCAGTTCTCCTACTTGGCCTTTGTATTTCCCTTTGAGGGACAGTCCTGGGCACTGTTTGCTACCGCATTTCTCAGGAGAGCTGGGTGTGTACTCGGGAGGTTTCTGGGAGCTGATGAAAGAGACAAGACTTATAGGTAGGTTTTCACATTCTAGTAGGGCTGTTTCAATCGCTAGTGACAGAATTCCCAATTCAAATTGACTTAAGCATAAAAGGGAATCAGCTCATATGCCTGGAAAGTCCTAGGGTAGGCATGACTTCAGGCACAGCTGGATCCAGGAGCACAGATGTTTTTGTCGGGACTTCATCTCCATCTTCCTATTCTGCTTCCCTCTCTGCTGGCTTCATTCTCATGTAGGCTTTCCCTGTGTCCTGGTCTCCAGCAGTTCCGGGCTTTCACCATCCTTTTACCCAAAGTCCCAGTGGAAAAGAGCTTCCTTTTCATAATGGTGCCACGAAAGGTCCTGGGGTGGAATCTCACTGGACTGCCTTGGGTCACATACCCAGGCATCCGATCGCTGTGGCCTGAGAAAGAGCCAATGGGGCAGACCTGGGTCACAGATACAGAAAAGCAAATCCAGATAGACGTTCAGTTTCGCCAAAATCCTGAGAGGCTGGAGTCATCCTGAACTAAGCAAAGTGTCCTGCAGAGGCTTTGTTTGGAGGGGCAAAGGCTGCCACCTACTGCTTATTCACTCCACAGCAATTTGCTATTCTCTTTCCTTCTTTTCCTTCCTCTGCCTACCACCTCTAGTTCTCCCTCCCCTGCCGTTCTCTCCATCTGTTGCTCTTTTTATTTCTGGATCTGTTTCTCTCTCTCTCTCTCTCTCTCTCTCTATCTCTCTCTGACTTTTGTCTTCCTCTCTTCCTCCCTCTCCCCGTCCCTTTCTCCCTCCCCATCTCCGCGCTGGAGGTGTGCTTATAGCTCCCTCTTGATCTAGACCATGCCCTCAGTCTCTTCTTCCGCTGGAGGAAAAGCACCTCTTGTGTTGAACAGGATGAGCTGATCTTTCAGAACTGAGACATGTCAGGGCTGCTGCTGGTGTAGGCAGACGTGCCTGTAAGGGGCCGGGTCTGGTGTCCTTTGAGAACCCTTATAGCTCTGCGTGTCAACCCGAGTGTCAACCTGGGCGCCTACCTTCCTGAGGGCTGAGATCCCTGTTGGTCCCCCTGCTGGGTTTCCCACAACTCTGTGGTCTGATGGGCAGAGGGCTGCTCCGGGCACCAGGGCTGAGGATGAGATGGGATGGAGAGAAAAGAGCTTGCTGGGTCTGTGAAGAAGCAGCCACAGGACACACCTAGTAGTCTTCCTCCCCACACCAAGAACCCGCTCTCAGGGCAGAGGCTCACAACCGCCCCTGGGATGGGATGAGTAGGAGCTTTGGGTCCACTTCCCCAGAAGATCCTTGTTCCCATTGTTCTTTGTAGGGCTGCTGGTTTTTGAGAATAACAAAATCAGGAAGAATCATCTTGGAAGGGAAATAGCCACACTGGGAGAGCCAGTTTCATGTCCCCTGAAGGCTCTGAAAGTATCCTGAGTGTGTTAGGGGGAGTGTTGAAGCAGGAGCATTCCTTGGAGGAAAATTAATTGCATTTTCTATGATTTGATTCTCAGCTTGACTGTTATTGGTATATAGAAATGCTACTGCTTTATGTACATTGATTTTGTAACCTGAGACTTTGCTGAATATATGTCAATTCCAGGAGCCTCTTGATGGAGTCTAGATACAAAATCATGTCGTCAGTGAAAAGTGGTAATTTGACCTCCTCTTTCCCGCTTTGGATACCCTTTATTTCCTTTTCTTGCCTGGTTGCTCTGGCTAGGACTTCCAGCACTATGTTGAATAGAAGGGGTGACAGTGGGCACCCTTGTCTTGTTCTAGTTCTTAGAACTTTTCCCCATTCAGCATGATGTTGGCTGTGGATTTGTCATATGTGGTGTTTATAATTTTGAGATATGTTCCTTCTATTCGTAGTTTGTTGGGGGGTTTTATCATGAAAGGGTGCTGAATTTTGTCAAATGCTTTTTGTGCATCTATTGAGGTGATCATATGGTCTTTGTTTTTGCTTCTGTTTATGTGGTGAATCACATTTATTGATTCATATATGTTGAACCATCCTTGCATCCCTGGGATGAAGCCCACTTGGTCATAGTGGATTATTTTTTGATGTACTGTTGAATTCAATTTGCTAGTATTGTATTAAGGATTTTTGCATCTATATTCATAAGGGATATTGGTCTGTAGTTTTCTTTTTTTGTTGTGTCCACATTTTCTAAATGTTACATTCATGCCGACCCTTGCCCAAACTGGCAGAAATAGCGAGCTTTGAGGACAGTCTAGGGGGTACTGGGCTCAGAGAAAGAGATCTGGATTTGAAACACACAGAGAGTCCTTTATGGCCATGTGATCTGAGGCAAATCCCATAACCTCTGACCTCAGTTTCCTTATCTGTAAAGTGGGAATGACTGCACCAAGAGAATCATGGCATGAGTTAAAATGAGGTGACATGCATGAAGGAACTTAGCACACTGCCTGGGATAAGGAGGTGGGTAAGGAAAACTAGTTGACTATCAAATATAAATCCTCCCTAATCCTGAAGAGAAGCTGAGTTCTGGAGAATTTTCTTGACCCAACTGGTCATTGGCAACCTAAACCTCTTGCTTTATTCACCTGTTTTTTCTCAGGCATTTCATTTGGGAGATCATCAATATCTTCTTTTCTCCCGAAAACCCCCTGTGAGAATGGAACCCGGCAGGCTTCAAAGGTCAGATCAGGCATCGAATTATGGCTGCAGGTCCTATAATAGATGAGTCAGCCAGTGACTGCCAAATTGGAAGAACAATTTAGTTGCTTGGATATCTATTGCCTTCCTTGTCTCAGTAGATTCTATCACCACCTGCTGCCTGATGCCCCGTCCTGGGTCTGTTAATGCTTCATGGGATAAGTCTGGAAGATCCGTTGTGCTTGCTCTTTGATTTCCAAGATTTATAAAGAAACCGTGGTTAGGCTAAAAATCCTTGACTGTCAGAACTAAACCAAATGAAAAAATTAAGGCCACCTGTTACTAGCAACCTTAATAATTGGAAGCTAAATGAGGAACACGATTGCCGGATAATAAAACCACTAAAATCAGTACCAGAAGCATGTTCATATGAGTATAATATGTCAGTTTGCAATTATAATTGTGACTCCTTTCTCCCACTGATATTTTCCCATAATTCTTGAGGTTACCTTTGACTCCTCCCACTGTTTGTCTGTTCTAGAACAACTTGTCAATGGTATTGTACAGATGGCTTTTTGCTTCTGTCTTCTTTCACCCTGCATAATGTTTTAAGATTTATCTATGTTGTGTGTATTAAGGTGAGGGTATTAAAACTGTATTAGTCACTTTATGCATGAACACTCCAATTTTGCTAAAATTATGGCCACTCCTCCCCATGAGAAATAAAGAACAATAGAAAACAAGAACAGTGGCCAATTTATTAATATTAATAACTTGGCTTATGTTCCTAATCCCTAGTAACAGAGATGGTAAACTGGCCTGCGCCACCTGGCTTAGGCCTGATACCTAACGAGGACTCTGCCTTCCTCTTTTTTGAACCACTTTATTGAGATATGGATCACTATCTATATGGATCACTACTATACAACTCAGCCATTTAAAGTGTATAATTCAGTGGTTTTTAGTATATTGACAGACATGTGCAACCATCACCACAATGTTAAAACATTTTCATCATCTCAAAAAGAAGCCTCGTGGTTTTGGCCCCTTACACCATCCCACCACCTGCTCCCACATCCTCCCCAGCCCTAGGCAACCACTAATCTACTCTCTGTCACGGTGGATTTGCCCATTCAGGACATTTTACATAAGTGGAATCATGCAATATGTGGCCTTTGTGACTGGCTTCTTTCTCTTAGCATGTTTTCAGGGTTCATCTTTGTTGTAACATTTATCTGGAGTTAATTTCTTTTTGTGGCTGAATAATGTTCTATTTTATGGATAGACCACATTTTATTTATCCATTTGTCAGTTGATGGACATTTGAGTTGTTTCTACTTTTCAGCTATTGTGAATAATGCTGCTATAAACATTTGTGTACAAGTTTTGTGTGGATACATGTTTTCATTTCTCTTAGGTGTATACCTGGGAGTGGAATTGCTGGGCCACGTAGTAACTCTGTGTTTAATCATTCAAGGAATGGCCATACTGTTTTCCAAAGTGACTGTGCCATTTTACATTACCATCAGCAGTGTATGGGGGTTCCAGTCTCTCCATATTCTCACCAACACTTGTCATTATCTGACTTTTAGATTTTTGCCATCCTTGTGAGTGTGAAGTGGTATCTCATTGAAGTTTTGATTTGAATTTCTCTGATGCCTAATGATATTGCTTATCATGTGCTTTTTGGTTGTTTGTATATCTTCCTTAGAGAAATATCTGTTCATCTCCTTTGCCCATTTTTAAATTTGGTTATTTGTCTTTTTATTATCGAGTAGTAACAGCTCTTTATATATCCTAGACGTAAGTCCCTTAGTAGATATATGATTTCTAAATATTTTCTTCCATTCCATTCCTTGTCTTTTTACTTTCCTGATGGTGTCCTTTAAAGCACAAAAGTTTTTAATTTTGATGAAATCTAATTCATCTATTTTTTCTTTTGTTGCTTATAATTTTGGTGTTATATCTAAGAGTCCTTTGCCAAATCCAAGTTCATGAAGATTTATTCCTGAGTTTTCTTCTATGAGTTTGAAAGTTTTAGGTCTTACATTTAGGCCTTTGATCCATTTGAGTTTATTTCATATGTGGTATAGGGTAATGATCCAGCTTCATTCCTTTGTATGTGGCTGTCCAGTGGTCCCAGCACCATTAGTTGAAAAACATTATTCTTTCTCCCATTGAATGGTCTTGGCACCATTGTAAGAAATCTGTTGACCATAGGTGTATGGTTTTATTTTTGGACTTTTCAATGCTGTTCCACTGATCTATGTATCTATCTTTGTGCTAGTACTATTGTACTGTCTTCATTACTGTTGCTTTGTAGTAAGCTTTGAAATTGGGAAGTGCAAGTCCTTCAACTTTGTTCTTCTTTTTCAAGATTGTTTTGGCTATTCTGGGTTCCTTGCAATTCCATTTGAATTTTAAAATCAGCTTGTCAATTTCTACGAAAAAGTCAGCTGGGATTCTGATAGGGATTGCATTGAATCTGTAGGTCAGTTTGGGAGTATTGCCATCTTAATAGCATTAAGTCTTCTGATCCATGGGTAAGCATGGGATATTTTTCCAATTATTTAGATCTTCTTTAATTTCTTTCAGTAATGATTTGTAGTTTTCAGAGTATGAGTTTATCACCGCTTTTTAAAAATTTATTCATCAGTATTTTATTGTTTTTGATACTAATGTAAGTGAAATTGTTTTCTTAATTTCATTTTTGAATTGTTTATTATGAGTGTATAGAGATACAATTGATTTTAATACATTGCTCTGGTACCCTGCAGCCTTGCTGAACTTACTCACTCATTCAAATAGTTTTTAGTGATTTTTCTTATGATTTTCTATATATAAGATCATAACTTATATGCAGATAGACATAGTTTTACTTCTTCCTTTCAAATTTGGTTGCCTTTTTTTTCTTTTTCTTGCCTAATTGCCCTGGCTAGAACCTTCAGTACAATATTGAATCGAAGGGAGAGTGGAAATCCTTGTCTTGCTCCTGATCTTATGGGGAAGGCATCCAGTATTTTATCATTAATGATGATGTTGGCTGTAGGTTTTTCATAGATGCCACTTATCAGATTAAAGAAGTTCCCTTCTATTCCTAGTTTGTTGAGTGTTTCGTGATGAAAGGGTGTTTGATTTTGCCAAATGCTTTTTCTTCATCTATTGATATGATTGTGCAATTTTTTGTTATTTGTTTTACTGATAAGATGTATTACATTACATGTTATACTTTTCTGGATGTTAAAGCAATTTTACATTCCTGGGATGAATTCCACTTGAGCATGGAGCATAATTCTTTTTATGTATTACAGCATTCAGTTTGTTAGTATTTTGTAGAGGCCTTCTGCATCCATATTTATAAGAGAAATTGATCTACAGTTTTCTTGTGATATCTTTGTCAATACTTGCCTCATGTTGAGTTGGGAAATACTCCCTCCTCTTCTGTTTTTTGGAAGACTTTGTGAATAATTGTGATTAATTATCCTTTAAATGTTTGGTAGAATTCAGCAGTGAAGCCATCTGGGCTTGGACACTTCTTTATGGGTAGTTTTTTGATGATTAAGTCAATCTTTTGACTTATTACAGATTTATTCAGATTTTCTGTTTCTTCTTGAGTCCCATTTAAATAGTTTGTGTATTTATAGGAATGTGTTAATTTCTCTAAGGTGTCTAATTTATTGGCATACAGTTGTTCATAGTATTTCTTTATGATGCTTTTTATTCCTCTAAAGTAATGGTAGTAATATCCTTTCATTTCTGATTCCAATATTTTGATTCCTCTTTCTTGTTTTCTTGGTTTATTTAGCTAAAGGTTTGTTAATATCAATGATCTTTTTAAAGAACTAGCTTTTGTTTTCATTGATTTCCTACTCTCCATTTCATTAATTTTTAATATTAACATTTTGTTAATTTCTAATATTTTTATTATTTCCTTCCTTCTGCTTGCTTTAGGTTTAGTTTGTACTTCTTTTTCAGTGTCTTAAGGTGGAAGTTTAGGTTATTGATTTGAGATTTTATTATTTTTTTATTTGTATAAATTTATGGGGTGCAAGTGTAATTTTGTTAGATGGATATATTGAACAGTGCCAAAGTCAGGGCTTTCAGTATAGCTATCGATGGAATAACATACATTGTCCCCATTAAGTAATTTCTCATTATCTACCCGTTTTTTCTTAACATAGGCATTTATAGCTATAAATTTCCTTCTGAGCACTGCTTTAGCTGCACCCAGTAAATTTTAGGATGTTGTGTCTTCATTTTCATTTATCTCAAAATGTTTTCTGATTTCTCTTTTGCTTTTTTTCTTTGACCATTTGTCATTTGGGAGTGTGCTGTTTAATTTTCACCTATTTGTCAGTTTCCCCAATTTTTTCCTGCTATTTCCTCTATAGAAATCAATAGCAGGAAAGAAATTTCTATAGAAGAAATAATAATTTCATTCTACTGTTGTTGGAGAACATATTTTGTATTATTTGTACCCTTTTAAATTACTGAGATTTGTTTTGTGGCCTAGCATATGGTATAGCCTGAAGAATGCAGTTGAAAGCATATATAGCCTCTTTTCATTAGATAGAGTGTTCTATAGATGTCTGTTAGGTCTAGTTGGTTTATAGTGTTAAGTCTCCTATTTCCTTTTTGATTTTCTGTCTAGTTACTCTACTCATTATTGACAGTGGAGTAGTGATCTCCAACTATTATTTTTGAATTGTTTATTTCTTCCTTCATTTTTGTCAGTTTTTGCTTCACGTGTTTTGCTGCTCTATTATTAGGTGCATTTTGTTTATAATTGTTATATCTTCCTGATAGATCAAACCTTTTATCATTATGAAATATTCCTCTTTATCTCTAGAAATATTTTTTATTGTGAAGTCTATCTTGTCTTAGCCATTCCAGCTTTCCTGTGGTTGCAGTTTGCATGATTTTTTTTCTATCCTTTTACTTTAAATCTAATTGTGTCTTTGAATCTAAAGTACATCTTTTGTAGATAGCATACAGTTAGATCATGTTATTTTATCCAATCTGTTAGTCTCTGCATTTTACTTTGGTTGTTTAATCTATTTGCATTTAATGTTATTATTGACATAGTTGGATTTATGTCTGCCATTTTATTTTTTGTTTTCAGTGTGCCTCATGTCTTTTTTTGTCCCTTTAGTCCTTCTTTAATGCTTTCTTTTGCATTAGGTGAATATTTTCTAATGTAGCATTTTAATTTCTTTAATGATTTTTTCACTATATTTTTTAGATTTTTGAAGTTTTATTTTATTTTTCTTTGATACGCAATAGTTGTACATACTTGGTGGGTACAATGTATGTTTTGATACATGCATACATTGTGTCCTGATCCAGTCAGGACAACCAACATATCCATCACCTTAAACATTTATTATTTTGTTGTGATGCAAACATTCAAAATCCTCTTTTTCAGCTATTTTGAAACACACAACACGTTATTATTAACTATATACACCCTACTGTGCAATAGAGCACCAGAACTTATCCTTTCTATCTAACTGTAACATTGTACCTGTTGACAAATGTCTCTCCTCCCCCACCCTCCTCAGCTTCAAAGAACCACTCTTTTATTCTCAATATTTTTAATTTATTTTTTAGTAGTTGCTCTAAGGTTTACCATATACATCCTAACTTATTTGGAATGAGCTTCTAATTTATACTAGCTTAATTCCAGGGATATATGGAAATATTAGTCTAATAAAGTTTTAGGCCCTTTTCCACCTTTTTGTGTTATTATTGTTATACATGTATTAATGCTACAAACCCAATGATAAATTGTTATAATTATTACTTTACCATCTGTAGTCATTTCCTTAGCCTGGTATACCTGTGCTCTCACCCACCTCCCTTGTGCTGTTACTGGCAAGTATATTACACATATATTACATTTCTGTATCTTTAGGACCAACAATACATTATATTCACATTATTTTATATACTTGCTTCTTAAATCAATTACAAGAATAAAGGAGAATAATATGCATTTATACTTTTTTGAATAATCACATTTACTGGTGCTCTTTGGTGTGTGTGTGTGTGTGTGTGTGTGTGCGTGTGTGTGTAAATTCAAATTACTATACGGGATTACTTGCTTTCAGACTGAAAAAAACTTCCTGTAGTATTTTTGTAAGGTGAGTTTGCTAGAAAACATTTTCTCAGTTGTTTTAATCTGGGAACGTCCTCATTTCACCTCATTTTTGAAAGATAGCTTTGCTGGACATAGGATTCTTGGTTGATGGTTTTGTGTGTGTGTGTGTGTGTGTGTGTGTGTATTTTGAGCACTTTGAACATTATATTCCACTGCCTGCTGGCCTCCATTGTTTCTACCAAGAAGTAAGCTGTTAATCCTATTGATATGTTATTTTTCCTCTTGCTGCTTTCAAGATTTTATTCTTGTCTCTTTCAGTATTATTATGTGTCTGTTTGTGGACCTCTTTGTATGTATCATGCTTGGAGTTCATTGAACTTCCTGGCTGTGTAGGTTATTGTTTTTCAGTAAACTTGGGAAGTTTCTGGCTGTTATTTCTTCAAATATTTTTTTCTGCTCTTTTCTCTCTCCTTTTCTTCTGCTACTGCTATTACATTTATGTTGCTGCATTTACTGTTGTCCCACATTTCTCTGTTCATTTTTCCTCAATCTTTTACCTTCTATTCTTTAGCTTATATAATCTCTATCAACCTGTCTTCAAGTTTGCTAATTCTTTCTTCTACCAGTTCAATCTACTGTTGAGCCCTCCAGTAAATTTTTTATTTCAGTTGTTGTATTTTCAGTTATAGAATTCCATTTTTGAATTTATAGTTAATTTTGATCTCTGTGTTGATCCATTTGACGTGATATTGTCATCACACCTTCCTTTAATCATGGTTTCCTTTAGTTCTGTTAACATATTTATAATGGCTACTTTGAAGACTCTTTCTGTTAAATTCACCATCTGGTTGCTGTCACAGGCAGTTTCTCTTGCCTGCTTTTTTCCCCCAGTGTATGGGTCATACTTTCTGTTTCTTTGCATGTCTTGTAATTTTTTATTGAAAACTGGACATTTTAGATAATATAGCAACTCTGGGTGCTGGTCCCTACCCTTTGGAATTTATTGCTGTTAACGCTTGTTTATTTGTTTAGTGATGGGCTGGGTTATTTGTTGATGTCTATCATCATCCCCCTCTCCCCCCACACATAGTGTTACATCTCTGATGTTGTTTCCTGGGCAGGAACAACCTAGGGTATTCCCACCGTGACCCTGGGCTGACAGTGTATTTGGTAGGGTTCTTCTCTTTCCGTGACCATATCGAGCTGTTCAACTCCACTAATTGCTGGATGATTGTTCTATTCTTTTCAACAGTGCCATTGGTTCCAAATTGCTTTACAAATGAATTTGATCAAATTTTGTCTACTTTGATGGGATGATTTCTGAAGTCAATGTTTTGTATTTGTTCCGATCCTAGGAAGACTCCACCCAGCTGTATTCCCTTTTTCTCTTGTGCAAACTGTCTGGCCTGCAGTGTAGCCTGTACCTTCATTAAATCCATGAACTACTACGCAATTGCTTTTCACTATAACCTCCACTGTTCTTGTTTTTTTTTTGTTGTTGTTGTTGTTGTTTTTTGCTCTGTCTACCCTGGCTAGAGTGCAGTGGCATCATCGTAGCTCACTGCAACTTCAAACTCCTGGGCTCAAGTGATCCTCCTGCCTCAGCCTCCCAAGTAGCTGAGACTACAGGTGTGCACCACTGTGCCTGGTTAATTTCTCTTTTTCCTTCTTTCTTTGTTTTTTTTTTTTTTTTTTTTTTTTTTTCCTATGGAGATGGGGTCTCACTGTTGTTCAGGCCAATCTCAAACTCCTGAGCTCAAGCGATCCTCCCACCTCAGCCTCCCAGAGTGCTAGGATTACAGGCAGGAGCCACTGTGCCCAGCCTTCCTTTTTTTTTTTTTTCTTTTTGTATTTTTCATGAGTTTCCCTGGGGAGCTCTTTATGCTGTCAAGCTGGAAGTCAATCTCACTCCTTTCCTTTTAAATCAAATCTAAGTCTTAATACCAGCTGGTGCTACAACCCAAAGTAATGTAAGAAGCCAAAGTCATGAGTGAGAAGAGAAGAGAAGAGAAGAGGGAGCCTGTGCACAGGCCCTCAGGGAGGATGAGAGAGGAGAGGAGGCACATCCACCTTCCCAGCCTCTGGCACAGTGGTCTGATGACATGGGGTGGAGTGGGGGGTGGGGCTGGGCAGGGGGCAGTGATGTTGAGAAGAGGGGAACCGTCTCCTCTCCTGTGCAGGCAGGATTCATGGCCTATAAGAGAATTCTCTGGAATGGCATGGTTAGAGAGAGGAATTTGAGCTTCCTGTTGGGTGAAGGTAGAGATGGGTAATGAGTAGAGACTTATAAAATATACAACCTTCAGATTCTGAAATAAAAGCAAAACTCCAATGTGTCTTTTCATCTCCAGAAAAGATCATGCCCCAGACTATCGTACAGCCTCTGAACTGCTGCCGCCTCCTGCCTCTCCCCTGCAGTCCTTGCCCTGCTCTGAGTCTGCTTTGCCGTAGAAGGGACTCTCCTAAAGTGTGACTCCAGCCAGGTCCCTACTGAGATAGTCCTCAACTTCTCCTTTAGCTCAAGGCCTGGCCCCTCCATCTCGTCACTCACTGTAGAGTCCGTAGGGTACCTTCCTGGCACAATTCGCCTCTCAAAGGCAGGAGTTGAATTGAATATCATACGTACGGTGTTGTGTGTCTGTATTTTCATAGTTCCACTATACAGATGCAAAAAGGCCTTGTGGTGGGAATATACTTAACATGTTTTAAAAACATCAAGAAGCCTCTATTAATGATATCTGGCATCTAAGCTTGCATATCAGCTCATCACTCTCTACTTGTGTGACCTGCACCTGGACACGTCATTTCAATGCAGCTTCAATTTCCTCATCTGTAAAAGGAGGGTAGTGCCTCAAATATTATTGTAAGGATTAAATGTGATAATGTAGGTGGACCACTTAGTACTAGTAAAAGCTTAATTTGTTCCTGCAAGCAACAAATAGACACTGCATGCCTGCTAGACATAGGGACTGTTCTAGGAGTGGGAAATAAAATAAAATCCCTGTCCTAGTGGTGCTCACACGTCAGTAGGAAAGGCTGACAGTAAAGGAGCTATGAATGTTGAAAACTACACAGGCATACACGCTCACACAACGCACACACGTACACACAATATGCACATAAGACATGTAATTTCAGGTTGTGATAAGTGCTATGAAGAAAAATAAAGCAAGAAAAGGTGGTAGAAAAGAAAGTGATTTGGCAGCTGGGGCAATAGCATTTGAGTAGAGACCTGAATGAAATCAGGAAATGGCACACAGTGATTAATAAGTGTTTGTTGAATGTGGATGAATGCAAAGATCTGGGCAAAAAACATTCCAGAAAGGGGCAATAACAAGTGCAAAGGTCCTGTGGCAGGAAAAAACTTGGCATGTTTTAAAAGGATCAAGAAGGCTTTGTGAATATTTATACTGGAGATTTTAGGGGTGAAGTGTACTGCTGTCTACAACTTAATTTAAAATTCATTAAAAAGTAAGATGGACAGATGGATGGTTAGATAGAGGGATGGTTTTGTTCTAAGCACAATGGGAAGCCTTTGGAGGTTTCCGGCAGAGGAGTTTCATGATCTGATTTATGATTTTAAAAGGTCCTCTGGCTGCTGTGGGGAGAAGTGGCTCTACCCAAGCAGGCATAAGAGGCCAGGCAGAGGGAAAACGGTGGCCTGCCCAGGGTGGCACAGTGGGGGTGGTCAGAGCCAGGGGACAGTTGGAAGGAGTTGCTAGTGGGCTAGGAGTGCGGCCCCCAGGAGCAACGCCCAGGCTTTGGCCTGTGTAAGTGGGTAGAAAGTGGTTCTGTTTCTTGAGATGAGGAAGATGAGGGAATTAAGTACCTTTGGGTGACAGCGTGTAGGAGAGTGGTGAGGGGGAGAGTCACATATTCTGTTTCAGGCAGAGAAACCCAAATAACAGACTTACTAATCAGAGGTAGCTATTATTACTGTTTCTACCACACACAGTTATATAATGGCATCTGCAAACACACATGCTCTCTCTTAGCTTGTGATTCGGCCCTGTTCCTCCTGTTTTCTTCCCCTATGTTTGCTACTCCTCCGCCTCCCGTTCAATTCCAGACCACCATCCAGCGATGCACAGGGTCTGGGGACAGGAAAGGCAGAAACAAGGGCACCCAGGCAGCCTTCCATGCTCCTCTGAGCATCAGCAAACCCTGCTTGGTCAGCACCTTTATCTGACCGAGGGGATCTGGGGAATCTGGGTCAGAGGAAGGCCTGGGGTCAGCCCCCAAGTGCATGTAGCGGTCTGGGCTTGGCTCTTGATCTTGCAAACCCTCGGGCTTGTCTGTCTCTTGCAGCTAGGCAGGCAGATGGGCTATCAGGCAGCTCCAGCACGCGGCTGGGTGTGACATTCAGAGATGCCGCAGAGAGGAGGATTGAGATCTCCTTGTTTGACAGAAGGTGACTGAGTCAAGAACTGAGTTCATTTGAACCATTTAGTGGTGCTGGCATCTTCTTCCTGTGCCCCACCCCCATTACCTGTGTCAGGATAACGTTTAAAGACATTGTCAGGGAGCCGGCTGGGGAAAGCTGGCTTAACTGTGTGAGACCCACTCCCTGCAGAAAGCTGTCTGAGTCACTGGGGACTGGACGTGTCCCAAAGCCACTGCAGCATGGTCTTCTTGAGCCAGTTGCTTACAGAGGGGAGCCCTGGTGTGTGTGCATGTTGTGGGGTCATAGGGAAGTGAACAAAGGAGTTTCCTCCTTTTGCTCTTGGGTGTTCCTTACCATCCATGGTCTTTATTTTTATTTTTATTTTTTTTTTTTTTGAGACAGAGTCTCACTTTGTTGCCCGGGCTAGAGTGAGTGTCGTGGCATCAGCTCACAGCAACCTCAAACTCCTGAGCTCAAGGGATCCTCCTGTCTCAGCCTCCCGAGTAGTTGGGACTACAGGCATGCACCACCATGCCCGGCTAA
This sequence comes from Eulemur rufifrons, assembly GCF_041146395.1. Lineage (NCBI taxonomy): Eukaryota > Metazoa > Chordata > Mammalia > Primates > Lemuridae > Eulemur > Eulemur rufifrons. The sequence continues at coordinate 187,624,098 of NC_090989.1, read as the reverse complement.
TTTTTTCTATATATATTTTTAGCTGTCCATATAATTTCTTTCTATTTTTAGTAGAGATGGGGTCTCGCTCTTGCTCAGGCTGGTCTCGAACTCCTGAGCTCAAAGGATCCGCCCACCTCGGCCTCCCAGAGTGCTAGGATTACAGGCGTGAGCCACCGCGCCCGGCCCATCCATGGTCTTTAGAAGTGCATCAGTCCCTGGTAATGACCGCAGCAGCAGCAACAAGTACTTAACTCTTACAGAGTGACCCTGTGCCAGGCACTGTTGCAAGCACTCCATGTACTCACTTAATCCTCCTAACCCTATAAGGTAGGCAGGCTCTATTATTATCATTTCCATTTAACAGATGTGGAAACTGAGGCTGAGAAAGGAGAACTAAGTAGCCCAAGGTCACATAGCTAAAAAGTGATAAAGCCAAATGTTCTGACCTTGACTCCGTGATGGACAGACGGATGGATAGGTAGAGACAAGACCATACGTGATAAGTGGAACAAATAGAAAGTCTCAAGGGAGCTCAGATACGGAAATGATCTGCAGACTAGAGGGAGTAGGGGTTGCTTTAGTTACTATTTTGTTCTATTAAAATAAAAAAAATTTAATGTTAATCTTTGTGCTTGTTTTAAGATATAAAGACGTTAGTATGTAAGAACCAACAGTTTTCTACCAAGTGTGGGCACCCCTTAGAGTACAAACTGTAACACAGGTGAAATAAATTGTAGGCACAATCCCCCTGCTCCCCAAAAAGTCCCTTCCCCAAATACCATTAGCTGTGTGGTCCTAGGCAAACCACTTAAACTTTCTGCAGTTGAGATCTCTTCTCTGCACCTATCCCATAGGCTAAACCATTAACAACTTTAATCAGAGCCCTGACAGCTGCTGTCGACTGAATACCTAGTGTGTGTCTGTACGAGGCTATGCACTTTTGTTCAGGAGCTTCTAATTCTCCTAACAAGCCCTACAGATAAGGCAACTGAGGTATACAGAGGTTATGTAACCTGCTGAGGTCACAGGGACAGGAGGTGACAGAGCTGGTCAATAGGAGTGCTTCAAGGACAAAAGCCACATATGTGCTCATAGCTTAAGTCTGTCAGGGCTGGTCCCTGCCCAGAGAAGATTAACTGTTTAATGGGTAGGTACACTTGAGCCATGGCACAAATAAGAATTCCTCCTGCCTCCAAATTAAGTTCGTGGATGAGTGTATTGGTCTGTTGGGGCTGCCATAACAAAATTCCATAGGCTGAGTGGCTTAAACAACAGACACTGATTTCCTCATAGTCCCAGAGACTAGAAGTCCAAGCTCAAGGTGCCGTCAGGGTTGGTTTCTGGTGAGGCCTGTCTTCCTGACTTACACACGGCCGCCTTCTCGCTCTGTCCTCACGTGGCCTGTCCTCTGTGCACGCACAGGGGGAGATCTCTGGTGTCTCTCCCTCTTATAAAGACACCAGTCTTACGGGATTAGGGCCCCACACTTACGGCCTCATTTAACTTTAATCACCTCAGTTACACTAACGAAAGGCTGTGTCTCCAACTACAGTCACATTGGGGATAAGGACTTCAGCATAGGAATTTTGGGGAAACACAGTTCAGTTCTTAACAGTGAGCTTTGAGGAATCTGGGAACCCTTAAAAATCACGTACCACATTTTGCACAGGTTAGGGTTCACATACACCATCTGTCTGACCTCCCCAAAGGTTAAGAACCACTAAAAGTATTGTAAGTGGACAAAGAGCGAAAGGGCTCATGGGTAAATAGAAATAGAACTATTAAATGTGGAAGAAAAAGAAATTCCTTCAAATATTGTTTTAATGAGCGTCAAAAAGTGGGGACCCCGGGGGACAGTGGAAAATGAGGATCTGGGTGTCAGCAGAGTGGAGAGTGGGTCTGAGCCTAGAGCCCCAGCGTCCAACCCCCAGCCCACATGTCCCCACCCGGCCTGCTATCTGTCCTTCCTCACAGAAGCCAGGGCCATCTGAGTGCGGCTCCTGGGCTGCCCCTCTGCTGACCTCAGGGACACTCTTTCCCTCACTTTCCTTCCAGAAGTGGAGCAGATCGAGGCTATCGCCAAGTTTGACTACGTGGGACGGTCCCCCCGTGAGCTGTCCTTCAAGAAGGGGGCCTCGCTGCTCCTGTATCACCGAGCCTCAGAGGACTGGTGGGAGGGCCGGCACAACGGCGTGGACGGACTCATCCCTCATCAGTACATAGTGGTACAGGACATGTGAGTGACAGTCGGGAGAAGAACGCGATAATAGATTAGTGATGTCTGGAAGGGGCCCTGGAAGGGCGTGCTGCGCTGTGTGCCAGGGATTGCTCTCCCTGATATCACACGCTTGGTCTTCTGCAAGGCTGGGTTAGATCTAACTTCCCTTTAAATGGCGATCCACTTAGCAAATATGCAAATTGCTCATCCCCTGAGTACACAGAGACCGTGTTTGCTGCTGCTGGTCCAGCATCCAAACCCAGCATTCGTCACCTGCCATGGCCCCCAGTGTGAGGGGTCTTGCCATGTGCCTCCGCCTCCTTGGGCGCCCACCATTCTACATGCCAGAGGGGGCTCTCTCAGGGGATGAGCAGAAACAACCATGCCCTCATTTCCAGTTAATAAGGTACTATTTTTTTTTATAGTTTCAGGGGTTAATAATAATAATAATAAAAAGAGCCCTGCATCCCAGATGCCCTAGCCCTACCACAGAAAGTCTACACTTCCCATTCCTTTGAGAGCCGTGGAAGGTCCCTGAGCGTACATTCCCTGTGAGCTGCGGACAGGCTCAGCAGGACTGACTGACTGTAGAAGCAGCCCCCACGCTAGACCTCACGGGAAGGACTAAAACCCTACATTTTGGTGGAGTGGGAAAGGCCCAGGCCAAGCAAACCTCCCCATGTCCCCAGGCCCCTGAGGGCAGGAGGAAGTCACAGAAGAGAGAGGGCCATGGAAGGAGGCTGGCAGGCTGTCCCAACAGGCTTGTGAGCCACCTCACAGTTGTCCCAAGCCCTGGGTGGGGAGGTGAGGGGTGGAGGCACCTTCTTTCCCTCTTCCTTAGCCCCGTACCATTCCCCACGGAGCCATGCCTGCACACTGCACAGGTCGTTTCTCTGACACTCCCCCCCAGCATTTAGCTTGTCCTGCCTGGAGCAGCCTGGGAGGGGCCTAGTAGAGGAGGGGAGAGCGGGAGGTAGGTGTGGGGCTGGAACCGAAGGGGTCTCCTGCTGTGGGAACCAACTCCAGGAGCGTTGCTGTGGTATGCACAGTAGGAAGGCACTGAGTGGGCAGGGGGCTCCTTCCGAGCTGTGGGCACAAATTAGTTGTCACACGGGTGTTGGTTCAGCCACTCAGACAGGTGTGAAGGAGCCTTGTACATCCCGGCTCTCTCGCAGGAGGCACTTCCAATTCACGTCTGTCTTCTCCCCAGGGACGATGCCTTCTCCGACAGCCTGAGCCAGAAGGCTGACAGCGAGGCCAGCAGCGGGCCACTGCTGGATGACAAGGCGTCCTCCAAAAACGACCTCCAGTCCCCCACGGAGCACATCTCGGATTACGGCTTTGGGGGGGTGATGGGCCGGTAGGAAACAGGGATCCATTTTTTCCTGCTAGTGCCGTGCCTGCTCGTGTCTGACGGGGGAAGCAAGGGGGCAGGGAGCGGAGACGTGGGTGGCTGCAGCCCCTGTTCCCCACGGGGTGTGACACTGTGCACCCTCGGCAGGCCAGCTGGCATGGGCCCAGAATGCCAGGTATGAAATGATCCAGCCTGGAGTGGCAGGGGAAGAAGGAGGAGGAAAGACATACGTTGGGAACTCAGTGCTTTTTATTTAAAACAATAATAATAAATGAGAGAGATGCAAATTGGCAACGATTTTTCCTGCCTCTCTCCAGTTCCCGCACCTCCTCCCAGCTTTCTGTTGAAAACCTGAGCTGTTATATTTAAAAATTTAAAGTGCACATGCTCCCCAAATGCACTACAGAAACAGCAACCCCGCACCTATTCACGTGTTGGGGGAAATTGACACTTGATTCCACCCACTTGTTTGGTGGGAGCAGATTTGCCAATTTCTTTACTCCCCACGTGTGGGCTGGGCTGTGTCACGTGACCTTTCTACCAGACAAGGAGCTGCACAGTCATTCTGAGAACAGGTATATTCCAAAGTATGTGATTGGTAAAAAAATAAACAAATGAAGAAATGAGTAGAAAAGAAAAAGAAAAGCTGAGAGTTTCTCACTGCTTTTTAAATCAGACTCTCAAAATGTCATATTCTATGTTTTTTTCCAGTGGAAGGGTCATGTGACAAACCCACATGTGTGGGTATTTGCAGATAGAGCCAAAAAAAAATCAGTCACAACGGGAACACACTTTCATGAGTTTATTTCAGCAGATGTCCTGATTCAGCCTCTTTTCAGCAGATTCTGTTCAATTCAGCAAATAGCTCAGGGCACTGTGACAGGTGGTAGAATTGGGAAGGGTAGGGAAGTGCAAGGCTGGGGTAGGTAGATGAAAATGTCATGGTCCCCTGACTTCTAGGAGGATCGTATCCTCTACCTCTCTTCCCCTCTCCCTTTCCCTCCCTCGTCTCCCTTCTTCCTGTTCTTCCTTTCTCAGTACTTCTTCCTCTCAGTAGCTCTGCTTTGGTCTTCTCGGGGCACTCACGGGCACTGCTTAGCTTGGCTGGTGGCACTAGGATCTGAAGTGCGGATGACCACATTGGACTTGGTCCCTAGTCACAACCCATTCCCAATACACCACCTCCCCCTACCTCCTGGCCACTTCCAGCCTTCCCTCCCCTCACTAGGTCCTCACAATCTTTGGTGACCTCCATGGGATGCATTAAAATCTCCTGTGTGTAGAACCTTTTATCTTCAACGTGCGTTCAAAGGTGGGCAAGGAATATCATGCCCATTCAACAGATTAATAAGGTGGATGTGCAAGAGGACACAGGAAAACATGTGGCAGACTCAGGGGAAGGGTGCACCCTCCTGACATACCCTCAAATCCCTCTTTCACTCCCCCAGAGCATCCCTGAGGTGGGAAAGGGGTATTCAGTGGTGCAGTGCTTACTCTTGAACGGCTGGCTCTCCAAGATCTGAAAAGGGCTCATAGAAATAGCCCTTTTCTGGAGAGATGGGCGATGGGTGAAACATTAGACTGTGTTCAGCTCCCAGGGGGCCCTTTCTTTGCTTGCAGCGTGCTGGTGACTTTGGTACAGTCAAGCCTCAATGCTTCAGACCACTAGAAGCCCATTCATGGAAGTGTCTGAAGTGCTTCAGAATGTATCATGGGCCAAACTATCACCAAAGTGTTTCCAGGCTGAAATCCTACTGGCCTTGACTTACCACGTAGACAAGATTCATTTTGTGATTAGCACCACCACCGTCCGCAGCTTGGAAGCACCAGATTCCTCTGTGGGTGCAGATTAGACCTCCCCTCTGTTGCCGCGTTATGTGCCAAGCCCGTCCTGTCATGTGGAGTTGTGGAGTCTGGCTGAATGAGGCTTGACTGTACCTGCTCCCTAGACTAGCATGTAGTATGTGGCGTGGGGGTTGGCAGACCCATTCTCAGACTCGCCAGGGTTGACCTCTGCCCCATGCCCTCCCTGCCCCCTGGCTCCTTTGCAGAGTGCGGTTACGATCCGACGGAGCGGCCATCCCCAGGCGCCGAAGCGGTGGCGACACACACAGCCCGCCCCGGGGCCTGGGCCCGAGCATAGACACGCCACCCCGGGCCGCCGCCTGCCCCAGCAGCCCCCACAAAATCCCCCTCACCCGGGGGAGGATCGAGAGCCCTGAGAAGCGGAGGATGGCGACGTTCGGGAGCGCTGGCAGCATCAACTACCCTGACAAGAAGGCGCTCTCCGAAGGGCACTCGATGAGGTCGACCTGCAGCTCCACCAGGCACAGCAGCCTAGGGGACCACAAGTCCCTGGAGGCTGAGGCCCTGGCAGAAGTAAGGGCCAGCGGGAAGGCAGCCTGGGCCAGCCGAGACCCCCAGAGGGGCAGCAGGGTGGGAAGCTGTGGATTGGGGGACCACCTTGGCCCTATGCCAGGCTCAAGGCTAAGCCAGTAGACCAGAGAGGGAGCTGGCTTCCTTCCCCCAGTGGGCCCCCCATGGGAGCAGACACTGGGTGGGTGTGGCCACTGGCCAGGGTTTCTGCAAAGTCTGAACACCCTCAGTGTCCAGGACTGGAGAGGGATTGGCCAGATTGTGGGGATGGGGTAACGGTAGGTCTCTCCACAAGATGACCTGACTGAGCTATTCGTTCATTCCTGCACTCATTCATTCATTCCTCTGTTCATTCATTCATCTGTTCATTCACTGACAAATACTGATTGAGCATCTATTGTGTGACAGTCACCGTGCTGGGCACTGAAAGTACAACGAAGGCACATGGAGTGTATAGTTTTGAGAAGAGAGAGACATCACAGCTGTGAGACGGCACTGGGGCTGGGTGCCTTTAAGGCGTGGTGCACAGCATGTGGAGAGCCTAAAGTGTGGGGATGGCACTCAGGCAGGGAGACCTCCCTGGGGGGGTATGACCTGAGACCCAAAGGGTGGGAAGAACTAAATAGCTGAAGCTGGAAGGGAAGAATGTTCCAGAATCTTCCAAAGTGCTTAGAGGTTTTTTTGTTTGTTTTTAATTTATTTATTTGTACTTGGATGAGAAATTTATATGGTTTTTACACTTGCCAAACAAACAGAACTGTGATTTGTTTAACAATTTACATAACTGATACGATGTGTTTTTGACAGTTCTATTATATTTCCAAAAGTTTCCCTTTTTTCCTCTCTGGAATTGGGGGTGGAGGCCCATTATGCACCCTCTCCCCAGGTTATCTCCACTTAAGGTAAGAGAGACACACCACGGCCTTCTGGGCTGTGAGAATCCTATTGTGGAGAGTGGCATTTGAACCCCTGTTCAACAGGGGAAGGGGAAAAGGTTGTGAGTGTGGCCTGTGTTCTAGAGGAGGCCAGGAAGGTTCCAAGAGATTACCCAACACAGAAACAACTCACCTGGCAGCTAGAACTCCTATTCACACCTGTAGGGTCTAGCTTGGCCCCATGTCCTGATGCCCACCCCCAGGGGGTCCCTGAAGATCAGTGCCTTGGCATGGGTCCAGCAGAGAAAGCAGGCCACCACTGGCCCTCCATCCTTGCAGGAACATCACCCTAGCAGCCACCATCATCTGGAAACTTTACCAGTTTGGAAAGTTCTGCCACTCGTGATGGGGGCTGGGCTGCCTGAGGCCTGGCCCAGAGCCCTTTACATAAAGAATCAAATGCTGTATAAGAGCACTGTTTCTGAAAGAAGGTCCCGGGACAGACTAATTCCATGGGATATTAGGAGGTGGGTGGGGGATAAGTGCTCGGTGGTCAACAAAGTTTGGAGAACGCTGCTCTGACAATGTTGAAGGCTTATCTGCAAGACTTCTTAGAACCTTTAAATATATGGATGTGCATTGTGTATCTCCAGGAAAGAGAACAGGGCACACCCAATCTCCCAGACTTCTTTGACCTTCATTCATGGAACATTTTGCAAGACCAGCCCAAAGAATGCACCTGGGGACTGCTGCATGCGTTCTCAGTGTGCAGAGGGATCCACACACTATCTAGTTGGAAAGCTGCCATCAAAAGCCAATAGGAGAGCGTGGTGAACGATATGTAAATAGCGCAGGGCCACTGGACAGCCTCTGGCCTGCTCAACATTGGCTCTGATGAGCCCTTGACTTTGCAGGCTACAAAGGGGAGCGGCGGCCTGGAGACCCCAAGCAGTAGGTAGAGTTACCCAAAATTCTCTGCTTTCAAAATATCTTAGGATTTAGATTTGAACCCAGTTAAAGAGGCTGTGTGGGGAACTTGCAAGACGACCATTAGAGGGGGAAGATCTACTCTGGGAGAGGTGAGGAGTGATGGCCCTCCCCACTCTATCCCCAGCAGCTCTCTGCAGCTCTGCTTGGAGACTCACGGCATCGCCTCTGAGACTAATGCAAGGCTCCAGCCTAAACAACTCAGCTGATCTTTTTCTGAGCTTTCTGTCTTTCTGCTCCTGTTCTGCCAGGGTAGAGTGGTGGGGGGATGCGGGATGGTGGGAGAGGGGTGGTCATTATATTTTATTTATTCAAGTTTCACCTCGCAGCTCATGCTGAACTGCAAACAGAGAGAGTCGTGAGGTCAATAGGGGACTGAATTCAAGCAGAGTGGGTGACAACAGGGCAGCTCATGGAAAGCAGGCTGTGTCACCGCAGGGCTGAGGTGGGAAAGCCAGGGAGAGGGACTGCCATCTCTCCCTTCCTGCAGAACCCCCCCCCCCCACACACACACACCCCAAATCCTTTTGGATAAAGCACAAAAGGCCCATTCCTAAAGTTTCTAGTGTTCTGGGACAAGGAGTAAATTGTCCCAGGGAAGCATAAAAGGTAATATTAGCCATGAGTGGGGTATCAATAGTCCCTTAACAAAGCAAAAAGGGTTGGCTGGGACAGCAAGGGAGCAAGATTGGGACCCTGACCCTGGCCAGATTGGAGCCTACTGTGGGGCCCAGGGCAGGCTGAGGCCCCCTGCAGACAGAAAAGGAGAGTGTAGAAGATGGAGGTGGGAAAGAGGCTGGCCACGGCATCTCCAGGCTCCGCTCCCCTCCATCTCAGCAGACTCACGTGGAAAAGCAAGCCTGTCTTACCAGTTGTCATTGCTCCGTGAGGCTGTGCACAGCACCTGCCAGTGGTGATTTTAAGCAGTATCCCTCCCTGTGCCCTCGATGGCCAGGCCAGCTGGGCTCTGGCCCGGCTTGGCCCGAGCCAGTCCTCTTGCATCTGTTGGATGTGGAGGCATCCCTGTAAACAGTCATGGGGACCAGGGACTCTTGGGCTAGGAAGAGTTTGGAAACCACCATCTGGCAGTTTACAAAGCTTCATCATATCCATCATCTCAGTCCATCTTCACAGTAAACGTGGGCTTTTAACAGATGAACAAAGTGTGGTGCGGAGTGACTTCCCAAGGTTGCAGGGCCAGGAAGTGGCTGTGGAGTCTTTTCACTCAAAAGTCCAGGGCCCTGGGCCCTGTCCGAGGGCTCCTGAGTTAAATGCTGCCTTCAACTCCAGTGTCACCTCTGGCTTGAGGGGACAGGAGCTTGGAAAGCTGCCCAGTGGCATGGTGAGCCCAGGCTGGCCTGGGGGTATCATCTCTCTCTCTCTGGGTCCTTTGCAGCTCTCTTACTGATGAGCTCTCAAATATTATAACAACCTTGGAAATTACATAGGCAGACAAGATTTTATCTTTTTAAAATTTCCATTTTTTTAAAAATTTTAAATCATAATACAGAGAAGAGAGTAGCAGTCTCACTATTCTGGGATAGACATTGCGAACATTCTGGGATAGACATTGCGAATATTCAGGTATATAACTTCAAAGTAATTTTTCTGTGGACAAATATTTTTAAAAAAAAATAATACTGAACTGCCTGGGTTCAGACTTGGGTTATGTTACTAATTTGCTGTGTGACCTTGGGCAAATTTCTTAACCAGTCTGAGCTTCAGTTTCCTCTTGTGTGACGTGAGCATAATGGTAGTTCGTACCTTGTAAGTGTGAGGATTAAATAAATTATTAGTGGAAAGGGTTTGGATTGGTGCTCAGTGTTAGCTACGATTGCTATTGTTATTGTTGTTATTTTTGAGTGCTTATTCTGTCAGGTGTCATGTCACGCTCTTCACAGGGAACATATTATTGAATGCATGCACCAACCCCCTGAAGTCTATATTGCAATCGCCTGTAATTTAAAAATGAGGATTCTGGAGGCTCAGACAGGTGAGGTAACTTGCCTAAGGTCACATAGCAAGGAATTGGCAGAGCGAGGATTTGAACCGGTGTCTGACTGACTCCAGAGCCTGCCCTCTTAACCAGTAGTCTGACCTGCCCTTATTAAGTCTGTTTCCTGTGCAGGGCGGAGTGCAGGGGATGCCCACATTGATTCTCTCGTGTGGTCATTAGCCACCCCGGGGACTTACTCTCCATCCCACGAGGTTCCTGGGAAATCTCCCCAAGAGGGCCCACGAGCTGGTTTGCAGACAGGAAGGATCGGCCCCTGGGCCTCCGGACCCCAATAACCCAGGCGCTCTCTGTCCCCAGGACATCGAGAAGACCATGAGCACGGCTCTGCACGAGCTGCGGGAACTCGAGAGGCAGAACACGGTCAAGCAGGCGCCAGATGTGGTGCTGGACACCCTGGAGCCCCTGAAGAACCCGCCAGGCCCCATCAGCTCAGAGCCCGCCAGCCCCCTGCACACCATCGTCATCCGCGACCCCGATGCCGCCATGCGCCGCAGCAGCAGCTCGTCCACCGAGATGATGACCACCTTCAAGCCAGCGCTGTCGGCCCGCCTGGCCGGCGCCCAGCTGCGCCCGCCGCCCATGCGGCCCGTGCGGCCGGTGGTCCAGCATCGGTCCAGCAGCAGCAGCAGCTCAGGCGTGGGCAGCCCGGCCGTGACGCCCACCGAGAAGATGTTCCCCAACAGCTCCGCGGACAAGTCGGGCACCATGTGACCTGCAGGATGCGCGGCACCGCCGTGGCCCACCGTGGCGCGCCACTGCCCAGAGTGGCCGGGTGGCTTCCACGGGCTTCCTAGCGATCCCGGCCTTGTGGGGCAGCGGGCCGCCCGGAGAGCCGAGCGTGCGTGCAGAGCCGGGCCGGGCGCCGGCTGCCGCTCTCGAGCAGCCCTGGGAATCGCGCAGACCTCTGGCGGGTGAAGACGCCCGAGGAGCGCCGGAGCAGCAGCCCCAACCACAGTGTCCGCTACGATCCAGGCAAAGTGCTACGTGGCTTCTCCACATGTCGTCACTGGAATTACTCTCTCGACATCCTCTCTGCATACCTATATGTGTGTGTATATATATGTGCGTATATACACACATATATGTATGTATGTGTCTGTAGGTGTGTGTGTATATATATATTTATGCATCTATATACATATACTAGATCTGGACACACACATACTAAATGTATATAGTATTTCCTTTTTCTTTTTATGAAACTTAGATTTACCTCAGACCCATGCCACCAAACATCTCCCACTGAGTTATTTGGTGGGATTTGCAGGGACTTTTCTGGGAGAATTTAGAGGCCCATAGTAACTGCGAATGAAGCAATATACCACTGACCTGCAGAAAAACAATAACAGTCTCCCACTGTCTCCAGAAGTCGTGGCCTTCCAGAACAGTCTGCCCCTCAAGGAAGGGTGGGGCAGGCCGTACCCCAAGCAGGCTGCTCCTAGAGGTGGGGACCCTTCATAGAAAACAGCCCCCTCCCCCACCCAGCCCAGAGACCCTGCCCTTCCACCCGGAGGCCAAAGGCCAACTAGACCCCCAAAGGCACGGGAGAAAGTTGGCGAGAAGACCCCTGACCACCGCACCCTTGTGTTTGTGTGTAGAAACGGGATAGTGAAAACCTAAGCCCCGTCGTAGCACAGTATTACATGTGGTTGGGAAAAAGGGAAAAAAAAAATACAGTGGTGTGGAATACTTCAAAACCTAGGAACGCTGTAGGAATAAATCTGTGGTAACTATAGAGGTTTAACTTATATCATTTTCAAAATATTTAAATTTTTCCTTTCTTCATTCTACTAATTATATTGTGTCAGATTTGGAACTAAACAGGCAAGGAGGCTTTTAGTCACATCATTTTCATTTAAAATCAGGCTACGATGCACTTTGGCTGGTGCCCTCTTGCATGAGCCGTAAGTGCCCTGTTCAGACCAGGGGCCGAGGAGGGCGTTATCCCTGGAGCTCTCTGTCCTGGAGAACACTGATGGTTCAGTTCATACAAGTGAAATAGCCTCTCCCCTTCCCCTCCCTCTCCCTCCCCTTCCCCCACTCCTTCCAGAGCATTTACAGTAGGTGAGAACATGGAGACAGAGACGGTGCATGATCTTCAAGTACAACTAGCTGGGCTTTGCCTCTTGGCTGGGAAAAGGCCTTCTCGGTCACTCTCATTGGATTCCATTTCACCTCCCCCTTTGATCCCTTTGTTTTCTAGAGAGGGGCTGTTTCTGGATAATAGCACACAGGTGAATCTGACCCTAATGGGGCCACTTTCACTTTTACTACCCCACCTCATGCCATTCCCAGGGTCCCCTCCCTGTTGTCCCCAAGTTTCATCTCCATCCCTCTCTCTCTCGAGGCCACTGAGGTTTGGAGTCAAAAATGCAGAGTTGGAGTCCCAGCCTCCACCACTTAGGAGCCGGGGGACTTTGGGCAGGTCATTCCACTTCACGGAGCCTCACTTTTCTGCTCTATCAAATGAGGATAATAAAGATCAAACAGAAGTGAGCAGGCTGTGTAGCCTGGAAAGCATTGTACCGATCCATTTGCTCTTGTGATTATCATTAGTATAGCAAGTCTTTTAGATCAAACACCATCCAAACCTTTTTGAAACCTCCTAATGGCATTTGAGAAGAGGGCAGTGGAATTTTCCTACCAGTTTACTAAGAATCCTGAATTCCATCATTAGCATTTCAACCCACTGGATTAAGTTTTGCCTTCTCCTCTGGTCCTCCACAAAAAGGTAAATACACCCAAAGGGAGGGACCTAGTAAGCCACTGATACCTGGGTGTGCAAATGGAAAGCCATTCTACCTTGTCTGAAGGACTGGACTTGAGACCACACAGTGGAAGGAAGAATCAAGAAAGGTCACAAAAAGAGAATGTCAGGGAGAGGCCAGTGACAAACTTGACCTCCCTTGTTTTGCTTAGAACCATCCCTTCTCTTTTAGCTCCTGCATATGAAAGGCCCTCTGCCCTCGAGCACATAAAGACATCCCCATTTTACAGCTTGGGAGAGTAAGTCCTTGGGCTGTGTTGTGACTTGCCCGCAGAGAGTAGAGGCTGCTCAGGCTTGTGAAGTCATTTATTTGCAAGGATGCTAATGCTGCCCAGCCATGATACAAGACTTTTTATTTCTACCCCAGAGCCATTCCCAGACCTTACTCGCATCCAGTAGACTCCCAAGCAAGATGTCACATTCTCTGCCATGACCACCAGATGAAAATCAAAAACTGAGTAGATGAATCTCTTGCCTGATATACATAACACCAGTCAGACCGTGTGGATTTTTCTGCGAATTGACTGATTCCATTTTCCTTGCTGAAAATGGACCTGCCTTTCACTGAATTCCCTGAAGCTAGAGGCTTAGCTGTTATCTTTAACCAACTATTTCTTCCATCGGGAAATGGCTGATGAGTTCACATTTAGGGAAGCGCACACACAGATAGCAGACATATCCCCACGCATCCAGTAGCCCCAACTCTGAGGCTTGACACAGAACCAAATGGAAAAATACTTTTCCATGTCTCCCGCTCCCACTTTCTCATCTGGCTCTATGCATGTCTCAGTTACCCTGCACATCACTCAACCCCATCAATGTTCACGGAACATTGGCATTCTCTTCTTGACTCCTGCCTGTTTTAGTCCACTATATATTGCTGTATTTGCTTAAATGCTGGAAAGTAACTGTTAAAATGTGAAACTGTAATTTTTCAAAAGGCTACAATTAAATTATAGCCAATGCCACTCACCAAATCTTTGCACCTAGTAGATAGATCAATGTAAAAACAAATACCAGAAACCTAACTGTACAGTGAGTGTGGGGGAAATGTAGTAACCTAGTTAGTAGTCCTCAATATAACCAATTGTACAAGGGAAAGTGGTGTTTACCTACTTGTTCATCATCATTATTGAAAGCTGTACTGATCAGTTAGTTGATAACGGGCATTTATTTTTGCTTCACGGAATGATTTCTTTTCTTAACCTTCGATTTATCCTGAGGTCGAGCCTTTTGTCTTTATGTGTAACCGATGTTCAGTCTATTTTAGGAATGAACCAGCAAGATGTTCATTTAAAACTGACCAAAGACAATTAATTCCTGGTCTAGTTTCCTGGGCCTGTGGCCCAGCTGCCGCTAAAGACCTTTCTCCGATAAAATTGAGAACAAGCTGTGCTTCCTACCCTCCTCCCCCCCCTTATTCCCTTTTCCTCTTAAAGAGCTGCTCTGAGCTGTGGGATTCTATGAAAAATTCTTGCCTTTCCTTGTTTTCAGTGCTAACGATTTCTCACCTTGAAGCGCCTTTTGAACCCCGGACAGAGTGCACACAATTGGACGGAATTGTGGGCTTGGGAATTGGGAGTCTTTTTTCTGAAGTCACCAGGCCAGGGGTCAGGAGAGAAACGGATTCCCAAGGGATACAAGGTTTCTATTCCATGAAGAAATCGGAGTGGGAAGAGACACAGGGAAATTGAGCCATCCTTTGGCTATCGGCTGGAACCAGCAGTTCAGAGATCTGCCTTACAAACATTTAAAACTCGTTTGTGGTACACGAAGGGGAGCCAGTATGGGGAAGGGCCTTGATGTGGGGCTTTCTTCTCTGTCGGAGCCCCCTGGAGTGCCTTGCTGGGTGTGTTTCTTTCTCATCCAGGGGGCATGAATGCTGAGGACTTCGCGTGACCTGGTCGTTATTGGGCACTCAGTGCATGTGCACGGCTAATGGAAAACCGTGAGGACTAATGGGAGGGTTCTTCCTCTCAGTCTTTCTATTCCTAACTTTTCACACATCCAGATGGTTCCACATTAGAGCCAATGCCTCACTCTCCTGAGAAACGCACAAGGAAGAATGGCGGGCTCACAACCATGGTGCCGGGCCCTGCTGGGCTGAGAGGCGGGGGGCGGCAGGCGGAAATGTCAGGAAGGGGTGAGCCGAGGTATTGCCTCGCCGATTTCTGCTGTGCAGAGCTAATGGTGATGTTTCTGTCAACTTCCCTGGTTCTCTGGGATCTCCTCGCTTCCGAGCAGCCACGTAGAGAATTCCCCACACACCCAAAGCTGCCCAGGGGAGCTGAGAGAAGGGACTTTGCTGTCAGGTCTCAGTCCTCCTGGCCTCTCTGAGGTTGATCTGCCAGTGTCCCACTGTTCCAAATGGCCAAATGGCCATCGCTGCCCCTCGCTGACACCTCTTTTCTGTGTGAACTGTCCCAGGCAAATAACAAAGCTGTTCCTTGAACCAGAACAACCAGAGTGCACTTTCCTTCCTCGGACGGAAGTAGATCCTGGCCAGAGTTTCTGCTCAGGCCCTAGTTCCCGGCAGTGGGACTGTTTACATGGTTTGGCAATAGGTTTGATTCTGATTGCTTCAGAGTGGCTGGTCTATTTTGTTTCCTTTGGTTTCCTTCCTCCCCAAATTGTGACAGGAAAAACAAACCAAAACCACCCTAGGAAATTGCTGGTTGCCTGTCCCCATGTGATGATAAGTGTTGCCCTCTTCCGGATATCATTTCTCTACCTTACGACCAAACGCCCGTCCCATAGAGTGTCTGACTGGATCCTCTGTTGCGTATTCTGATGGTGCCTGCTGGTTTGACGTGGAGCTACCCTGTGAAATAAAACAGCTTAACTTTTCTCAAACACGCTCCAGTGGTTTTTGAAAGGGTGAGGTGGCACATCAGGGGTGGAGAGGTCCCAGGGGGAGTTCCTACCCTCCAGGCCACACTGTCTTCGTGCTTTCCCCGGTAACCAGCTCTGAACTGTCCTGTAGCTCAGCTCCAACAAAGTGAAGGTCAAGGTTATGAGGAGAACTGCTTCAACTGTTGAGCTAACTGAAGAAGGTATTAATGACTACAGGATGACTGCTGGGAAAACAGACTGGAAACGTCCAGGCAAAAGCAAGTTGGGAGCGGAGCTTTCATGTGCAGAAAGTGTCTTCAAACGTTTAAGACAAATCATCAGAGGCCACAAAATACTGATATGTCAAGGCACATGC
This sequence comes from Eulemur rufifrons, assembly GCF_041146395.1. Lineage (NCBI taxonomy): Eukaryota > Metazoa > Chordata > Mammalia > Primates > Lemuridae > Eulemur > Eulemur rufifrons. Next base: position 187,608,314 of record NC_090989.1, on the reverse strand, counting down.
AACATTTTAGTGTTTGTCATCCACACGTGTGATACAGCCTCTTAGACTTTTGTTTTACCTCTGTGTGTGTGTGTGAATTTTTTTCTGTCCCAGGCATTAGATTAAATCCTTTACCTGCATTTTCTCATCACATTCTCAGTACATCCATTGAAGGTATGTACCATTATTAAACTCCATCCTGCAAATGAGGAAACAGGCTCTGAGAGGTTAAGCAGCTTGCCCAAGATTAGGCTAGGAAATGAAGGAACCATAATTTGAACCCAGCCTGTCTTGACTCCAAAGCCATGCTCTTTACAAGTTTATCCTACTGCTTCTCATTGTTTATGCTTATTACATCAGGATCGGAGGCGAGGTCTCTCAATTAAGGTAGATTGCTGCCTGCTGCTGGACTCCAGGGCCTGTCCTTTCTGATGAACTCTCTGGTGGGTCTTCACGCAAGGACCTCTTTGCAGAAAAGAATAAGGTCTTTTGCCGGCCTCAGCCACTCTGTCATTCCTACCAAAATCACTCATGTTTCAGTGGTGGTCTCTTGTTAATTCTGGACTCCTCTGTTATGCAACTATCTTAGTCCATTTTCTGTTGTTATAACAGAATAACATAGACTGAGTAATTTATAAAAAAAATAAGTTTATTTGGCTCACAGTTCTGGAGGCTGGGAAGTCCAAGAGCATAGCACCATCATTTGGCCAGGGTTGTCACATAGTGGCAGGTAGAAGAGCAAGAGAGATAACATAAGGGCAGACTCCCTTTTATAACAACCTGCACTCACAGTAACTAACCCACTCCCACAATAATGACATTAATCCATTCATGAGGGCTCTGACTTCATGACCCAATCATCTCCTATTAGGCCCTCCCTCCAATACTGCTGTATTGGGATTAAATTTGCAATCCATAAACTCGGGGGAAACCTTCAAACCACAGCAGAAACCTCCTAAGAGGCTAAATGTTGTATATGTTCCCTAATCTGCTTACTTGCTCATAGCAACAGTACTTATTTGAAGGCCCCAAATCAGAAGCTTTTCATTCATACAGTATGTATGAAGTACCTTTTTATATACCTTGCCCCAAGCTGACTGCTGGGTCAGATAGATGAGACCCAGTTCCTGCCCTCAACCTGCTTATAGTCAAATTGTACAAAATGGTCATTCTAGAATCATGAAATCAACTTTGACTCAACAATAAAACAGTGTCTCTAACCCACAGAGGCACAAAGGGCAAATTTTAGCCCCTTGACTGTTTTGCCAGCCACAAAGCACAGTCCACTGCTGGACTGTCCACTTCCTTGGCACATCTGTTTAGGACATTTCTTTTGTTTGCAGATGACAGACTATTCAACCCATACAGCCCTAAGCAAAAGAGAATTTATCAGCTTACATAACTGGGAACTTCTGGCCAGGACTGGCTTCAAACCAGGATGATGTGAGCACGTGAGCCTTGTCTCCAGGGTGCAGTTCTCTTCTTCTCTCAGGTCGGCTCTGCCCATCCCTGTGGCTTCAGTTTATGCTCAGACCGCCTGTCCAATATCTCATGGTTGCTCAATGGCTGCAGAAGCTTCCACTACCTGCATCTTCTCAGCTTCAGTAGAGTAAGTCTTGAGTCTGTTTCTCACTGACCAGAACTGAGCCACAGGTCCAACCCAGAAGCAGGCCAAGGTGACAGAATGGACAAATGGCCCGAGCAACCCCTGGTTCCAAGGGTGGTATCAATCCCACCAAGACTTTTCATCAGGAAAGAATAGTTAAGGGAGATTGTGCGGGCTGTCTTCATCCTATAGACCCATGAGAAATAATAAATGGTGATGGTTTTCACTCAGTTTTAGGGTGGTTATGCAGCAATAGCTAACTGGTACACTAGAAAAAAATGCTCATGCAAATGCTCTACAATTTTGCCCTTGTCCATGGACTCTAGGTTGACTTAACAATAATAAAGTTAATATTCATCAAGTGCATACTGTATGTCAGACACAGTGCAAAGCACTTCGTATGACTTGCTTCACTGTCTCCTTACAACAGCCTGTGGAGGTAGATATGCTAGCATCCCTACCCTAGTTAACAAATGAGGAAACTGAAGCTCAGGAAATTTAAGTCCAGTATTCCATAACCCCTCTGCTTCCAGAGCCCAAACCTTTCCTTTCTGCTACCCTGCCTGCAAGACAAAACACAGGAACCACCCTCTGGTTTAGCCCTTTCAGGTCAGCCAGGACTCTGTGTCCCCCAAACGCCTCGTTGTAGGGAGAGGTTGCCTGACAACCATCTGAGCAGTAAAGTCTATCTCAACTTCTTCCAGGAACCTATTAGCTCTGCCATTCCTTGATTTCTTTTAAACTCTAACATTGAGAAGAGTAATTATTATCGATTCCTTGCATTAGCACCACATTTGTCTTTACTATTTTTTTTTTTTTTTTTTTTGAGACAGAGTCTCACTCTGTTGCCCAGGCTAGAGTGAGTGCCGTGGCGTCAGCCTAGCTCACAGCAACCTCAAACTCCTAGGCTCAAGTGATCCTCCTGTCTCAGCCTCCCGAGTAGCTGGGACTACAGGCATGCACCACCATGCCCGGCTAATTTTTTCTATATATATATATTTTTTTAGCTGTCCATATAATTTCTTTCTATTTTTAGTAGAGATGGGGTCTCGCTCTTGCTCAGGCTGGTCTCGAACTCCTGAGCTCAAACGATCCGCCGACCTCGGCCTCCCAGAGTGCTAGGATTACAGGCGTGAGCCACCGCGCCCGGCCTGTCTTTACTATTTTTGAGAACACTTTCTATTTTCTCATTTTTCTATTCCTACTCTCCAAAGAACACATCAGTTCCTGTGAGATGGGGTGTTCATTTGACAGATGAGAAGCTGAGGAACAGAGGAGATCCAGGGCTTGCCCCAAGTCCCAGGACCCAGGACTGGTCCATGCTGCCTGGACCCCAGCCACTCTCCCCACACCCCGCCCTAGCGTGCACCACCCCCACGCTCCACACTGACTGCCTGAACGATTTTGACGAGCTTTAGTCGTGGGTGTAAGTGCAAAGGCTCCGGCTTCAGACAGGCTTGGGTGCGGATCCCAGCGCTGACTGTATCAGCTGGTTGACACTGGCAAGTGACGAAACCTCCCAGAGCCTCCATTTCCTCAGGAACGTGGGGCTAAGAAGAGGCTCTGCTCCACAGGGTCATTTGCAGTGTGGAAAGGATGATCTACGTAACGTGGCCAGGCCACGCAAATGTCCCTGGTGGCTTCTACTCACTAAAGAGTTTCTGTGCAAAGGAAGAGCGGGTTGTGGGGCATCCGACGCACAGCTGGGCCAAATGAGCCTTGCGGAATAAGCTTGAACTGGGATTCCACCATTCATCAGCTACCAGATTTAGAGCAAATCCCTTCCCCAGGCTGGGCCTCAGTTTTCTCAGCTGTACAATGTGGGAGTTGGAAAAGTTGATCCTGACTATTTCTTCCAGCTCTGAGGGTTCATTTGGTGCCTTGGCCAAAGGCTGCAGAAACACATGTGGACGATGTCAACCACCCCTGCCGCACGCACCCTGCTTTCTGAAGGGAACAGCCGGCTGCCCCCATGGCCTTGGCCGCCATGTTTGGTATTATGTTACCCTGTTCCCTGGCCCCAACCAGGGATGGGGCTGACCCAAAGGCATTTGATGGGAGATTGGTTAAACAACCGTGGCCCTTGGTAAGCTGGACCAATAAGTGACCTTTATTAGGAAGTTTGACCAGGAAGTAACAAAATGACAGAGCTTGTTAGCAGGAGGAGCAGAAGATGAGAGGCCACGATGGTGAGGTGGTCAGAGGCAGAGAGGTGGCCCTTGTGGACCACATGGAGGCCGAAGTCACGAGCCACAGGACACTGTGGGCATAATGAGAAAGCCGGTGGGCAAAGGGAGGCAAATGGCTTTGAAAGTGAAGCCATCAGGTCCCCAAAGAGAGCCACCCAGTGCCTGTCCCCACCTAGAGGCCTTATGATCCACCCTCACTTACTTAGGGTAACGAGTGGAGTTTCTGTTTCTTGCAGTTAAAATGTAAAAGGGGAAAGAATGGCAATAGCACGTTTTGCATGCTAACTAGGTTCCGGGTATTCTTCTGAGCCTCTCACATACAAAAGCCAACGCATCGTCTTTCTCAACCACCCTACAAAGCAGGTGCTGATGTTCCTCTGACTTAACCCATGAGGAAGTAGAACAGAGGGGTTAAGTAACTGGCCATAGGACACGCTGCTAGGATGTCAGGGAACTGGAGTTCAGAACTAGACAGTCTCACTCTGGAGCCAGGTCTCCACCACTCTCTCCTAGGCCCAAGGACCAGACAGGAGCCTGGGCATGATTTGGAACAGAGAATAGTGTATAACCGTGAGCTTCGCTGGGCTGGGAGCGTCTGACCCACGATATCTCACCCAACGGGGCCTTGTGCCTGGCACTGCGGAACTGTGGTGGATGGGTGGTCGGCTGCTGCTTGTTGCTGCTCACACAGCCCCCAAAGAAGGAGCAAGGAAGGCCTCAGGGTCTTTCCAGGCTGCCCTGCCCCAGGCTGTAGCTGAGGCCCAGGCCCTGCACCTAACACGAGTGAGCATTTTATTAATATGTTGGAAAATTCCCTAGTAAAAGGGGGTGTATGGGAAGTGGGGGAAGCCCTCCTAGGAACACCCTGCCAGACAACTGTCCCTCACCCCTGAGCAGGAAGGTCTAGAAATGACCCTGCTGCTGCCCCTAGGTACATGAAGCCGTAGGGGAGATGGCCCTGGAGTGGCCTTAAGAGGAGCTTTAGTAGAGGAGGGTGGTGGAGAAGGATGGGGGTGGGGCGGGAGAAGAGGCACCCTACCCTCCACAGCAGCAGCAGTGGAAGTTTTCCTTTGGGCAGTGAGGGGAGGTTTGTGTTTGAATAAAGGGATGCTAAGGAGAGGCAGACAGAGGATAGAACTTCACAGTCCTTTTTAGCCTCCCCAGAAAGCCTACCTGCGTCCGATCCAGGTCAGCACAGGGCGAGGGTGAGAGGCAGATGGTGCCATGCTCTCCTGCAACCTCCCTCCGCCACATGCAGCACCTGGGATCAGATCTCTGAGCCACTCCTTGTGGCCCGCAAGGCCCGACGGGACCTGCCTCTGCCCAGCTCGCCCTACTGCTCTCTCCCTGTCCCCAGCACTCCCACCTGAGCCTTCCTCTCCTTGAACCCACCAGGCGCCTCCTACCTCCAGGCCTCTGCCCTCACCCAGTCCTCTTTCTCAGCCTCTCTGGCTGCCTCCTTCTCTTCCTTCCAGCGTCTGTGCAAATGTCACTGCCTCAGAGAGGCCTCCCCGACCACCTTGCTTAAAGCTGCCCCCTGCCCCAGTCACCATCAAGTTAATATATTTTATTTTATTCATCGCACTTATCATTAGTGGAATTTATTTTACTTGTTTCCTTATGTATTGTCTCTTTCCCCCAACCTAGAATGTAAGCTCCAGAAAGTCTGGAGTTTTGTCTGTCTTGTCTACGCTATCTCCAGACAGTAGTATGGTGCCTAGCACATAGTACTCAATAAATATTTGTGGATGAAATGAATATCCATCTATCACTAGGGGGCAAATGCCATTTCCAAGTGAGGTAGGCTTGGCAATTAAACAAAATCCCATCTTTGGCTCTCATTCACTCATTTAACAAATACTCCTTGACCACCTATAACATGGCAAGTGTCATCCCGGGCACTGGGGATGCAGCCATGAGCAAAGCAGACTGAGATCTCTAGGGCGTTTATGGCTAAATGCTGGAGAACAAACAATGACAACAACAAAGCCAGAAATGCCAAGCGTGTGGTGAGGAAGGATATTGGAGTCTGCTTTCAACTGAGAGATTGGGACAGTCTCTCTGAGGAGGGGAGGTTTAAACTGGGAACCGAAGCCTGAGAAAGAGCACACCATGCCAAGGGGTGACCAAGTGGGCACATGCTATTCAGTGAGAAAGAGCTTGGTGTGTGAGAAGAATGGAAAAGGCCATGTAGTTGGAGCCAAGGGGGTAAGAGATGTGAAAACAGCTGGCAAGGAGAGGGGGATAGGCAGGGACTTTTGAGTCAGGGTGAGAGTTTTGAAGTCATTCCAAGAGAAATGAGAAGCCCTTGGAAGATTGTAATAGGGGCATTACTTGATCTTACTTATTGTTGTTAAAAAATTAATCTATGGCTTCTAGACCACAGCTACTTTTTAACAATGTAGGGCTTGGGTGATGATTGAGGATTTAAGTGCTGCATGGGGCCATGATGCTGTGTCATAAACTTTGGGTTATAACGAACCTGCTTCTCTTTACCTGAGCGCTGATGCAGGAGGAGGCAGCGGAGTATTATGGTTATTATTCACGGTCTTTGAGCACCCCCACCCAGTGTGGTTTCTGGACTTGCAGCTCTGCTTCCTTTCTCCATGCAGACATCCACACATTCCCCATCTTACCCCTGAGGGGCTGATTTGAATTCTTCCTGGTATGAAGCTCAGTGGCCTACACACAGAGCAAAGCTGCAGACCTTCCTTCCCAGGCAACTTGGAGAGTCCTCTCATCCCTGGACCAAGACTTTTTTTCTTGATTTTCCAGTTCTTTTAACTGAACCTAGACTGGTGCTCATAGGTCTTTAATCTCCTGACAAATAGCTTGGCCCTTTCTGCTTTACCTCATGCTGTTGAGAAATGCGTTGAGGACTTGGTTGGTTACAGGTGACAAAATCCCAACTCAGCCTCGCTTAAATCCAAGGCGTATTTTTTGCCCCATCTGAATGAAAATTCCAGAGGTAAAACTGGATTCAGGCAGGCTGGGCCCAGGTGTTCTGAGGATGTAGACAGGATTGGGTCTCTCCCCCTCTCAGCTCTGCCCTTCACTTTGTCCACACTGGCTGCATTTTCAGGCTGACTCTTCCCAAGTGATGGCAAAGATGGCCCAAAGCAGTTCCAGGCTTACATCCTCACACTTAGCTACACCAGTAGAGAAAAGTGCATCTCTTCCGTGGGATGAGTCAGCAGTCCCAGGATTGTCTCTGATTGGCCTACTTTTAGTCACATGCTTATCATGAACCAATCACTGAGTGGAGGGCGGTCTTACCGTCATTGACCAGGTCTGGTCATCCACCAAATCTTGAGCCAGAGGTTGGGGTCAGCCTTGCCTGGCCCCACAGTTGACAGTAGGGTAAGGGCGGTTTCCCAAAAGGAAAAGATGGGTTCTCTTACTAGAGTAACGATGCTGGGCAGGCAAAGCTCAGGGAGCTTATCTAGAGCTGCACTCTCCAGGGGGCACTCTCGAGAGACACATGCAGAGTGTGATCTAGGACATTCTTGCCACCTCTTCCCCAGGTCCACAGACTCCTGTCAACTGCGGGACAGCACCCCTGTCTCTAAGTCTCTAGGTAAATGCTTTGTCTTCCCGCAGCACCCGTCCCCAAAGAGGAGTACAGCCAACCTCGTGGATTTGAATGAGGACTCCAAGGCTAGGCTGCCTGGGTTTAAATCCTGGTCGCCCCTCCTTTCCAGCTTAGAGACCTCAGAAAAGTTCTTTAACACCTCAGTTTACTCATCTCTAAAGTAGGGACAGTCACAGCACCTGCCTCGTAGGCTTGCTGTTGGGACAGTGTCTGGCACAGAGAAAAACCTTAATAAATGTAGCTACTATAATTATGATCTTGCCTTTCATAAAGTCTTAATTCCAAGCACACCAGTCCCAAAGCTGCATTCGCCATTTCCTCCGTATAGATATGTAATTATGTTCATATCGAACACATACTACGTGCTAGGCACTGTTCTAAACAATTTACGTAGACGATATGATTCTCTCTACAACACGAAAGCTATAATGTATGAACTATTTTTAGCGCCATGAGGTGCAGAAAGGTACAGTAACTTTCCCAAGATCACACAGTTGGTAAATGGTGAACTCCAAGGCTGTAGATCGATTCACACAAGTAGCCAGCTCCCTGCAGGCCCCACATTCATTTCTTTGTTTCTGACTTGCCTGGCCAAGGTCTCCATTCCAGTGATGTCACACATAGAGACACCAGTGTCTGCAGGGACCCAGCAGGACAGGGGTTCCTGGTAACAACTCCTTTCTGGCCTCTGGATACAAACACTACACATGTTGCTGCAGCAGAGCAGGGATGGGGGTGAATTCGACTTTGTCCCCCATAGGCCCAGCACCGGACCCTGCATGTAGTCAGTGCTCACTAAATGATCGGTTCAGGGAAAGGATGGGAAATAAATACATGATGAATGAGTGGGATGAGCGCCCATCTGCCTTCCTCTTCCAAGCTTGAGCCCACATCCAGTCTGGTACTCTGCTGCCCTCATGTGGTCATTTCTAAGATGGCAGACAGGGTAAGTTTCCTCTAAGTTTTATTCCGAAAAATTTCAAATTTACAGAATACAGAGAATAGTATAGTTGACCCATTATGTTTATCATCTAGATTTAACAATTATTTACATTTTTCAGAGTTTGCTTTACCTTTTTTTGAATTTCAAATAAATCGACATCATGACATTTCACCCTGAAATACATCAGTGTACAACTCTAAAAATGACATTTTTCTACATAAAGGCAATATCATTATACACTAAATAAAATTAATGATAATTTCTCAATATAATGCATTACATAATACATATTCAAATTTCCTTGCTTGTGCCCAAACTGTCCTTTAAAAGGTGGTTTGTTCAATCAGGATCCAAACAAAGGTATACTATGTCTTTTTTGCTACAGCAGTGTCCCCTGCAGATGACTTGTTGAACTCTGGTTCGTTTCCTGGTAGAATGCCCCACAGGCTGCATTTACCTATTGCTTTCTCAAGTTGCCAATTCACTGGTTACTGCCCTCCCCTGGATGTCTTACAAACTGGGAGTTGGATCTAAACCTTTGATTAGGTTTGGTTTCACCCTTTGGCAAGAACACTTCCCAGGTGATGTGTACTTCATACTACATCACACCAGGAAGTACACGTGGCTGGATGCCCACTTTTAGGAATGAGACACTTAAAGGATAAGTTCAGGTGGGTTCACCCTCGTCCTTCCATTAAAAAGCTACATTTTCCCTATGAGCAACAAGTGAACTGTGGACCGATAGTTTTGGAGCCTGAAACATATTCATTTCCCCAAGAACCACCCGTGTAATGGTTCTATTACCCATTCATGATCATTGCCTGAAACAATAATATTTCATTAAGAGCTGCAAAATGGTGAGTAATTTTATCATTCCTTCTATATGTATTAGCTAGAATGCTCATCAATAAGGGCTAGTATTTCTCTAAAAAACAGTTCATTATGGAAAGGAAGAATAAATTCTTAATTCTTTCCTCTTATTTATCAACTTTCAGAATGAGACGCTGATAGACTGACAATCTCCAATGGCAGCAAATGAGGGTTTTCCTTTCTTTTGCTGAGCCTCATTATAAATTTCTGGATTTAAAAAAAAAATCAATGCATTTCATTTAGTTGTAATCAATATCCTTTTTGATGCTTAAGTATGTAGGAGCAACTTCAAGCTGGCTCTTGCACCCACTAGTTTTTGACAACTTTCTCATTTGGGGCACAATAAGATGCTCCAGGCTCATCGTTCACCTTCCCTGCCCCAGACCTAAACCCAACCATTTCTCCAAGAAGCCTGATTTCTTTCAGTGGGGATGGCATTTAGAGACCACAATCCACACAAGGAAGTGGGAGAGCTGAGATCTGGACCCAGGCAGTCTGGCTTCAGAGCTAGCACTCAGCCTCTCTACCCTCTGGTTTACAATGTTTAGTAGTCACAGTAACAATACTATTACTGCTACGGCCACAGGCCGCTGCTCACTATGTGTCAGGTGCTCTGCTAGGTCTTTCCAGCACTTTCAAAAGACCTAATTCTTATAACAGCGCTTTGAGGTAGGCATTATTACCCCAATCTTACGGAAGAGAAAAATAAGGCTCAGAGAAAGAGTGTCTTATCCAAGACCAGATGGTAAGTGGCAGAGCATGGATTCAAATTTAGTCTGTGTGACTTTCAGTTATGTTCCCTTAGTCACTTCGGACTTATCAGTTGGTGACAATCCTGTCTCCTTTCAATGGCTCCTTGCTCAGCTCCCTGAGCCCAGGCACTCCGTACGCCCCAGGACCCAGGCTCGGGCACCTGTCTGTGTCTTTCCAGGTGATTCGCCCAGGGAACATTCTCTGGGCCCCTCCTACATTCGTGCTAGAGCACAGAGGCGCTGGGATGAGAAGGAAACTGCAGTGTAGTTGGGGAGACTACGTAACTACCACACAGTGTGTTCGTGCTGTTGCGTAAGAGGCGCAGCCTGCCTGGGCACCCCCAGAGGGACAGTCAGCTCTCCTGGGGGCTCTGGGAGACTCAACAGCCTTTACGAAACGAAGAATTGGTGCTGTCCAAACACCATAACAGATGGTGGGAGAGATTTTCCGGCTCAGGACGTGGCCTTCAAATTGTTCCAGGTAGGCAGCACCTCCTCTTTGAAAAGGAGGAACTAGGAGCCTATGGGGACAAGAAGAGCTGGCTGGGCCCACCTCTGACACCCGCAGTTGGAATCATGCACCAGATTGGAAGCAGAGCAGAGCATCCGTGTCTAAGAGAGCTAGAGAGGAGGCTGGGAGTCGGCTGTCGGGGAGAGGGGGTACCAACAGGACTGGGGCTCCAGCCATTCTTATCTGGGGGCTCCCAAGCCAGGCTGCGGGCAGGTGGAAGACTCCTGTGCAGGGTCACTGTGCTTTTCCCTCACTGTATCAGTTAGCCACTCTCAAACTTAGTGGCTTATGATAATAGACCTTTATTATGTGCCATGACCCTGTGGGTATATTGAATAGTTTTCTGGTCAGGGCTGGCTGAGCTCATCTCTGGTAAGCAGGTGGCTCGGCTGGTGCTGGATGGTCTAGGATGGCCTCACTGATAGGCCTTTCGGGTGGCTTAATGTCAGCTGGGGGACAAGGATGACTTGGTCACTTGTCTATAGCCGTGGCTTTTTCACACGGTGGCAGTTAGAGGGTTCCCAAGAGCAGCAAGAGGCAGGGCAGGCCCCAGTGCACAGGTACTCTGCAAGCCTCCACTTGTGTCATCTTTGTTAATGTCCTGTTGGCCAGAGCAATTCACATGCTCAAGTCCAGATTCAAGGAGTGGAGAAACAGCCCCGCCTGTTGCTAGAAGGAGGAGTCACATTGTACAGAGCTGTGGATATAGGAAGGAGAAGGACTTGTAAGCATTTTTGCAATCTGCTTACTTACGGGCACCCATTTCCTCTTTTTCTGTACACAGCACCCATTGTTTATTTAGGGCATCCACTCCCACCCCTAAAATCATACCTAGACAATCTGAGGCACAGTTATTTGTTCAAGGGTGGGCCGGTGACCCAGTGCTGGCCAATGAGACTCAGCCTTGGTGCTTTTGCTGGAACTATTGGGAGGGAGGTACTTTCTTTCTTCCGAGGCACTTATGCTGGTAAAACGCAGGCTGGGAGCTTTCTGGAGGCCGTTTTTGCCACCACGTGTTTGCCACACGTGCCTGAGCATTGGGCCCACACTGAGGAAAGCAAATAGAAGGCATTAAGAAAGACAGACTGAAAGGGAGAAAGACAGACTATTCGGATGACAACCTGGATCAAGCCACACCCGAATACCTACTCTTGGACTTTTCAGTTATATGAACTAACATACTCCCATTTTTCTTTAGGCCATTTTGAGTTGCCTTTCTAACTCAACATTGGTAACCAAAAGAATCCTGACTAATTCAGCTTCCTCCTTTAGTAGTTTATCCTCTCTGATCTCAAAGCTCTTTCCATCTGCAGATCTTGACTTGGACTGGGCATTCCTTTGTCTTGTATACTGCTTGTCACCCCTTCCTGGGCATAGAGTAGGTGCTCAGTAAACACTTATTGAAAAGATTAGTAAGGGGGGCTGGGACCCATCCTAATAAGAGGCTGTGGTCACACAGATCGCTGGCCTCAGGGAGAAGCTCCCAGACAGGGTGGTCTAATAGGCAGTGTAAGCCAGGCCTACCTGGCTCCAGGGCTGGGGCTCCAAGGTGGCAGGAAGAGAATAAGGCAGGGCCCATGAGTAGGAGGAATGAAGATAGGGCCCTGTCATAGGGACAAAGCAGGGCCTGGTTCCTAGAACTGGGGTCCACAGTAAGCGTGAGGCCCACACTTTCATCCCCTCCTGACTGCCCACCCTGCTCCAGCCCCTTGTCACCTTCTATTGTGCCCTTTCTCCATTGTAACCTTTTCTCCACCCAGCTGCTAGAGTGACCTTTAGAAAACGTAAATGAGATCACGCCACACCCCTGCCTAAAACCTCCAAGGGCTTCTCCCTGTGCTTATAGCAACATATTAATAATGACAGCTGACACACACGCAGGGCTTATTAGGTGTCAGGCACTGTTCTAGGCACTTTGTTTACAATAACTCATGGAATTCACACAAAATCACTATAGCATGATGCACACTACTACTATTATCCCCCATTTTACAGATGCGAAACTGAGGAACAGAGAAGTCAATAACTTGCCTAAGTAAACATGGATTAAACTCCAAACTCTCTACCAAGGCCTGGAACTCTCCACCCTTGGGGCCTTTGGGTCTTCATATGGCTGCATCTATCTTATCAGCATAAATGTCACCTCCTTAGAGAGGGCTTCCCTGATCATCCAATTTAGAGTGTTCCCCCACTCCCTATTACATCATCCTTTTTTATTGTTTTTACATCGATTACTGTTTTATGAATTTATCTTATTCATTTTCTTACATACTCTCTTGTTTCTGTCTTGGCCCCATGCTTACTCTCAGCGTATCAGCCCCTCAAGAACAGGGAGCACATCTGTCTTGTTCACCTCTGTATTCTAGCACCTGGCACAGGTGGGTAGTGGCCCAGTAAGATGTGTTAATACAAATGGAGGCAGGGAGAGATGGAGGGAGCGAGGAAATAAGGAAGGAAGGGAGGGACAAGGCCCTGGGCTCCTTCAATATCTCCTCTCCTATGACTAGAATGAGGAGAATGGGTCCCAGAGGAAGAGAGAGTAGTGGGCAGAGAGGAATACAATGAAGAGACCCTGGAAAGGAGCTCAGGAGGTGGTCAGAGGACTTCTCAAGGTTAATCCAGGCCAGACCTCACACTCAGCTGGGAGAATGTTTCCCCAATTAGGGTTGTCAGATTTGGCAAATAAAAATATAGGATGCTCGGTAAAAAAATTTGAATTTCAGATAAGCAATAAATGTTTGTTTAGTATAAGTATGTGGTATGCAATATTGAGGACATCCTTATACTAAAAAACCCTCACTTTGTTCTAAGTGCCACGGGTGATTCCACTGAGCACTAGTCTGCTGTTTTTTTTTAAATTTGGAACATTTTGTTTTTATTCTTGAATAAGGAAGTACAATCTCTTTATTGATCTAACAGAAGGAGAACATCCCTGGAAACAGCAGTAGCTCATTAAGCAGAGAATGGCTCCCGGGGGCAGACAGATATAGAGGGGAGGGCAAGACAAATGCCTTGTCCTGAGTCCAAAGTGTGAGTTTTCCTTCTCGAGCACAGAGGTGGGCTTAAGTGGTATCTATCTCCCCCGGTGCTGCTAAAGAGGGCAGGAAGAGAAGATTCAGCCTGGGAAGAAAAGATTTATGGGACTGTTCCTTTATTTGGTGATTCACCCATTCATTTGGCTTCACCTAGTGGCTGGCAGCAGAGACTCAAAGGTGAATGGCACAGAGTGCTGTCCTGGAGGCTCTCCATAGACGGCGAGATGAATTTTGACCCCAGCACCAACAAATGAAGCCTGCTTCCAAATGAAGCCTGTCTTCATGGGTAAATGGAAAGAACACATTTCCTTCCCTATCTTCTCTCTCTCCTTTCTGTCCCATTCTCTCTTTTTCTCTTCCCGTCTCTTCTCTCTTCCCCTCTCACTTTCCAAGACATTTGTCATCTTAAACCTATTAATAATTACCTTGTAACCAACTAATACCACAAAGGAACAACTACTGGTGCACTCAGGCCAGGGACCTGGTCTTAGGCTCATTTCCCTGTCTCTTCAAGACCACCCCACTCCCCCTACATCTGGAACACTCCAACCTCATCCAGCTCTGCCAGGTGTTCATTTGCCTGCCCTTCTCTGATTGGCTGATACAAAGTCACTGGCGCACTTAACCCTCCACTTCTTATCTTACTGTAGGAGTCCCACTAGGTCCAGCGTCCTGGGATTCTCAGACTTGGTTCTGCCTTGTGACCTTGTGTGCTCAATTATTCCTCAATAAAGTGTCAGTGGGTCATCTCTTCTGGCTTGGGCTTAAAAGACCCAAGTTCAAGCCAGGGCATCATCACTGACAAACTGTGTGATTTAAATGAATCCCTTTGCCTCTCTTAGACTCAGTTCCTATGTTTATAAAATGGGAATAATTCTCACGATGAGGTCCTTATGAGAATATTCCCTAGTGGCTAATATAGCTTAGCCAGGCTGCCTGAGTTCAAACCTTTCCTCTTTCACTACCAGCAGGGTGCCCTGGACAAGTTACCTGTCTTCCTTTCCTCAATTGGTTGGAGTGAGAGGGAATAATTAGTGACTAAGTCAAATAAATGCATATGTGTCAAAACACATAGAACAGTGCTTTGCATACAAGTGTCTAACAAATGTCAGCTATTATTGTAATGTATATCAAGGTCTTTTGTCCAAATGCTATTATTATTACTAAATGAGTATCTGGGCACAAGCTAAGACAAATCACTTGAGTACAGCTCTGGCTCTCTCTCTCTCCTAAGAAGAGAATTCAAAGGACCGAAGTCCTAACCTCTCTGAGCCTCAGGGTCCTCATCTGTAAAATGGCAATAACAACCTCAGCTCTGCCTACTTCCCAGGAAAGCTCAACTGCCTTGCCCATTGCAAGCATTTAAAAAATATTTGTTGAATGCATGGACCACATGGGGCCACAGTGGCATTGCAAGCTGCAGAGTTCTGCCCTAAGCAATATCCATGCTACTTGCTGCCCATGAGACCTGATGCAACAGAGGCCTACAGAAGGCAGTAAGTGAAAGCTGAGTTAAGCACAGGCTGCATGATGTGCTGGTCAGCACTTTGAATTTGGTTAACAGGCACTCTTATACTCACGGTGGAGTGCAAGTGTATCAGTACCTCCTTTTGGAGGATCATTTTTAGTGATACCTATCAGTTTTAAAACAGCACAGAAATTGATCTAGTAGTTGAATTTATAGCAAGTCATTCCCCAGATAGCCTGGCTCAAGTGTGCCAAGATTTATAGAGATAGCATGTTCACTGCAGCTTTTTGCAATAGTGAAAATCTGGAAACAATCTAAATGCCCCTTAATACGGGACTCGATAAATTGTGATACATGTGTATTATCGACTCTGCAGCTGTTAAAAAGAATGAGGCAAATCTACATGTACAAACATGTAGAGGTCTCAAGATGTTTGTTAAGTAAACAAACAAATAATAAAACCCAAGTTGGCAGACCTACGCATTTAATATAACATTTGTGGGGTAAAAAGTATCTATGTTTGTATCTTATTAAAAAATTATTCAATGATACTTGTTTTAATAGTAAGGACAATCACAATAGGAATAGGGACCACTGCAGCCAGGTCCTGCAATGGGGGAGATTGGGCTCAATTCCGAATACAGCATGGGCAAATGGGAATTTACAGCCAAGTAGCAGGCTAGGAGGTAATGCATGTAAAGTTACTAAGAGGAAACATCAGCGGTGAGAGGGGATTCTGGTTAAATCGACCTAATAGGAATCTCGCTGAAAAGAGGCCTGAGTGATCAGACATCACATGGGGTACACTGGAGATTGAAGAACCCGTCAGGTATCAAGGGTGATCAGATATCAAGGATGGGGGTTCTGGCTGAAGTGATTTAGCAGGGTTCTTTGATAAAACTGGATTTTATAAGGAAGTACACAAATTGGCCTAGGAGAAGGTTCAGGAATCTGACTAAAGTTTGCTCAAGCAAAGAAGCTGTCAATCTGCATAGGAAATATCTGGAAGGCTGTATGCCAAAATTAATGGTGGTTCTCTCTGAAGAAAAATAAATATAAATTAAAATTTTAATTTGAATAAAAGCAAGACTTCCTAGTTAAAGCCCAGAGGCCGTATTTGGAGTCTAGTCAATGCCACTGTGTGACTCAAGGAAACTCTACTCACTTTTTTGGGCAGCTAGTTCCTGTTGTGTTAACTGACAATGATACTACCTTCCTCCCGGTGTTGTAATTTGGTAGGGATGAAGCAATGGATATGAAAACTTCTTAGAGCAGGGACAGATCATTATAGCAATCAGGGAGGGCAGCCCGAAAGAAGAGGCATGAGCGTAGACCCTGAAAGAGCTGGCAAAACCTGGACTTGGTTGAATCCCTGGCTGTTTCTTCCCACTATTCTCTTCGGGCTTTTTAATCACGCAACTTCTACATAAGAGGCCCAGCAGAAGCCTGGCGCACGCGCAGTGCGAGCTCCTTAGCCGGTGTCCCGCCCCCGTACTACAACTTCCGGCAGGCTTCGCGCCCGCCTCAGGCGCGTCGCGGACTGCTTACGTAGCTTTGTAGCGCGGGGAATTTCGAGTAGCAGTGGAACGCTGGAGGCTAGTGGGCAGCGGGGCCCGCGGCATCCTCAGGAGCGACCATGGACTCCTTGGCTGAGCCTCGGTGGCCTCCGGGCCTGGCAGTCATGAAGGTGAGTCCTTCAGGGAGGTTGAGGGTTCCCGGATGTCCGCGGGAGGCCAGCCCCGGCTCGAGGGAGAGAAGGTAGAAAGCGCGAACGGCGAACTGGGCCAGGGGAACCGGCTCTGCTGTGCCACTAGCCTGTCGCGTGGCTCTGGGCCTAAGTTTCCTCCCCTGAGAAGAGACAGGGACAGACCTCGGTCCCACATGGTGAGCTGAGGTTGGCCGTCTTATGGAAGCGGATAGTCTGCTGTTCAGTCACAATAATAACGACATCGAGAAAACCAGTTATTCTAAACAATGACAATGACAGCTGACCTTTTTTTGGCACATATGTGCCAAGCACTATGTAAACAGTGACACCGGACATAATTTTGGTGAACACTGTATCAAATAACATTTATTTAGCAGGTAGTCTCCTTTACGTGCCCTTTCTTCTATTTACCCGCTGAGCCTAGGGCTGGTTTGCCCTAACATATTGCCCCAACTCCCCGCTAACATGTCCTAACTCCGCTCTAACTCTGCTTATCTCTCTTTTAAACGGAGATCAGGACTAGTCTTTCATTTCATCGAATTATTTCATTTTAATAACACTTATTTTTATGGCTACTTTCTGTTTTGGCAAGGCATACCAGTTTCCATTTACAGGAGTGGTGGGCCCTGGATTCCTGCTAGATTTGCTCAAGAGCAGTTGCACTTTGCTGCACCGGCTAAGAATCACTTGCTTGGCTTTTCTTCGTGCTCTGTGATTATTTCTGTTTGTGACTGTGGGTAAAATAACTTTCTACTTCTGTTCCTCAGTTTTGTTAACTTGAGGATCATAGTATCTGTCCCCCTGACTTTGAGGATTAATTGAAGGCTAAAGTAAGTATAAGGACTTGTTCTTCCTGTTGTCATTAGCGTCATCTGCAGTGGTTGGGTACTTGAGATATTCCCATGGTGAGAAGCTGATACTGTGGAAGGATCCAAGAAAACTGTGTTTTTGAAGTTGTGGTGTCCTTGGCACCAAGATGCAATGAAAAGCGTAGGTTTGAGTTCCAGTGGTTCTGGGTTAAGTCTGGCATCTGCATTTTATTAACTGTGACTTTGAGTCAGTTATTTAACCTCTCTGAACTTGAACTTCCTTAACTATAAACTAGAGATAAAAATAACCGGTTGGTTAAATGAGTTGATATGTGTGGATACTGATGCTGCTGGCTTATTCATGGTGCTTAATGCAGTTCCTGATGCAAAGTGGGTGCTCAAAAATTATTTGCTAATTGAAAGTATCTGGAACATGGTAAGCATTCAATTAATATATCTTTATTTTATTATTTAATAAAGTATTAATATTTTATAAAGACATTTACATTTTCTCAACTTTACATAAAATGAACAAAAGCATTTTTAGGTGTTCTTGATGTTTTTATTTATGTAATCTAAATAAAAACAGTGTGCCTTCTGTGCACACGCAGATTTTTTAAAATTTCAGAATATTATGGGGGTACAAACATTTTGGTTACATATATTGCCTTTGCACTTCCCAAGCCAGAGCTACAAGTGTGCCCATCCCTCAGACAGTGTGCTTGACACCCATTAGTTGTGAACTTACCTATCCCTTCTATTCCCCTCCCACTTGCCCAGCACCTGATGAATATTACTTCCATGTGTGCATCTAAGTGTTGATCAGTTAGTACCAATTTGATGGTGAGTACGTGTGGTGCTTGTTTGTCCATTCTTGTGAAGAATGGGCTCTGGCTCCACCCAGGATAATACAAGAGGCACTAGTTCACCATTGTTTTTTATGATTGAGTAGTACACGATGGTATACATAAACCACATTTTATTAATCCATTCATGTATTGATGGGCACTTGGGTTGTTTCCACATCTTTGCAATTGTGAATTGTGCTGCTATAAACATTCGAATGCAGGTGTCTGTAAAATGACTTTTTTTCCTTTGGGTAGATGCCTAATAGTGGGATTGCTGGATCAAATGGTAGTTCTATTTTTAGTTTTTTTGAGGTATCTCCATATTACTTTCCATAGAGATTAGAGAGACTAATTTGCAGTCCCACCAGCAGTGTAAGAGTGCTCTTATCTCTCCACCTCTACCCAAGCATTTGTTGTTTTGGGACTTTTTGACAAAAGCCATTCTCACTGGAGTCAAGTGATATCTCTTTGTGGTTTTGATTTGCATTTTTCCCTGATGATTAGAGATGTTGAGCAATTTTTTATATGTTTGCTGGCCATTATTCTGTCTTCTTTTCAATTAATATATCTTTATTATTATTATCATCACTTAACCGTCCTAAGTGCTTCTCTCTCTCCCCTTTTGTTGTCATGAAGATTGAATTGGATAAAGAAAGTAAAAGAGCTCTGTGACCCGTAAAGCTCCCGCTTTGTAGATTTAAGCATATTTTGTATATTCCCACACCTTCAGTGCCCTTTGAGGCAGGTTCCATGTTTTGTCTGACTTTGATATCTCACCACAGCACTGAATATAGAGTTCAGTACCAGAGAGTGTTCAGTGTGTGTTCAACCAGAGAGATGGTTGAGTCCATATTTAGCTCCTATTAGAATCATGGAATCTTAAGGTTGGAAAGCCAGCCCCCTCTAGTATTTTAATCCGTTTTATAACATATCTGCTAATTTCCTATCTAATTTTTGCTTTGAACTCCTCCAGGGACACAGAAATACCTGTTCCCAGAAGCCCATCTGATTGTTCGAAGTTCTTTCTTATATTGAATATTATAATAGAAATCTGACTCAGAATCCATGGTTCCTAACCGAGGATCCATGGAAAGACTTTGGAGTCTCAAATTATTTATAAAAGTTTTGTCTGTATGTATGTTTTTCTGAGAAGAGAGTCCATACTTTTCATCCATATTTCAAAGGGATCTGTAACCCAAAAAACTTAAGAATATTTTTGTAATTATTGTCTTTTCACCTATTTTCTGCTTCCCCCTTTTGCTTTCTCTCTGAAGAAATCGTGGGGCATCTACTGACCACTTTCTATTCAGGCATTCTTTTTCTTTTTCGGTTGAGACACATGGGATATGCGTGTTGCCGTCTTGGAGTGGCATGACTGGAAATTTGCACAAGAATGTTACAGCTTTTCCCATGCAGTGTTACCTTCCACACATTGTGCTCTGCAGATCTTTCAGAACCACTGCGTCCCCCAGATCAGGATCGCATAGATAAAAAAGTGTAATAGACTCTTCTGGCTCTGGTCCTGCCTCTGCTCTTAATTGATCTTCAACATAAGCCTTTAGCTTTTTGTGTCTGTGGTAGTTTACCATACAGAATCATGGGAGATTATGGCATTTTAATGTTTATTTCCCTGGTTTTACTATAATAAAAATTTACTGTTTTTGACAGATTATAAATGTAATATATGTACACAGTAAAAAAAAATAAAAATTCAGAGTAAGATAAAGGAGAAAATGAAAATCACCCATAATTCTACCACCCAGAGATAACTACTGTTTAACATTTTATCTTATTTTCCTTCAGGTTTTTATACATTTAAAATTTGGGATCACCTTGGAGTCAACTTCTTGGGTTTGATCCAACCACTCAGGAACTTTATAGCCTGTATCTTTTTTTTTTTTTTTTTTCCAATCATTAACTTTGGGTATATTTTATTTTTTTTATTTTATTTTTTTTTAATTTTATTTTATCTTGTTATGGGGGATACAGAATTGCAGGTTACATATGTTGCTTCTGTACCGCCTTTCCCCCCAAGTCAGAGCTCCAGGCGTGTCTGTTCCCCAGGTCATGCGCATTGCACCCATCATGAGGTATATATCCCTCCCTTCCCCACCCTCCCTTCCGGAGTCAGCACCTTCAAGTGTTACCACTCCCCAAACGGTGCGCAATGCACTCATTGTGTAGGAATACCTCCATCCCCTCCCCCACCCCCCACCTCAGTCTGATATCCAATTGGTGTCATTCCCAGATTTGTATTTAGGTGATGATCAGGGAAACCAATTTTCTGGTGAGTACATGTGATGCTTGTTTTTCCATTCCTGGGATACTTCACTTAATATAATGGGTTCCAACTCTCTCCAGGAGAACCATAGAGATGTCGTATCTTCATCATTCCTTATAGCTGAGTAATATTCCATGGTATACATATACCACAGCTTACTAATCCAATCATGTATTGATGGGCATTTGGGTTGTTTCCACATCTTTGCTATTGTGAATTGTGCTGCTATAAACATTCGGGTACATGTGTCTTTGTTAAAGAATGACCTTTTTTCCTTTGGGTATATGCCCAGTAATGGGATTGCTGGGTCAAATGGCAGGTCTACTTGAATCTGTTTAAGATACCTCCATAATTATAGCCTGTATCTTTAAAACTGGGATACTGATGCTATGGACTTGAAAAGATTGTTATGAAGATTAAACTACAGAGTTGCCATTAGTGTGTATTATTGTTGTAGATTTGTTTTGTGACTTAAAAAAGGTATCTATTAAAACACGAACATTTTTCTGTGGCATTATTCTTTGAAAGAATGTTTTTTAAGGCCATATAATATTTCACTGTATGGACCATTGGTGACAGTAGTGTTTTTTTGTTTATATTTTTTAAATTTCGGTAATAGATTTACATGGTTCAAAAAATACATAAAATGGAAAGTAAAAATCTCGCTCTCACCATGTTCCTCGTTTGTCCAATTCTCTGACTCCTAATAATTATTAGTTATTACTTTTTTGTTTATCTTTTTCAGAATTTTTTTATATATATGTTAAAAAAAGATTGCATTCTTATTCACCCCTCCCTTTTAAACAAAAGGTAGCATACTGTGAACTAAAATAAAATCTTAAGGCTCAACCCCCTACTGGCTGACTGAATGGACCCCCTTGTGGCCAAAGGAATATCGTAAAACTAAATTGCCCACCATGAGGAGGGAGGTCAGACATGCCTCATCATGTCCCTCTACCTTCTAGAGGACATCCTTTGTAACCCATTAACAGGCCTAAGGGTATGCAAAACAAACCTACAGGTCCTCAATTTGTACAACAAATATATGTCCACGTGGCTTATCTGTGATAAACAGCTCCTTATGTTAAACCATTCCAAGCCTTTAGACAAAGCTTCATGTCTTTAACCAATTACAAGTCAAAGAATCTTTAAACTCACCTATAACCTGTAAGCACTCTCCCCCCACTTTGAGAAGCCTCACCTTTTCAGGCCAAACCAATGTATGCCTTCCACGTATAGATTTATGACTTTACCTGTAATCCCTGTCTCCTTGAAATGTATAAAACCAAACTGTAACCCAACCACAGCCAGTCTACTTGCTCAAGGCTTCTTGGGCGTGGCTCTGGGTCCTGATCCTCAAATTTGGCTCAGAGTAAATCTCTTTAAAATTATTTTACAGAGTTTGGTTTTTTTTCCGTTAACAATACTGTATTTACTGTCTGTACCTTACTTCTTTTTCTCACTTATCTTGGCAGTCTTTTCATATCAATACAAAGGAAAGCTTCCTCTTTTTTTTTTTTTTAAAAAAAAAAAGAAAATTTGCTCATTATTCTGTTGAATGGAATAACATTTTATTTTAAATGATTTAAAAGATTTTAGGATAGCAAGACTATGTCCTTTCCCATTTAGATTGCATTCCAGGTTGACATACAGCTATCTGTCTTTCTAGATTGTCCACTTTTCCACTCACCTTCCTCTGCTGTCACTGGCTCCAGCTATTTCCAGGGCTTCCTCATTTGGCTCCACTGTGTAGTAACATGCAGAAAGCACTGGACAGTCAGTAGGGAGACAAGAATTTTGGTTTTTGCTTGACTCACGCCCAGTATTGTGTGCCTGCTCTGGATACAGTTTCCTCATTTGTGAAGTAAGGGTTTTATTATAATTAGGTAATTTCTAATGTTTGGATTTAATATTCTCTGATTTGGTTTTTAACCTGTGTGGTGACTATTGGTACTGGTACTTTTCACCCAACAGTGACTATAGGCTAGGGCATAGAGTCTGAGAGGGAGGAGACTCGGCATAAAAACTGGAAACACGTGGAAAGTGGAGCCCTTTTGTGAAGGGCTGACAGTATGGCACAGGAATCTGCAGTATCAACTTTATCTGTCTAAAGCAATTTGGGTAACCTGAGATTACATGTGTAAGAGTCACATGAGAGAGGTTTTTCTCTATTTGTCAAGATCCCTGGCAGTTTATCTGGAGTTAGCTTTTGAGTATGTATATTTGACAAAGATGTGTTATTGAATTAATTTTTTAGGGGATGGAGATAAAGTTATATGGCAGACATTCCAATCTTGGTGTCTTTCTGAGATTTATATATGTATTTTTGCATTTCAGACTATAGATGATTTGCTGCGGTGTGGAATTTGCTTTGAATATTTCAACATTGCAATGATAATTCCTCAGTGTTCACACAACTGTAAGTATGTTTTGTTTCTGTGAGTTAGTAAATTGTGATATTTACATAAGGTAGTGTCAATTTCACAATAAAGATAAGTACATATGTTTATTTCTCACCTTAGGCTCCTCTATCTTGAAGTTTTCACAAGGTCTTTTTCCACCACTCTTGAATATTGAAGTTTTTACAAGGCCCCCATATTTTCTACCACCTTCCCCTTGGATATTTTTATGCCTTTTATAGTATTTATGGCAATAAAGATTTTGGTCACAATATATGGCTTTTTATTTGTCAAGTGCTTTTAGATGTTAAGTTTCAGAATTTTTGTTTAGGATAACAGATAGGTGGTTCAACCAAGTAGTACTTGGTATATAATTTCAAAATTTAAAAATCTGTAACAATAAGAACATTTCCACAGTGGGAGAATTCGACCACTGAAGAGTGTTATGGACAGTTTTATAACTTAACTGCTATGTGATGCCGGGAAGACTCATACTGGAATTTGCTGTAGTTCTCTTTTTAAGTCAGGTATATAAACATTTTTAATACTGTGGCTTGTGGTATTTAGCATATAGAGGTTAGCCTATCTTTGTTCAAGAGCTAGCCAGCCATCCAGTTTGTGAATTATTTAGATTTGTGATCTTTCTTGTCTTTTATTTTCAAGTTGATTTGTCTTGGAATGTTAAAAAACAATCAAGTTAGGCCTAAAAAAATGGTTTTAGTGGGTAGAAGCTTTGGTGGAAAAGTTTCTGTAGAGAAGACCTAAGAGGATGGCAGTGGTAGCCACATCAGCATGGTCTTTAGAGACGTATTTTGGCTTAACTCTTGACTCTCCACTTACTAGGTGGATGAGTGTGCAGTTGCCTAACATTTCTTCAAATGTAAAAATCTGGTCAGTAATCCCTCCATTAGAAAATGGTGGTGGGAATTAAAAATGCAGAAGTCAGTGTCTGGCACGTTATGGGTCCTCAATAAATGTTGGTTTCCTTCCAGGCCAGATTCACGTTAAAAACCAAGATAAGTGTTAGGTATTGTTTCTAAATGTGTTTTAACATTATCTTTATTTAAGTATAATGTACATAAAATACAATACATCCATTTTAAGTGCACTTTAAAGTGTAAAAGTGTCAATGAGTTTTGACAAATATGTATACCATGTAACCACTACAATTAAGTACTGAATATTTTCATCATCTCATAAATTTCTCCCCACATTAGTCAGTATGGCCCCAGCCAACCATGGGTGGTCTATTTCTGGACTCTTTTGTTCTGTTGATCTATATGTCTGTCCTTGTGACAATGCCACACTGCCTTTATTATTGTGGCTTTTTAGTAATTTGAAGCCATACATCGTAAGTCCTCCATCTTTGTTTTTCTCTAGTCTCTAGTCTTTTTTAAGGATCTTTGCATTTTAAATGTATTTCCATATAAATTTTAGAATCAGGTTGTCCATTTCTACAAAAAAAAAGCCTGTTTGGATGTTCACTGGAATTGTACCCAGCTAATTTTTTAAATTTTTTGTAGAGATGAGGTCTCACTATGTTGCTCAGCCTGGTCTCGAATTCCCTCCTGGGCTCAGGTGATCCTCCTGCCCCAGCCTCCCAAAATGCTGGGATTACAGGCATGAGCCTATGTGCCTGGTCCTATTTCTTCCTTTCTAATGTGTGTGCCTGTTATTTCTTTTTTTTGTTGTTACTCAGGGTAGTACCTCAAGTACAATGTTGAATAGAAGTGGTGTGGGTGGACATGCTGTCCTTATTTCCAATTTTATGGGGAAAGTATTCAGTCTTTTACCATTAAATATGATGTTAGTTTTAAGGTTTTCATAATCTTAATAAGTTTTCATAAATTTATCAAGTTGAGGCACTTCTCTACTCCCAGGTGCTAGATAGCTGAGAGGGTTTTTTTTTTTTTTTTTTTTTTATTTAAATCATGAATGGTTGTTGAATTTTGTCAAGTGTGTTTTCTGCATCTCTGGAGACGCTTATATGATTTTCTTCCTTTATTTTGCAATAGGGCTACTTATATTGATCTTTGAATGTTAAAACAACCTGGAATTCCTTTTAAGAAATTTGTCCATTTAATCTAAGCTGTTGAGTTTATTGGCATAGAATTATTCTTTTTTTAAAATAATATTCCCTGTTGTCCTTTTTATGTCTAAAGGATCTGTAGTGATGTACCCTTTTATTCTTGATACTAGAAATGTATGTCTTCTTTTTTCCTTGATTGATCCAGCTAGAAGTTTATCAATTTTAATGCTCTTTTCAAAGAATTGACTTTTGGTTCATTGTTTTCTATATTATGTCTTTTCTATTTTATTGATTTATACTCTTAGCTTTATTATTTCCTTCCTTTTACTTATGGTTACTTTGCTCTTATTTTTCTAGTTTGCTAAGATAGAAACTGAGATCATTAATATTTTGATATATGTGTTTTCATTTTTATTCAGTCTAAAATAAATTCTAATTTCCTTTGTGATTTCTTCTTTGGCCATGAGTTACTTAGAATTCTGTTGTTTAATTTCCAAATATGTAGGAATTTTCCTGATATCTTCCTGTTACTAATTTCTGATTTAATTATGTTTTGGTCCAAGAACATAATCTGTTTGATTTCAGTTATTTAAAATTTTAGCTGGGCACAGTGGCATGCACCTGTAGTCCCAGCTACTTGGGAGGCTAAGGCAGGAGGATTGCTTGAGCCCAGGAGTTTGAATCCAGTCTGGGTGACATAGTGAGACCCTGTCACTGTTTAAAAATAAAACTTGTGAGACTAGTTTTATGGCCCAGCATGTGGTCTTTCTTGGTTACTGTTTTATGTGTAGTTGAATGTCTGTTCTGCTGTTGTTGAGTAGAATGTTCTATAAATGTCAATTAGGTCAAGTTAGTTGATAGTGTTCTTTAAGTCTTCTCTATCTCTATTCTCTGGCAATTATTTTATCAGTAGAGAGAGGAATATTGAAAACTCTAAGTATAATTGTGAATTAGTCGATATTTCCTTTCACTGCTATCGGTTTTTGCTTTATGTATTTTGAAGTAACTTTTTTAGGCACACAGACATTTAGAATTGTTTTGTCTTCTTGATGAATTGATTATTTTGTTATCATGAAATATCCCTCTTTATCCCTAGTAATATTCCTGGTTTTGAAGTCTCCTTGTTTCTGGTATTAATATAGCCACTCCAACTTCTTTAAGGTTAGTGTTTGTTTGGTTTATCTTTTTCCATCCTTTCTTTTACTTCTAACCTACCTGTCTTTATATTTACATTTAGTTTTTTATAGACAGTGTATATTTGAGTCTTGCCCTTTAATTTGGCCTGACAATATCTATTTTTACTTGGAATATTTAGACCTGCACTGTTTAATAAAGTAGCTGCTGGCCACATGTGGGAGCTATTTACATTTAATTAAAATTTATTGAAGTTAAATGCAATTAAAACTTTAGTTTCTCAGTCATACTAACCACATTTCAAGTGTTGAATAGCTCCATATGGGTAATAGCTACTATTTTAGGCAGTGCAGCTATAGAACGTTCCCACTATTGAGAAAGCTAATGTAATTATTGGTGAGGCTGGATTTAAATATACAGCCTTGCTTTTTGTTTTCAATTTTATTGATCTATTCTTTCCTCTTTTCCTGCCTTTTAAAAAAAAAAAATTGAACTTTTTTTAGTATTACATTTTTTTCCCACAATTGCCTTATTGGTTCCACTCTTTTATTTTATTTTTTTTTTAGTTGTTGTTTAAAATATGCATCTTTAACTTATTACACTCTCTCGTCAAACAATATTGTACTACCTGAATAGTGTAAGACTGTTACAACTGTGTGCTTCCATTTCCCGCTCCTGTCATCTGTTGTGTCTTCCATTTTACATGTACATATATTGTAGATGCCACAATACATTGTTATATTTGCTTTAGACAATTATCTTTAAAGAAATTAAGAAATGAAAAAATAATCTTTTGTATTTACCCCATGTATTTACCATCTGTGATACTCTTCTTTCCTTTGTATATATCAAAGTTTACGTCTGGTGTCAGTTTCGTTTTCCCTGCTTTAACATTTCTTATAGTGCAGATATACTGCCAAATAATTTTCTCAGCTTTTGATTGTCCAAAAAAGTCTTTATTTCATTACTTTTTGAGAGATGTTTTCAGTGAGTATAGAATTCTAGGTTGACTGTTTTTTCCTTTTAAAATGTCATTCTACTGTTTTCTTACTTTCATGGTTTCAGGTGAAAGCAGGTGTGGTGGTATTCTTATCTGTCACATTCTGTACAATGGGTCTTTTTTTTCCCTCCATATGGTTTTAAGATTTTCTATTATTCAATGATTTTTAGAAATTTCTGATGTGCTTTAGTGTGGTTTACCTTTGCTTGTCCTACTTGGGGTCCACTGAACTTCTTGGATCTGTGGGGTTATATTTGGAAAAATTTAAGCCCTTGTTTCTTCAAATATTTTTTTTGTTCACACCTGCTCCCACTTCAGGTGCTAGATACACTTTATTATACTCTAATTACATTTATTTGACTGCTTGATATTTACCTACAGACATTGAGGTTTTGTCTTTTTTCCCTTTTTGGTCCCCTCTCCTTTCTGTGCTTAATTTTAGATATTAATAATTTCTATTACTATGACTTCAAGTTTATTAACTTTTTATTCTGCAGTATCTTATCAGCTGTTAGCCTAATCTAGTAAAATTTTCATTTCAGTTGTTGTATTGTTAACACATCTTTTATGTTCCATTTCTCTCCGTCTGTGTGTGTGTGTGTGTGTGTATTTTAATCCAAAAGTATGTTAAACATATTTTTAATAGCAGGTTTAACCTCCTTATCTGCTAATCCATCATCTCTGTCATTTCTGAATATGTATCTATTGAGGGATTTCTTTTTTTCCCTCCTGGTTATAGAGTACATTTTCTTGCTTCTTTGAATGTCTGATCATTTTTGATTGGACACTTGCCATTGTACTACAGGTTGAATATCCTTTATTCAAAATACTTGGGACCAGAAGTGTTTTGGGTTTTGGATTTTTTTTTTTATTTTAGAATATTTGCGTATACATAATGAGGTATCTTGGTGATGGCACCCAAATCTAAATACAAAATTCATGTATGTTTCATATATGCCTTTAATGTAAAGCCTGAAGGTAATTTTATGCAATGTTTTTAGTGACTTTTTGCATGAAACAAAGTTTGTGCGAAGTACGTATGTGTGAAATTTTCTACTTCTGGTATCACGTCAGCTCTCAGAAAGTTTCAGATTTTGGAGCATTTCTGATTTTGGATTTTTGGATCACGGATGCTTAACCTGTATTTACATTTTTGAGTGTCTAGCTTTTATTGTATTCTTTATTAGAATGTTAGACTTTATTATGGCAGACAATTAAGTTACTTCTAGATCAGATTGATCCTGTCAAGGTAAGTTTTTAAGCTCTGTTTAGGGCAGGTCTAGAGTAGCCTTTAATTGAGGACTAATTTTTTTTTATGGTTAAAAACACTTAACATGAAATCTACCCTATTAACAAATATTTGATTATTAACTATATGTACATTATTTTTAAGTATATGTACATTATTATACAGTAGATCTCTAGGACATTTTTTTATCTTGCATGACTGAAAATCTATACTCATTGTATGGTGGCTTCCAATTTCCCCCTCCTTCCAGCCCCTGGCAACCACCATTCTACTTTCTGCTATGATTTTGATTACTTTAGATACCTTCTATAAGTGGAATTATGCAGTATTTTTCCTTCTGTGATTGGCTTATTTTACTTAGCATAATGTCCTTAAGGTTCATCCACTTTGTGACATATGACAGGATTTCCTTTTTTTAAGGCTGAATACTATTCCATAGTATGTGTGTAGAGCAGGAAGGAAAACAGGAGTGACTCCATGACAGACTGGACCTCCTAGGATAGGCCTAAGTTTCGGTTTCCCCGACGCGGGCCCTCCGCCTCCCTGGAATGCTGCTGGTAACAACTGAAAGTCCTGCAGCTTGGAAACCGGCCAATCAGGAGCCAACACTATCAGCCACTTTTGAAAGAACAAATGAACTAAGGGGGGTTGAGGGGATGGTGTGCCCGGTACATGTAACCTACTGATGAGTATAAAAGCTTAGTTCCCACCCTAGGGCGGGGTCCTGGTTCGTGGAGAGGCCACTGCGTTGGCGCTCTGGGACTTGGACCCTAGCTCGAGCTAGACAATAAACTCCTTTGCCTGTTGCAGCCTTGGTGACTCTGCCTATCTGTTCCTGGGACTGAGGGAAACCGGTTCTAACATGTGGATGCCACATTTTCTTTATCCATTCATCTGTTCATAGACATTTAAGTTGTTTACGCCTCTTGGCTATTGTGAATAATGCTGTAATGAACGTGGGAGTGCAAGCATCTCTTTGAGATCCTGTTTTCAATTCTTTCGGATAAATACCAAGACGTGGTATTGATGGATCATGTGGTAATTCTATTTTTAATTTTTTGAGGAACTTCCATATTTTCCATAGTGGCTGCACCATTTTTACATTCCCACCAATGGCATATAAGGGTTCCCTTTTCTCCACATCCTCACCAATAAAAGCAGAAGCTTTATAGTTTAATGTAGTTCCACTTGTCTATTTTTGCTCCTGTTGCCCATGCTTTTGGTGTTATATCCAGGAAATTCTTGCCAAAACAAATGTTATGAAGCTTTTGCCTTATGTTTTCTTCTGGGAAATTTATAGTTTCAGGTCTTATGTTTAAGTCTTTAATCCATTTCGAGAGTTGATTTTATTCTTTTGCATGTAGATATCTAGTTTTCCCACCACTGTTTGTTGAACAGACTGGTCTTTTTTCATTGTGTAGTCTTGGCACCCTTGTCGAAGAGCAGTTGACTATATATGCAAAAGTTTATTTCTGGACTCTTTATTCTGTTCTGTGGTTCTATATGTTTGTCTTTATGTTGGTACCATAATTTTTTGATTACTGTAGCTTTGTAATATGTTTTGAAGTTTTTATATTTATGTACTAATCTTTATTCCTTCCTTCTGCTAACTTTGGGCTTAGTTCTGTTTTGTTTTGACTGTTTGGGATTCAGAGTTTTTTTAGGAATGTTTTTTAAGAATTGTGAATTTTAGGAATATTTTTTCTGTTTGTGCAAATAATGCCATTGGGATTTTGATAGGGATTGCATTGAATCTATAGGTTGCTTTGGATAGTATGGATGTTTTAACAATATTAAGTCTTCCAACCATGAATACAGGATGTCTATCCATTTATTTGTGTCTTTAATTTATTTCCATAATATTTGTTGTTTTCAATATAAAATTTTTTACCTCTTTAGTTGAGTTTATTGTTAAGTATTTTATTCTTTTTAATGCTATTGCAAGTGGGATTGTTTCTTAATTTTCTTTTTGAATTGTTTGTTGTTAGTGTATAGAAACACAACTGATATTCATTATGTTGATTTTGTATACTGCAACTTGGGTGAACTTCTTTATTAGTTCTAACAGTTTGTTTGTGTGTGTGGGATCTTTAAGGTTTTCTACATACAAGATCATAGCATCTGTGAACAGAGATTATTTTACTTCTTCCTTTCCAAATTGGATGTTTTTTATTTTTTTTCATGCCTAATTGCTCTAGTTAGGATTTCCAGTACTGTGTGAACAGATGTGGCTAGTGCATCCTTGCTGAGTCAGGGGGAGTGAGCGTGTACCACAAATTTTCCTACAGGTTTCAGCGTGGCTGGTTTCCCATTCATTTGGGGTACAGGGGCCTCTTCACTGGTTTCTGGATTTTTTATGAAGAGAATTGGGTTGTATATTGTTGTTGGATTGGTGTCTTCATGGTGGACCATCTGGAGCTTCCTATTCCCTCATCTTGCTTGTATCACCCTTTCTTTAGGGTTAAGGTATTATCTTCTGGGGTATCTAGTGAGTGCCCATGCATTCAGTGAGATCTCTCCAAATTGGCTGGTGAAAATTTTAACAATTCCTGGCCCTGTTTGGTCTCTCCAGTTAATTATTCTTTCCTTGGAAGTTGTTCATTGTCTGGCCTCATGGATTTTCATCCTATGTATGTGCAGATTTGCATTCAGCCACAGAATCGATATCTAGAGGTCTTTTTCTATGTGGCCTCTTTCTTTCCGGTACTTTGCCCTACAGATTCTAGCCTGGATCTCCCTGAACTCTAACCTTTCTTTCTTCAGCTAGTAAGACTGATGATGGGCTCTTCTCGCTGCACTATGGTCAAGAGATTGCCTCCAGAGAGGGAGCTTGGAATATGGTAGAACTCTGCTCATTTCTGCCCATTGTCCGATGTCTGAAAATAGTTGTTTTATATTTAGCCCCAGCATTCTGGACCTTGTTAGTTTCTCATGGACAGAGGTGGAAATTCTTTGTGTGGATTTTAATTATGTCATTTTGGGAAGAAAGAGTTTGCTTTTTATAAATTCAATGAACTCTACTTGATAGCTGAAAAATTAGGCTTTACTTCCATTCGTTTTTCTTTGCTTACTTCCATGTAACTTACAGCTGTCACTGATGTCATTCTTTATCTAAGAGGAAGTCAGTGGAGGGTACTTTTAGTAACGATGATTTATTTTATGAGCACTTATTTTTCATATTCTAAGTCTTATGATTCAGTAGGCCTTCTCTACTAAATACCAGTTGTCACAGGTTCCCTCAAGTCTAAAAGTTGCGCCAAGTCTGTAGTGTTGTTTCAATGACACAAAAGCCTCCAGAACTTTAGTAGAAGCTTGGTCTGTCATGTTCTTGTATCATCCTGGGTTGACTAGTATTGTTGATCCAGAATCCTAGCCATTTATTGCTACTTCGTAAACATTTTGTGATTTATCATTTTAAATCACTTTGTTTTGCTCTGTTTAGGTTTTTGGATAAGAGTAATGAATACTGTTTGCAGTTCTGCAGTTATAAAGGTGTGAATGAGGTGCATTTGTTGTTGATGCCCCTGAGTTCTTGTAATCTACCAGGATAGAAATCAAGAGAGATCACCAGACATAGTAGCAAAGAATACAGTTTATTTAGCTTGTGCACCAGGGAGCCAGCACAGAGAAAGAAATTAGGGCTTCTCCCCAAGGAGAGTTGGTTTTATAGGGCTTTTCTAAAGGGAAGTTTTATGTCAAAGCATGTATAGGAGGGGTTTTTCTAGCTCCTGTGCAGTAGCTTTACATACATCTTCATGCATTATATGTAGCATTAGCATTTTAAGTCTCCACCCCTGGGCATGATTTTTACTATTAAAATGAAGAAAAGGTTATCATAAGTTAAGCTTTACTGCGCCTGTGGGGGTTCCCGGACGGTCCCTAACTCTCTAAAGCAGGAATTGTGGTTAACAGGTTTTTGGTCTCTTGGTCTAATTGACTAAAAGTTCAGCAAGCCTCAGCTAGAGCAAGGGGCTTCTGCTACCCTCCTCTGGACAAGATGCCTCAAGACAGGATACCTGTCACATTCCCCCCTGAGAGATTTCGTCCTCCTTATACTTAAGTGGCCATGGACGAAAGTCTCTTCTTCTGGAGCTACTTCCTCCTGAACATGGACATAATCCCAGGAGGAATAGAAATCTCTCACAGATTCCTAAAGGAGTTGATAATGGCTCTGGACTTGTGGTCTCCGGTGCAGGCCAGAAGCCTTGCATAACCATTAACTTGACGTGAAACTGTTGTGATCTAGAAGACGTGAATTTTACCAGCAGGTTAAATAAGCATGGTCCAAAGATTAAAAGTAGAAGCATAGCTAATAAGGGCCTAAGAAGGGAAGAAACCAAGTGACGCTGGGCAAATATCCCTTAATAGAATCCAGATGGTCTGGGCAGTGGAGTTATTGATGTTATGTAGCCACGTAGCCTGTTGGAGGATGATTTTTGCCCTTTGTTTTACCTCCCCTGAAACATTAATGTAATTTAATAGCTTTTTCAGGTGAGGAGCAAGTATAATGTAAGCATGGTTAATAACTAAAGCAAAATGCAAGTTTGGTTAATAACTATGTACTGAGAAGTGACTTGATTTCAGCCACTGGGAAGCAAACAAAGTAAGGCTAACTAGAAAAATGTCAGCAAAAATCAAGAAAAGAAAAATAAGTGCACTCATAGTAGTCATTTGCTGGAGGGTGTTACTAAACTTTCTTGCTGCCTTCAGGAGGCAGCTTCTTGAACAAAGTACTTGAGGTCCTTTACAGGTTTACAGGAATATTCTGCTTCTTCTGAGCTGGCCTATTCATTAGAAGTAAAAGGCTTTATTCTAAAAACATGGAAGCAACTAGGAAGCCCTTCCAGCTTTACGGCCCTCTGAGTGGCCAGAATAACCTGGTGAAGACACTTCTATTTCTTGGTTAATTGACTCTCTGGAATTCCTTTTCACCATATTTTGTGTAGGACTTGGTGTCTGGGTCAACAAGGAAATAGTCTAAGGCTCCCTTATCTGGTAGAGGCAATACATTATTACCATACTATGGGCTTGCTTGCTGAACTTGTCCCAAATTAATAATGTATTTTACAGCCTGGTTTAAGTCTTCATCCGATAGGAAACTTGTTTTGAGAAATGGTTTCCTGTAGGTCATTTCAAAGGGGCTGAGTTTTACATTTCCCTTTGGGGCTGTTATTTTTAATAAGGCAATATGGAGGAGCTTGACCATGATTCCTAAGTCTCTTGACATAACTTAGCCAAAGTTTTTTTAAGGCTTTGGTTCATTTTCTCAACTTTCCCAGAGGATCGAGGATGTCAAGCAGAGTGAAGTTTATATTGAATACTAAGGCTCCTTGACAGCCCCTGGGTGACCTGGGCAATAAAAGAAGGCCTGTTGTCACTTCGTAGGGGAGTTGGAACCCCAAAGTTAGGAATGATTTCTTTAAGCAGCCATTTGCAAAGTTTTGTGGCTTTTTCTGTTCATGTGGGGAAAGCTTCTACCCAGCCTGTAAATGTGTCTATGAAAACCAAGAGAGACTTGAACCCACCCTTAGGGGACATCTGTGTAAAAATCAATTTGCCAGTCTTCTTTGAGGTAGGTTCACCTATGCTGCATTGGGGTCCTTAGAGATGGGGCCAGTGGATGGGCCAGAGGATTGTTTATAAGGCAAATTTCACTTGCTCAAGGTACCTGGTTCACTGTGGATTTTAGAGCTTTACCCACTAGGAGATTTTGGATAAAATTCCTTAGAGTCCCTCCCATAATGTATTGCCTTACCAAGGCTTCTGATGATTTTCCATTCATCAGCCTCTGGTAGGAAGAGGCATCCCTGCTGATTTTCCATCCACCCCGACTGTTTAGATGGTACCCTCTCTCTTCTGCCAACTTTTGCTCTGTTTGATTATATTGGGGATTTGAGGGCAAGATGGAGGGCCCTACTACAAGGGCCAAAGTATCACGTTGTCCCTCCTGTGCTACCTATTTGGCAGTTCTATCAGCCTGGTTGTTTTGCTGGCTGTTTATAAAGTTGTTTTTCTGATGCCCTTTGCAGTGTATAACAGCTATTTGGGCAGGGAGCTGGACTACTTTAAGAAGACACAAAATCACTTCCTTACGTTTTATGGGGAAGCTCCTAGCAGTTAGCATTCCCTTCTCCTTCCAGACAGCTTTTATGGTCATGAAGCACCAAGAATCCATACTCAGAATCAGTATATATATTGAGTCTTTTTCCTTCCCCAAGCTGCAGAGCCCTAGCTAAGGCTTTAAGCTCTGCTTCTTGAGCGAAGTGCTTGGGGGAAATGCTTTTGCTTATGTGGTCTGGTTTAGACTGACAATAGCATATCCTGCCCTCTGGACTCCACTGTCTGTGAAGCTACTTCCATCTGTAAACCATTATTCACCTGGGTTTTCTAAGGGGGAGTCCTGCGGATCCATTTGGCTAGAATAGTTCTGTTCTGAAGTCTTTACTTCGGTGTGCTCCAACATTTTAGGAGTGTGCAATGGAAGCAAACTGGCAGGATTTGGAGTCCGACATACTTTTTAGGCCAAGTCTGGGGTGTCTAACAGGAAGGCTTGATATGGAGTTAGCCTGCCTCTGTTAACCAGTGGTGCCCCATTATTTCTAGCACATCGTGGACATGGTGAGGGATATCAACCTCAAGGGGCTGGCCTAGTGTAAGTGTGGGGGCCTCTTTAAGAGGCTGGTGGCTGCCACTGTTGTGAGGCAGCCAGGCCACCCCTGAGCTGTCAGGTCTAATTGTTTGGAGAAATGAGCCATTGGCCTCTGGACAGGCCCTGGTTTCTGGACTAGGACCTCTAGGGCTTGACCAGACCTCTCATGTACAAAAAGGAAAACAAGGTTTCTTCAAATCTGGGAGTCCCAGGGCAGGGACTGGTCCTAGCTCAGACCTCAGGGTTTCATAGGCTTACTGGCAAGCCTTGTCCCAGTGGAACAGTTCTTTTTTCCTCCCTTGAGTGCTCTATAAAGGGGTTTGGCAATGATGTCAAAGTTTGGGATCCAAATCCAGCAAAAGCCAACCATCCCGAGGAATCCTCGCAGCTCCCTTCTGTTGCTGGGAATTGGTAGCTAAGCACTGACCAGCGTCTGGTCTGGAGCAAGCGTTCTAGCTCCTGGAGTAAGTATAAATACCAGATATTGGGTCTGTGTTTGAGAGATCTGGCCCTTGATGAGGAGACTTTATATTCAGCTAGGAAATCCAAGGTCTTAATAGTATTTTCCTGAGAACTATAGAAATCCTCACGGGTGATAAGCAAGTTGTCAACATGTTGCAGTAAGGCTTCGTTTGTTAGTATAAGGTCTGTGTGTAAGGTCTTCTGCAAGGACTTGCCCAAAGAGGTGGGTGCTATCTCAAAACCTCTGGGGCAGCACAGTATTCTCCATTTGGCTTTTTCACAAGCAGGATTGGGGTGTTACAAGGGGACTGGCAGGGCTGGATTAGCCCATGTGGTAGGAATTTTTGCAAGAGGGGCCATATTCCCTGTAAAGCTTCCATCCAGCCTCAGCGGGTACTGGGGTTTGCACAGGTATGGTATGCTGGGCTTACATTTTATTTTAACAGGCTCAGCATTGATGGCCCGTCCTGGAGTGTTGGTGTCCTATATGGACTCTTTCACTTGAGCCTGTATTTTTTCCAGAATAGGGGAGCCAATAGTCTTCGGGGAGCCAAAAGTTCCAGCAAATGGATTCCCTTTTCAGGGAGTACCAAGACCCACATGGGGTCCCCTCATCCCCTCGAGGGAAACTGAGGCTCCCAACTTAGACAATAAGTACCGACCTAATAAAGGAAGGGGTCACTCAGGGACATATAGGAAGGAATGCGTGGTAGCCTTAGATCCAATTTCATATGTTAAAGGAAAGGTAAACTGTCTTACCTTCAGTTGGTTCATCTATTCCTGTCACTGCACAGTTGGCACTGGAGAGAGGTCTAACAGGCTGGGTCAGGGCAGAGTAGGCAGCTCTAGTATCCAAAGGGAATTCAGTTTTCTTACCCACCATGTGAGGCTCCGCAGTGGTGATGAAAATGGAATCCTTTAGGGCTGGAACCAGGTGAGCTCTTGGCCCCCCTCAGCAGGAGAGGTAGCGTTCTCATCTGAGAGGCTAGTAATGAGAGGAGTGGGCTGGGGAGGTCCCATCCATCCCAGCTTCCCAGAAAGGAGTGGACAATTCTTCTTCCAATGCCTCTCCTTTACAGTATGCTCATAGGTTGTGCTGTAGTACTGCCAATGCCGATTGGGGTTTAGTTACCCCTCGACCAGGGTTCCTCTGCTGCTTAGGGTCACCTGGAGGAGGGCCTATAATTATGGCAGCCAAAATCTGTGCCTTTCTTTTCATTCTCTCATCTTTTTCTTCCTTCTGTGCCAGGTCCTGATTGTTAGAAACCTTAAAGGCCTCTGCTATCAATGTTGCCTGAGGGGTCTGGGGGCTAATTTCCAGCTTTTGGAGCTTTCTTTGAATATCTAGCACAGCTTGGGTTATGAAGTGCATAGCCAGAAGTGTTTGGCCCTCAGCAGTCTTTGGGTCTGTGCTAGTATATTTTCTGAGAGCCTCAGAGAGCCTGTTAAGCTGGATATCCAGCCCTTTCCTAAGTAATCTCTCTTGCTTTATCATAGTTTACTGGTTTGGTTTGGCATTTTTCATTCCCTCCGACATGCAATTGAAGAAATGGTTCATTCTTAACGGATCTTTCTCATGTTCGTAAATCCACTGGGGGTTTTGCTTGGGGACTACCTCACCAGATGCCTGGTACACAATGTGGCCAGGATTAGACCCGGCAAAACCGGTTTTTCCCACTGGAGGTTTCTCCCAGCCTCTCTCAGAAGCTCATCAGGGCAGCTGCTAGGCAGGCTTTAAAGTCATTCCCTGTTCCGTGGCCACTAAGCCACGAGCAACAGGTCCTGGACAAGCCCCCACATTGTTAACAAACCTGCAAGGGGGGCAGGTTCCCTCTGTTGCTTACCTCACAGAAAGCCAATTACTGAGACAATGAGGATTGTCAAGGAAGAAAGGAGATTTATTGTGGAGGATACATCAACCGGGAGGTGGGAGGAAGGGACTGCCTCAAGTCTGACTCCCTGACCAACAGTGTCAGGGGTTTTTCTAGAGGTGAAATGAATAATGCATGGTGAGTGAGCATCATTGCCTGTTTGGAGTGGAGTGCAGGGCACGCAAGCACAGTGAGGAATCATGCTAGTACATACATCACATGATCAAAAATGGCAGATATATCCCTCCCAGTGTGGGGATTTTAGTAGTATAATGAGCTAAGTGTTAATATTGGTCATTCTTTCATCCTTGTGCACAGGTGGGATGAGGGGAGTAGTTGGCGTAGTGGGTCCTTGGGCATGATCTGTGTGGTGGGGTGTCGCTTATCTTGTCTTCTCTGGACAAACAGGTGGTGTAAGGCTTTCTAGTTATCTCATGGCTGCAAGGAGGTTCTGCTGTTTCTGGGGGAAAAAACTCAAAAAGGAATGCATCAGTTCAATAGAAGTTACAAAGTTATGGTCAGCAAATCTTATGGGCTTTAAAACATAAGAGAATTTATATAAAGAATAAAACATAAGGGAATTTAAAACATAAGAGATCTATAAAAAGGCATTTTTGCTTATGGAGCTGGCTATATAACCATACTTCAAATTTTTAGTGATACGTTTATTAGGTGCATTTTAAACTTAAGATATTTAAAATGGATTTATTAGGATGTAACCCCATTGTAAGTCAAGGAGCATCCATAATTTTAAATAATATTTTAATATGTTAAAAGCATGGGCTCTGGTGTTTGCTTCTGCCACAAGCTCTGTGAACTTGGCAAGTTGGCTAAGCCCTGTCTGTGCTTCATTTTCTTTTTTGTAAAATGTGACTAATAGTAGTACCAACCTCAGGGTTGCTCTAAGGTGCAAAAGAGTTAATACATGTAAAGTACTTAGAACAAAGCATACAAGGTGCACAGTGTTAAGATTGAACCACACGAAATTGCCAATATTTGGCCCTTTTTTTTTTTTACTTACCCTAAATGACAGTTTTACATAGTTCAACCTAATAGTAGCAACTTACATTAACTTTTAAGAAATTAATTTTTGTTGTTACTGTTGTTGAATCAAAATACATGTTATGGGTGTGATTTACTGACTAAAATCCATTGAATCAGTATGACCAGGAGTAGTGTCTGGAGACACTACAACAGCATTCTCCTAGGTGCCTGAGCTGAAGAATCAGGTTTAGGAATTCTTGACTTACAGTATTGCTCAGAAGACTTTTTTTTTTTTTTTTTTTTTTTTTTTTGAGACAGAGTCTCACTCTGTTGCCCAGGCTAGAGTGAGTGCCGTGGCGTCAGCCTAGCTCACAGCAACCTCAAGCTCCTGAGCTCAAGCAATCCTCCTGTCTCAGCCTCCCGAGTAGCTGGGACTACAGGCATGCACCACCATGCCCGGCTAATTTTTTCTATATATATTTTTAGCTGTCCATATAATTTCTTTCTATTTTTAGTAGAGATGGGGTCTCGCTCTTGCTCAGGCTGGTCCCGAACTCCTGAGCTCAAATGATCCGCCCACCTCGGCCTCCCAGAGTGCTAGGATTACAGGCGTGAGGCACCGCGCCCGGCCTCAGAAGACTTTTTATAGTACAAAAAGAATAACGTTGACAATTACTAGAATGAGTCTAGAGAGGAATTTTGCTTGAGGATGAATCATACCTTGAGTCTCACCCATATCTGATTTAGGTGATATTTAGATGAGATTTTGAACTTTAGACTTTAGGGTTGGTGATGGAATGAGTTAAGACCTTTGGGGCTGTTGGGATTTTGCATATGAGAAAGACATGAATTTTGGGGGCCAGGGTGGAATGCTGTGGACTGAATTGTGTCCTCTCCAAGTTTATATTAGTTGAAGCCCTAACCCCTAATGTATTAGAAGATGATGTCTTTGGGAGATAATTAGGTTTAGATGAGGTCATGAGGGTGGGGCCATCATGATGTGATTAGTGCCCTTTTTTTTTTTTTTTTTTTTTTTTTGAGACAGAGTCGTGCTCTGTTCCCTGGGCTAGAGTGCCGTGGCGTCAGCCTAGCTCACAGCAACCTCAAACTCCTGGGCTCAAACAATCCTTCTCCCTCAGCCTCCCAAGTAGCTGGGATTACAGGCATGTGCCACCATGCCCGGCTAATTTTTTCTATATAGATATTTAGTTGTCTGGCTAATTTCTATTTTTAGTAGAGATGGGGTCTCGCGCTTGCTCAGGCTGGGCTCGAACTCCTGACCTCAAGGGATCCTCCCGCCTTGGCCTCCCAGAGTGCTAGGATTATAGGCGTGAGCCACCGCGCCCGACCTGATTAGTGCCCTTATAAGAAGAGATACGAGAACTTGCTGTCTCTCCCCACCCCACCATGTGGGAACATGATGAGAAGGTATTGTCTATAAGCCAAGAAGAGAGCCCTCACCAGACACTTAATCATACTGCCACCTGATCTTGGACTTCTGGCATCCAGAACTGTGAGAAAATAAATTTCTGTTGTTTAAGCCACCAATCTGTGGTATTTTGTTATGGCAGCCGGAGCTAAGGCAGCTAATTCTTCCCTCTAGTCCTTCGTATCATTGCTGTCATTCATTTCACTTATATATGAGCATACATAAGTATGCATGTATTTATGGATATATATACACACATATAAGCATACTTAACGAATACTTTGTTGTTATTATTTTGTACAAACTTATCTGTTAAATTAAGAGGAAAAATGAAAGTTTTTATTTTACTTTCACTTATTCCTTCTCCAGTGCTCTTCCTTTTTTTTTTTTTTTTTTTTTTATGTAGAGTGGAGTTTCCAACCTAAATCATATCCTTCTCTCCGAAGAACTTTTTTTAGCATTTCTTGCAAGGTAGGTTTACTGGCAACTGATTCTCTCAATTATTATTTGTCTGAGAAAGTCCTTTTTTCTCTTTCACTTTTGAAGGATAATTTCACAGGATATACAGTTTTATATCTGTGGTGTTTTTCTCTCAACACTTTTAATATTTCACCACACTCTCTCCTTGCTTCTATGGTTTGTGAGGAGAAGTCAGATGTAATTCTCATCTTTGCTCCTCTGGAGGTAAGGTGTTGTATCCCCTTGGCTTCTTTCAAGATTTTTGTTCTTAATCTTTGATTTTCTGTAGTTTGAATATCATATACTGAGGTGTTGTGGCTTTTTGATATTTATTCATTCATTCATTCAGGCATTTATCCTGCTTTATGTTCTCTGGTCTTCCTGGATAAGTGGTTTAGTGTCTAACATTAATTTGGAGAAATTCTCAGTCATTCTTGCTTGAAATATTAATACTTCTTCTGTTCCTTTCACCACTTCTGGTAGTCCCATTATGTGTATGTTACATCTTTTGTAGTGTTCCCACAGTTCTTGGATATTCAGTTCCATATTTTCCAGTCTTTTTTCTATTTGCTTTTCAGTTTTGAAGGTTTCTATTGACATATCCTCAAGTTCAGAGATTCTTTTCTGAGCCATGTCCAATCTACTAATGAGCATTTTTCATTTGTTACAGTGTTTTTGATCTCTAGCATTTGTTTTTGATTTTTTCTTAGAATTTCTACATTACTCGTCTCTTCTTGCAGGTTGTCTACTTTTTGTATTAGAGCCCTTATCATTTTAATCATAGTTTTTAAACATTCCTGGTCTAATAATCCTTCTGCCTTGGCCTCCCATAGTGCTGAGATTATAGGCTTGAGCCACCGTTCCCAGCCTAATTTTTTTTAAATAGCCAGAAATGTCCTGGGTGAAAGGAACTACAGTAAATAGGCTTTTAGGTGTGGTGGGAGAGGAAGCATTCTGTAGTCCTATGATTAAGTCTCAATCTTTTAGTGAGCCTTGCCCCTAGACTGTGAACTTCACAAGTGCTTCTCAGTTTTTGCCCTCCTTAGGTTGGACAAGATGGTTAGAGAGGGCTAGAGTTGTGTATTTCCCCTTTCCCAGGTCAGCAGAACTCTGCTAAAACCACAATAGGTTAGGCTTTGGTAAAATAGTTTCTCCTGAGGGCAGGTCTCATTAAGAAGAACTGAGTGCTCTGGGTTTATTATTTCAAAGTGATTACTTTAACTCTCTCCCTGCCAGAAGTACCAGGCTATTTTTCTCAAAAATTTACTGTGAGAACTTGGTAGAATGCCTCCCTCCCCAAAGACAGGTTCCCCTGGAGTTTTTAATTCTCAGACTTGTCCATACTGAGCCTCCAGCAATTTGTCAGTTATGGTTCAAGTTTTCCTCCTCTAGCAATGGTTCCAGCATGGATTTTTTTTCTCTGGTTCTGGTGGAGGTTTCTGCTCTTGTAAGTTGTGATTTGCTGTACCTGCCTGTCTGCCTCTCCAGTTTGGGGCGCAATAGTTTGCCTGTCACTTTGCTTCTCTGCTGAATCTAAGAAGAGTTGTTGGTTTTTCAGTTTGTTCAGCTTTTTACTTGTTGTTAGGATGAAGTGGTGACTTCCAAGCCCCTTACATGCCTCATTGGTCCCTTCTGTTCATCTTTGCTTCCCAGAAGAACTTAACCTATTGCTTGTTTTATCCTTTTTATAACGTGTTCCTTCATTTTTTCCTCCTGAGATACTCTTACTTAGGGTGGCAAGATTTGTTTATTTTCTGGATATCTGTACCATTGAAATTATACTGTCTCCTCCTCTTCAACTAAACTGAATGCCTTTTAACGAGACCCCTTAACTCGGCTGAATTTGGGCTACTAGTAAATTAGCTGCCAGTAAGGTACCATTCTGTTAGTCACATCTACTTTTTCTTTGACTGGGAAAGCATTTCATACTGTCTTGAGTGTGTGGCAAATTTAGTTTATGCCTATTTCTTGCTTAAATTGTTAGGACTTATTACATTAAGTTGTGCTGTACTTGCCTCACTACTTGGTTAGCTCCTTGAAGTCAAGAACCTTCCCTTATACACTGTTCTTTTCTTTGTGCTTGCCACAAAAATGCTTGTTAAATGAGGGGTGATGGATATCATTTACAGAGTTAGGATGTAGAAATCCTAATTTGATAGTTTGGGAATATTTTATTTCTTAACATGTTTATGTATCTTATTTCAAAATATATATTTTCAAATGGTAGGCAATAGAGATATCTAGCATGTTTATACAATACCCAGCCCAGGTCTGGCATGTGTGTTTCCTGTGTTTTACAGATAGAGTACACAGAGTGATGTATGTTGCTCATGGATTTGTGATGTCCTAGGGATCATTATATTTGACATATTTCCTTTCCCTAAAAATAGTTTAATTACATATATAAATGTGCATAGATTAGAGGTACTAGAAATTTAAGACTACAATAATATACCCTAGATGATGGATATATTTTAGGGCTTAAGTCAGATTTTGTTAGAAGTCAGGTTCCTGTATTATTAATATAGCTTAATTAACTTATTATGTTGCATTTTGTGTTTTTGCAGACTGTTCTCTCTGTATAAGAAAATTTCTATCCTATAAAACTCAATGTCCAACTTGTTGTGTGGTGAGTTTTTCTTTTTCTAACTTATTGATTGATTGGTGCAAATATTTCTGCTTTATCTACATGCAAAGCCCATGGGAAGATGTGTAGTTATTGAAGTACTCCTAAAGTACATGTAAGGAGAACTGGGCTTTGTTGAATTTTTCATTACGATTACTCATAACCTAAATGTATTTTAGGAAATAAAAATTAATTTTAAGATCAGGATGTAGCACTCTTTAATACTTATGACCTATGTTTTTATGGCTCCTAATTTTTTATTGTTTCTCACCTTTGGCAGAAACTCTGATGGTATGATTATTCAGTTGCAAAGGACTGGTCTAAGTATTTGTGCAGAAGGCAAAGAGATTCATGGCCGTTGGGCTTTCTCAGGCTAATGGGTAGCCTTACCTCTTTCCCCAACCAGATCTTCAGGGAAAACACTGGGAAATTTATTGTTATAGTTTCTGAAACTTTTCAAGTAATAGGAACAGGTGGAAAGGTAGATTAAAAGGGAAATTAAACATAAGTGGGAATAAAATGAGAAGAGGCAATGAGGTCTAATGGAAAGGACTAGCTAGAGGGTTTGGCTAGTTTGGCCGCTTTGGTAGGTACGTGGTATCAGGAAGTCATTGAATTTGTCTGAACTATTTCCCTATGTAAGAAATTATGCAGTTTGTCTCCCAAATTTGAGATCTTTACAATGATCTATACTGCCTTTGTCAAGATGATACCACTGAGGCAAACTGTGTATTCATGCTAAATAAGTACTGGATTTGTCATTTTTCTCTTGCATTCCTGAAAACCAATCTTATTTTTAAACTCTCTATGAACACTTAATGCCTCTTTCAATGTTACTGCTTAAAAGAGCCATCTCTCTTCTGTTTTTCAGGAGAAATTTTTGGGAAAGCTGAGTGTTGGCATTTTGAAGAAAGATTCTTGCTCATGTTAGGTTTTGTCTTAGTACTGAGTATATACGATTTTAACAGATGATTTGGAGAGTTTTTATCAGACTTCCAGTCAGCAGATACTAATTCACTATTTTAAAATTCCATATTAGTATGAGATAAATGAAATTTATTTTGAGGCTTTCCTGGAAGACTTAGTGGGATGGAGAGCCTCAGGAGGATGGGTCAGACATTTTCAAAAACAAGATTATGACAAGTTAATTATGGCTTTTGACCTTTTTCCATCTTTTTTTTTTTCCAGACAGTCACAGAGACAGACCTGAAAAATAACCGCATATTAGATGAACTGGTAAAAAGCTTGAATTTTGCACGGTATGATTTAATTGTGTGACTAACCTCTAACTACTTTTGCCTTTTATATGTGTTTTCACTTTACTCTGTGCACTTTTGGATTAGGAAATGCAGGATTTCCTGCATTTCCTTCACTTCTTTTAAGGGTGGAGGGAAGTGACAGTAGTCATTCACACATACAAAATCTAATAGTAATAAGATTTTCTTCCTTTACTTAACAAATTCTCCCGTTATAAAGAACAATTAAGAGTCAAAATACAGATTTGAGGACTTCTTTACTTTTAGGTGTTAGGATACTCCTTGTTTATCTTGTTTATCTTGCCCCAGCCCTAGAATCAACCATTTCTCCAAAGAGCTCCTTTTATTGGAGAATGTTACTTAGAAACCAGGATCTGGTGCAGCGTATGCTTGTTGCTACTGGGGTGTCATTGCTTCTAGCTCTCTAAGTGGACAGAGCTGGGTAATATATATATATATATATATATGTGTGTGTGTACATATGTGTGTGTTAACCCATGTATATGCACATATCTATAATTGGTTCTGTCATATATTAACCCATTAATTCTTAACCTGATTCACTCAGCATGTATTAAATGATGTGCAGTGTGAAATATGTAATTGCTTGTACTTTATAAAGCTCAGATATGCAGCTTTACCTCCTAGCTATCAAATGCATGAATGTGTGAGTTTGGTTATCCAAAGGGATATT
The DNA here is from genome assembly GCF_041146395.1 of Eulemur rufifrons. Classification (NCBI taxonomy): domain Eukaryota; kingdom Metazoa; phylum Chordata; class Mammalia; order Primates; family Lemuridae; genus Eulemur; species Eulemur rufifrons. The sequence goes on along the minus strand of NC_090989.1, from coordinate 187,563,482 downwards.
AAAAGGCATGTTTTGCCAAACAATATCTTGAATTATTTTTAGTTTTAATCATACAAGTCAAGCAAGAATTTTTATTAAGAACATAGTGTGTTTAGATAACAGGTGCCTATATAGTTAAGTACAGTTATGTGTTGCTTAACAATAGGGATTCATTCTCAAAAATGTGTCATTAGGTGACTCTGTCATTGTGTGAATATTGTAGAATGTACTTAAACAAATCTAGATACAACTTACTACGTACCTAGGCTTCGTGGTATAGCCTGTTGTTCCTAGGCTACAAACCTGTACAGCATGTTGCTATACTGAATATTGCAGGTAATTGTAACACAATGGTATGTATTTGTGTATCAAAATATATCTACGCATGGAAAAGGTACAGTAAAAATACAGTATAAAAGATAAAAAATGGCATACCTGTATAGGGCACTTACCATGAATGGAGCTTGCAGGACTGGGAGTTGCTCTGGGTGAGTCAATGAGTGAGTGGGGAGTGAATGTGAAGGCCTAGGACATTACTGTGTACTACTGTAAACTTTATAAACACTGTATACTTAGGCCCTCTGAATTTATAAAATAAATATTTCTTTCTTCAATAATAAATTAACCTAAGCTTACTATAACTTTTACTTTATAAACTTTTAATTTATTTAACTTTTTAAAAATAATACTTAGCTTAAAACACAAACATATTATAACAGCTGTACAAAAATATTTTCTTTATATCCTTATTCTGTAAGCTTCGCTCTACTTAAATTTTTTTTTTTTTTTTTTTTTTTTTTTACTTTTTAAACTTTTTTGTTAAAGCAAAGACACAAACATACACATTAGCCTAGGCCTACACAGGATCAAGAGCATCAAGATGTCCATAGGTCAGCCTGAGCAAGAGCGAGACCCCGTCTCTACTAAAAATAGAAGGAAATTATCTGGCCAACTAAAAATATATATAGAAAAAATTAGCCGGGCATGGTGGCGCATGCCTGTAGTCCCAGCTACTCGGGAGGCTGAGGCAGGAGGATTGCTTGAGCCCAGGAGTTTGAGGTTGCTGTGAGCTAGGCTGATGCCATGGCACTCACTCTAGCCCGAGCAACAAAGTGAGACTCTGTCTCAAAAAAAAAAAAAAAAAAGATGTCCATAGGTGATAAGAATTTTTTGGCTCCGTTATAATGTTATTGGAACACTATTGTATATTTGGTCTGTCATTGAATGAAAAGTCATTATGTGGCTCATGAGTATATATGGCTTCCAGGCTTGTTGGAACATTCTTGGAGGTACCTTACATTGCTTCCAAAAGTATAAACATATTTCTTGCAATAGAATTGCACATTTCATTGGTTTGCATTCTGAAAATGATCAAGTTTAATACAGTCTTCCTTGGTATTCACGGGGAATTGGTTCCAGGACCCCTGATGAACCAAAATCTTTGGATGCTCAAATCCCTTACATAAAATGGTATAGCATTTGCATATAATCTACACACATATTCCCATATACTTAAAATCATCTCTAGATCACTTATAATATTTAATACAATATAAATGCTATATAAATAGTTCTTATACTCTCTTTTAAAATTTGTGTTATTTTGTATGGTGGTTTTTATTTTTTAAAATATTTTCAATCTATGGTTGCTTGAATCCATGAATGTGGAACTAGCAGATAGAGAGCTAACTGTACTCTGAACTCACTTACTATGATATTGTAGAAATTGGCTGGTTAGTTATTTCCTTAAGATCATAAAAAGATGGTGTACTTTCCTAGATTAAGAAACTCTGAAATTCCCTGATTCTTCTAATTAAAGGTATTGCTTTCCTTATTTTAAAGTCCTTCACCAGTTAGTTTTTAAAGTCTGTGAGAGGAAGGGGCTATGTCTCTTTTTTTCTTTTCTTCACTGTGCAGACTAAATTTAATCACTTGTTTAAATAGTAATAAAAATAGAATCTTTTATGGATTTTGTGCAGACTACAAAGGAGGGAAATTATTACCATATATATGATTTTTATATTAGGCAGTTTTCTTTGATGAGTTGTATCGACAACTCCAAATACAGAGGCAGAAGGCTGTGTATTTTACAGGAATTAGAGACTTTACACAGTTACCACCACTGGCACTTTTCACCATAGTTTGTACATATCACATGATCATCTTATATAACATTACATTTAAAAAATATATCTGAGTGACAGTTTTATAACATTCACACACCATGAGCTGGTTAAGGAAGCAATGCCACAGCTGCCTCCTGTAGTGCTTCACTGTTAGTAATAAGAACAGTTCATTGTGGTTAAAAGAAATTAGATAATCAGTATCAGGATCATCATCTTCCTCTTGTGTAATGTGCTGATTGGCACTCTCTTTGGCAGATGGCAAATGTCCAATACTGAGTCTTGCCTCTGAGGGTGACATACTTAGTCCTTCACTTCCATAATTTTGAGAGTCACAGTGTATCCCTTTTTCATTTTGAGAAATTTCATCAGGATTTGTAGGAGATTGACTGACATTATCACTAACAGTTGCATTTGTTTCATTGGGATTAAGATTATTCTCCTCAAATTGTCCATTTTCTCTGCAAGGAAAACTGTTTTTAGTGAGACTACCTCTGGTAGGGGCAGCCCTTCATGGTGAGGTTCTCAGGGCATAACGATGTTCTTGAGGTTCCGATAAAGACACAGTCTAAAACTGAAGGTGGTTCCGGCCCAGAGACTGGCATACTCTCAATACTTGTGTCTAGGTCATTATTGGTGTTTTCATTACGCTGCTCTTTTGAGGCACTGCTATCTCCCACCTCATCTACCTCCTCCTCACAATCCCTTAAAGTTGACTGAATTTCAGAAAGGGGGCAGTAGTCAGCTGATTAACATGTTCCGCAGGCAGGCAGGCAGTTACTGTTTTGTGGTCCTCCAACTTGACCTGCACTTCTGAATTTGTGCAAGGCATGTTATGGTCTGTATAACTGTACTCCTTCCTACTTTCAAGGAACATTGAGGTTTGGGTATCCAAATCCCCATTTTCAGCTGCTGATTTTTCCTGCAACACATAGGAACCAGTGCTATTTTGTTTAGTGTTTCCATCAGGCTGACAGTCATCACAGTTTATAACAGTTGAATCACTATCATCGACACGATTGACAGCCAAATAGCCTGTGATTTCTTCAACTACTGCAGAATTAAGTGGCCCTTCCTCACTGACATTCACCTTTTTAATTTCCCTTTTCTCACAATCATCCAGTATAAGACACTGACCGGCTTGTTTAGTCCTTTGAAAATCTGCATCATTGTCCACTACTATATTCCTCTGTTCTGCTGATTCCTTGTCTGGTTTTATAGGTGAATCTTCTGAACTATTTGGTGCTTCAGATCTAAGACAACAGTTAATTCTTTTTAAAACTGGTGAAACAGGTTCCGTTTGCCTTCTCTCACAATTTTGTACAGCCTGCCTTTCTATGTTATCCTTTTCAGAAGAAGAAAGTCCTCTTCCTAGGGCTTACCCATGATTCTCAGGTGCTTTGCTCTTTTAAATCAGTGGTTCTTCCATTATGATTTCCTGTCTGAATTTGCACAGGCTCTGGTCTCTTCTTTGGTGATCTTGATCGTACTTGAGAATGAGAAGAGATTTCTTCAGGGTGAGCAATGCTACGATTCCTTAAAGTTCTACCACAAAAAGATTCATCCAGGCCGTTTAAACCCACTGTTGATCTTGTAACACGAGTAGATCGGGAAGCAGCCGTGCTATGGCAGATCCCTATAATACGATCATCATGATCCGCTCGTTGGGAACCTGTACAACCAAAGATCTATCATTGTGGTGATATTATCTCTTTTCCTTATATCCTGAAGGAGTTGGAGCTATGATCTAGAATAGAGCTTAAGCATCAGGGTTTCAGACTCTCAGCTTCAGCGATGGAGAATACTAGAACCTCCTAAATTCCTTTAGCTGAGTTCTACCGGCATTAAGATAGACAGGATCCTGCAGATGTGTTTCTTAAAAGCCTGTTACACTTTTTTAAAAGTGTTTCGCCTAATATTTGATTCCCAATCATCTGTATTTATCTGTCATCACTGTTAATGTCCATGTTAGATTGAGACTTCAGGTATTAATTATTTACATGGTTGTACTAGCACAACTTGGTATCTTTCGCGCGGGGGGCGGTGGCGGCCGCGGCGCCTCCCCACGTGGCCACGCCCTGGCCCCCCGCACTTGTCTGGGCGGTCGCTGCCGCAGGAAGCTCGACGCCGGGGCCGTGTGTTTACAAGTGAATTTATTGGCTGTTTGATTTTTCTCTGAGACAGTAAAGTTACATCTCAAGGTGTATTTTTTCCTTCAGCTGGTACTAAAAGCATAACAGCCTCATTGCTACGAAAAAGGAAGCCTTGCAAATAATAGCATCTGTTTTTTGAAGAGAAGTGGTCAGTATCTGTGTGTTCACGGACCTTTTGGTAACTTAAATTGAGGCCTTGGAATGGTTGAACTCTCCTCTTCCCTTCCAAAGGAATAGGCTGTTTAATTATTCTTTATAGTAGGTGTGGTGGGGTGGGAAGCAGTCTTTGTAAAGTCGAGATAGATTATATAATTTGCTTCTCCCTCTGTTTGCCTTCTTGGAATTGCCATTGTTATTAGCATCATCCCGTGGCGACCATTTCTTGGACATTTGTCATGTGTACAGTGCTATGGTACTTCATTTGCAAAATTAGTAGGGATGAAATTTGTGCTAATCAATTTTATTACTTAAACTTTGGTTTAAGATTGATGAGGGAGGAACTTTAATCTTATGATTAAAATGTAAGATATTTATTTTGTTTGTCAATTTCATTTCTTCTTGTCTATTCCATCTATCATTGCCATCTTATGTGCCATTATGATTTTAAAAATTTAATATTCTAAAATGAATAATAAAAGGATATTGGAAATAATTTTAGAGGTTTTCAGACAAAAGACTGACATGCAGCTCTTACATTTTCTTCTGACTTGTGGCTTTTATTTTCAAAGAACATGTGTTTTATTCTTGACTTAGTTTTATTTAAAATAATGTTCTTAAGAACCCGTTGGGTTGAATAAAAATTTAATTAGAATATTGTTGTCTAAGTGGAACATCACTCTTGACCTAAGTAAGAAAATAATTGTTTCTCTGTTTTCATATAGCAGGCAGTTTCCATCTCTATTATTATTTTTAGGAATCGAGAGTAGAGAGCATCATTTACTGCTTTGATTTATCCACCATCAAGGTATGAGTTTTTCTATAAGCACTCAAAGTTTAAGAATTTAAACATTTTAGGTCACAGTCATGGTAGAGAATTCCTTTAGCAGCTCACAAAGTAGATGTAGAACATAATTTCACTTTTTTCTGGTGCAGTTTAAATCATACTGACTTTGAATTTAGGCAGACTGAGCTCCAGTCCTGGCCCTACTAATTCTCATGTAACTGCTCTCTGATACGTTGGTGCCCTAAGGTGCTAATAAGAATTTGTGCTTGAGTGAGCCTCTGCTTGTTTAGCTAAATGGTTCTAGACTGCTGTTTGCGTGTTTTCAGATCAGAACAAGCATTGCAGGGACTTTAGTTACTGAAGTCCATGGGCTTGATTGCATACATTTTATAGCTGCTCATGTCTACACGAAGGCCTATTTTGACTCTTGATTCTTAGCTGCATTCTGAAGAGGTAGGGTTATTGTATAGTTAACAAATGGGCAAGATTTCCCCATACTTTATTAAGTCAAAGTTACTTAGAGCAAAAAATCATGTGGAGAGTAATTTACTGGACTAAATGTCTGGATATCTGGGATCCTATCTGAGTGCCCTTCCTAACTAGCTGGGTGACCTAGAGCAAATCAGTAAACCTCTTTGGGACTTTATTTATTCATGTGTAAAAATAAGTATATTGATTTATCTTTGAGGATCTTTCCAGCTCTGAAAGTTCATAATTCATCAAACAGATATCTGAGTGCCTATGGTGTGCTGTTAGGCATTGCAATACCAGCTCACTTTAATATGAATTCAAAGGGGTGATGAAAATTAAGGGAAAATTACCAATTCAATTTAAGTCTAAGCATCAATTTTGGAACTAGTATTTTCACCCAGCTTATTTTTAAAGTATATGAATTGTCATAAACAATTTCATGGTTTTAAATGCCATTTGTACCATTTAAATGCCATGGCATGCAAATTTATATCTTCAGCTAGATCTTTGCCCAGAACTTCAGACTCCTATATCAAACTGTTTATCTCACATCTATACTAGGACCTCTTAAGATCAACTCTCGCTTAACATTTCTGAAACAAAACTCTCTTTCAGTTTCTCAGGTTAACAACCTTGGAGTCATCCTTGATCCTTGTCTTTTACACTGTTTAATCTGTCAATCCATTGGTAAATCCTGTTGGCTTTATCTTCAAAACACTTCCAGAATCTGACTGCTTTTCTTCTCCCTACCAATATCATCCTGGTGCAAGCCAGTGACAGCCCGTATTACTGTGATCACTTCCCAATGGTATTCTTATTTTTGTATTTACCCTCTTACAAGTGCTTCCTGAGGACAGCAACCAGAGTGATTCTTTTAAAATAAAAAGTCAGACCATGCTTAAAACCATCCAGTGGTGGTTCCCCATCTCATTTGGAGCAAAAGCCTAAGTCCTCTCAGCGGCAGTCCTCTGGTCCCTGCATAGTCTTGTTCCCTCTCAGACTTTATCTCCTACCTCTCTCCGTTTTGTTTATTCAGATTTTCCTAGTAGCCTTCTTGCATTTCTCAAACATGTTAATTGTACCCTGACCCTAGAGATTTTGTACTTGCTGTTATTTCTAGGTGAAACAGTGTTTCCTGAGATAGCCAAGTGGTTTATTCTCTCCACTTTCTTTGGACTCTTCCTTAGTCACTCTGCTTTCTTTGGATTCTGTTTGTCACGGGTCATCTTCTCAGTGAGGCCTTCTCCGACCATCCTATAAAAAAGAGTATCAAGTATTGGCCAAGTGTGGTGGCTCATCTCTATAATCCCAGCACTTTTGGGAGGCCAAGGCTGGAGGATTGCTTGAGGCCAGAAGTTTGAGAACAGCCTAGGCAACATAGCAAGACCCAGTCTCTACAAAAAATTAGCCAGGCATGGTGGCATGTGCCTGTAGCCTCAGCTACTTGGGAGGCTGAGGCAGGAGGACTGTGTGAACCTTGGAGTTCAAGGTTGCAGTGAGCTGTGATTGCGCCATTGCACTCTCTAGCCTGGGCTACAGAGCAAGACTGTCTCCAAAACAAAAAGAAAAGAGACTCAAGTATAAAGAGTATCTCCTCATACTTGGCTTCATTTTTTTTAATAGCACTTTCCTCATATATTATGTTTATGTTTATTCTTTTCCCCTACTGTAGTGTAAGCTTCATGAGGACAGAGACTTTGTTTTGATCTCCATTATATTTCTCTGTCAAAAGTAGTTGGCAGCCGGGCACGGTGGCTCACGCCTGTAATCCTAGCACTCTGGGAGGCCCAGGTGGGAGGATCGCTCGAGGTCAGGAGTTTGAGACCAGCCTGAGCAAGAGTGAGACCTGGTCTCTACTAAAAATAGAAAGAAATTATATGGACAACTAAAAATATATAGAAAAAATTATCCAGGCATGGTGGTGCATGCCTGTAGTCCCAGCTACTTGGGAGGCTGAGGCAGGAGGATTGCTTGAGCCCAGGAGTTTCAGGTTGCTGTGAGCTAGGCTGACGCCACGGCACTGTAGCCAGGACAAAAGAGTGAGACTCTGTCTCAAAAAAACAAAATTAAAAAAAAAAAAAAAGTAGTTGGCACTTGAATAAATTAATGAATTTTAACTTTAACATGGGGGATAATTATATCATGGCATTGGTGTTACAGTTTGTCCGTCTTTATCAGCATGTACTGATGTAGGAGAGAAAATTAGTAGAATTATTTGAATTGTGAAGAAAAGCAAAAATAGTAATCTCTAGGTAGACACTTAGCTGAAAAGGACTACCACTGTGTAGCATGGAAATGATTCATTGGTGAAAATTTTATCTATTAGTTGAATAGTATCTGCTTTACTAGTAGATGAGATGAAAGCTTTTTAAGAACCTTCTTTGTACCAAATTCAGATCCTGGAAGGAAAAGGGACTATTGTGGTTCTATACTTTTATCTTATTTCTGTTTCTTCTCAAAGACCAAGATCCTTAAGTTTTTGTTTTAACCTCCCTTCTATTGTAGCTTTTATTTATTTATTTTCAAACTTCTTATTGTGGAAAAATTCAAACATATACAAAAGTAGAGAAAATAGTATAGGGAACTCTCCTCTGACCCCCACAAAGTGCCTATCCCTTAACTTAAACATTTATCAGCTCATGCACAATCTTAATTCTTCTATACATCTCCTTATCCTCCCTAAATCCTGATTATTTATTTTAAAATATTAGATATGCCTATTACTCTTAGGACACAATTAAAAGGGTCAGAGAACATTCAGATTATGGCTATCAATTAGATATAATATGAAGCAGAACATCTTGATGTAAATAGAATTTTTGTGAATTTCTATAAAACTGTGAGGCAGAATAAAATAATTGCTGTGTTGAGTCTTTTTATACCATTTCCTGTCGAATGAAGCAACTAACCCCTAGGTGGTGTGTGTGTTAATAGAGTGGTTTTTTTGATTTGAGGCCGATAGAAAAAGGGAGATCCAATCCAGTAATATGTCAGGTTGTAAACATTTGATCTTCTTCTGAGTCTTCCAATTTCAGGTGATATTATATGGATAAATTTTTTGTCCATTTTTTTAATAGACATTTGCGTTGTTTCTAGTTTTGTCTATTGTGATACAGCTGCTGCAAACATTCTTTTACATGTCTTTTGGCATATATTTCTCTTGGCATATATCTAGAAGTGTGATTGCTAGGTCATAGGATAGGTATTCATTTGTTTGTTGGTATCTTTAAAGCTAGTTTCCAAATTGTTAGAATCTGTTATACTCTCACTAGCAAAATGAGAGTTCTAATTGCTCCATGTCTTCACCAGTGTTTGGTATTGTCTTTTTAATTCTAGCTTTTCTAATTAGTGTATCAGTGAGGTTCCTTAAATTGTTATTATTCTTACTATTTCTTGATTTTTTAAAACTGTGGTAAAAAATACATAGTGAAATACATAAAGCAAATTTGGATTTTGATCATTAAATTTTGATAAATGCATACATCTATATAATTACTATTACAATCAAGATAGAAGATTTCCATCACCATAGAAAGTTCTCTTACTCTGCTTCTAGTCAATCTCCACCCCCAGAGGCAACCACCATTTAGTTTTCTGTCATAACAGATTGTTCTTAAACTTTCTGTAAATGGAATCATACAGTATATACTCTTTTCTTTCACTTCACATACTCTTTCTGTTATTTGTCTGTTTTTGTGTGTATCGGTGTTCACTCTTTTTTATTGCTAAATAGCATTGCATTATATGAACATACACAATTTATTTGTCTATTCATCTATTGATAGATTTAGATTATTTCCAGTTTATTGCTATTGTAATAAAAGATGCTCTGAAGATTTGTATGTAATCTTTGTGTAGGCATATACTTGTACTTCTTTTCGGTAATTATCTAGGAATGGAATTTCTGGATTATAGGATAGATGTATGCTTAACTTTTTAAGAAATTGGCAAACAGTTTTCCAGTGTGGTTGTACCATACCCACCAGCAGTGGATGGGATTTTTAGTTGCTCCACATGCTGGTTACTGTTCAGTATTGTCAGTCCTTTTAGTTTTATGCATTCTATTGGGTGTGAAATGGTAGCTCATTGTGATTTTATGCATCTCCTGATGACTAATGTACCTTTTTTCATGTGCTTGTTGACTATTCTTACATCTTTGAAATGTCTTCCGGTTTTTTGATCAATTTTTAAAAATTGTATGTTTGCCTTTTTCTTATTGATTTGTAGAAGTTCTTTATGTATTTGGTCAAATATATATATTGCAATTTTTGTCCTCCTGTCCATGCCTTGCCTTTTCATTTTCTTAAGGGTATCTTTTGATGAGCAAATGTTTCAATTTTGATCAAGTCTAGTTTCTCTTTTCTCTCTTTAATGATTTGTGCTTTTTTAGTCTAAGAAATCTTTGCTTGTCAAGGTTTTTTGATATGTTTTCTTCTAAAATTATTATAGTTTTACATTTAGGTCTATGAACCTATTCAAGTTAATTTTTGTACGTGATGGAGGTAGCAGTTGGGATTTATTTTTTCTCAACAAATATTCATTTGTTCCAACATTGTTTATTAAAAAGACCCACTATATAGCAATGGCTCCTTTGTTGTAAATCAAGTGACTGTGTTTGTGTGGGTCTGTTTCTGGATACATTATGTTTCATATTCTCTTTGTCTTCCATTAAGCTAATATTGCAGTTTCTTTAATATTGTAGCTGTACTATAAGTCCTTAAAATTTGGTAGTTCAAGTTCTCTAACTCTTGTCTTCTTCAAGACTACTGGCATTCTAGGACCTTTGCATTGCCATGTAAATTTTAGAGTGAATGTATCATTTCCATCCCCAAAAAGTGGCTTGTATTTTAATTAGGATTGCATTTAATCTATAAATTGATGTGGGAAAAATTGGGCATCCTAACATTGTTGTGTCTTCTAGTCCCTAGACGTGGAATATCTCTTTATTTATTTAGGCCTTTTATTTCTCTAAGCGATGTTTTGTAATTTTAAGGACATAAGTTTTGCACACTTTTGTTAAATTTATTCATAAATACTAATACTTTTTATGGCTTTTTAAGTGGTATTAAAATTTTATTTTCTGTTTGCTAATATACAGGCACAACTTTAATTTTTGTTTATTGACATTATATCCAGTACCTTATGAAAATTCACTTATTAATGCTAGTTTTTTATAGATTCTTTGGCGTTTTCTGTATATATGTAATCTTTTTATCTATAAATGAAAGTTTGCTTTCTTTCTTTGCAATCTTTTACCTTTTATCTCCTTTTCTTGGGGGGTGGGGTGGGGATCTTACCAAATAGGCTAGGACCTCCAGTATAATTTTAAGAGAAATGATGGTAGTAAATAGACATCCTTATCTTGTTTTCAATCTTAGGAAAAGATGTTCAGTGTTTCACTAATGACTGATATTAGCTGTAGGTTTTGTGAAAATATCTTTTATCAAATTAAGAAAATTTCTTTCTGTTCCTGATGTTTTGAGTGTTTTTTATTATGAGTGGATGTTAAATTTTATCAGAGGCTTTTTCTACCTTTATTGAGATGATTATATAATTTTTCTCCATTATTTTACTAATGTGATGGATTGCATTGATTGACTTTGCAAATAGTAAACCAGTCTTGTATTCTGGAATAAATCCCACTTGGTCAGGATGTATTATGTTTTAAAAATTTATCTCACATTTTTTTAATATTTCACTTAGGATTTTAGTGTCTATATTTATGAGAGATTATTGGACTATAATTTTCCTTTTCTACAATGTGCTTGTGTGATTTTGTTATCAAGGCTATGTTGGCTTCGAAATGTTAGGAAGTATTCCTTCTTTTCTATTTTCTGGATGAGGTTATGTAATATTTATATTATTTTTTCCATAAATATTTGGTAGAATTCACCAGTGAAGCCATCTGGGCCTAGAGTTTTCTATGTAGGAAGATTTTAAATTATAGCTTCAATTTCTTTAATAAATAATAAGGACTCTTCAGATTTTCTGTGTCTTCCTTTGTCAGTTTTGATGAATAGTGCTTTTTGAGGAATTTGTCCATTTCATCTAAAATTTCACATTTATCATTATAAGGTGTTCTAATGATACATAGTGTCCTTTAATTATCTGTTGATTTCTGTAGGATTTATAATGATTTCTCCTTTTAATTCTTTGTTTTATTAATTGTATTTTCACTTTTTTTTTTTCTTGTTTAGTCTTAGTGGTAGGGATCTAATACTTTGTTAAATTTTCAAACGAACTTTTGGCTTTGCTCATTTTCTCTTTATATATACCTCTTTTCTATTTCAATAGTATCTGTTATCATTTCCTTTCTTCTTTGGATTTAGTCTGTTTTTCATTTCCTACCCTTTTAAGTTCGAAGCTTAGAATATTGGTTTTCATTTTTTCTGTTGTCAATAATTTTCCCTCTAGGGACTGTTTTGGCGAACCTACATGCCATCTGTCATTCAACTCAGAATATTTTCTACTTTCCATTGTGATTTGAACTATAGGGTTGTTTAGGAGTGTGGTGCTTAATTTCTTAACATTTAGAAATTTTCTAGCTATCTTTCTGTCACTGAATTTCATGTGAATTCTTTTTTTCATCAGATTTGAAAATTCTCAGCCTTTGATTTTTCTAATATTGGTTATTTTCCATTCTCTCTTTCTGCTCTTTCTCGATTCCAATTATGTCCTATTATCATACTTTTTTTTTTTTTGTCTGTTTCTCTCTGTGCTTCAGTTTGGATATTTTCTGTTGACCTAACTTTAAGTTTACTAATACTGTCTTCTGTCTGCTGTTATACCCAATTTAGATGTGGTATTTTGCAATTATAGACTGTTCATTTGATTCTTCTTATGGATTTTGTGTCTCTCTCATAATACATTATCTTTTTGTCCATATTTCTGTGTTTTCTTCTTTTTTCTTTAACATGTTTATCATAGTTTGAGGTCCTTATCTGCTAATGCCACTCTTTGGATCACTTCTGAGTCTGCTTCTATTGAATATTTTTTTTAATTGAAGATTTTATTGAGATAATTGTACATTCATACAAGCTGTAAGAAATAACACAAAGAGATTGTATTGTACATTTTGCCCAGTTACCAAAGGTAACATTTTGTAAAACTCTAGCATAATATCACAACTAGGACATTGGCATTGAGTCAATCCACCAATCAGATTTCCCTAGTTTTACTTGTACGCATTTGTATGTGTGCATATTAAGTTCTAAAATTTAATCACCTGTATGTGTTTGTGTATCCACTAGCACAATAAAGACACTGTACAATTCCAACTCCACAAGGAGTCTTGTGTTACTCTTTTATAATTACACCCATGTCCCTCCCAACCCGTCATACCTACAACCCTTACCTTTGGCAACCACTAATCTACCCTCCACTTCTAAAGTTTTGTCATTCTATTGAATATTTTATCTCTTGATTAGTAGTTACTTTTTCTTGTTTCTTTACATGTTCAATAATTTTTAAATGTGTGCTGAGTATTGTAGGTGAAATGTTGTAGAAGCTGTGAATTATCTTTGTTGGAAAGATAAATTTTGACAGGCAGGAAATTACTAGCTCATCACCTTTGTTCTTTCAAGGCCTGTTGTAGTGTTTTATTAGGTAGGGTCTGTTTTGGTTTTGTTTATATTTCCACAATGTGGTCCTTTTCCTAAGGTATGACCTTTGTGGGGTCTCACCTGAATGTCCATGGTTTTCACTAAGGTTTCTCAGCTTTGGCTGGGCTCAAACACCAATAGTTTTCCAGCACTAACCTTTGGAATCTCAGTTTCCCAGTATCTGTTTCCTACTAGATCTCCTGTGCTTTTGTCTCATCTTGAGCAGCCCTGGAGATGAGCAGGAATGAAGGAGAATTTCTAAGCTGCCTTTCTGTAGCAACCTTGTACCAAGTACCCTGTTCCCCCAATCCTAAGAACCTTTACCCAGAACTCTGATCCCTGTTTCCTCTACCCTGTGAGAGGAGAAGTTCCTGTTTGGACTTCAGTTCAATACTTGGCACCTAGAAAATGCTTCCAGGGTAAAATCTTGAGGGGAAGTTGGATCACTTCATGTGTTTCTTTTCTCAGGGATCACAGCGTTATGTTGATTTCAGTCCAGTGCCTATGAACAGTTGTTTTATATGTTTTATCCAGATTTTAGAGTTATTTATGGATGGAGAGTAATCAGCTATTCCCCATGGCCAGAACCTGATGTCCCTCCATTTTCTTTTGTAGGCATATTGACTGCCTTTTAAGTCAGATTTATTGCTTTGTGTTTTATTCTAGAAGAAACACTTTGGTTTGGTTGTCATTGTAGTATAAGTTCTATATGTCAGAGAAACAAGTGTTAATTGGGAAAGCAGCTTATGTCAGTTAGTTTGTTATGCTTAATTTGATATTTTAATTATTGTGTTTTTTGTGCTTCAAGGAATCATCTGTTGCAGTTTGCTTTAGAGTCACCACCCGTATCTCCTGCATCTTCCTCTTCAAAGAACCTTGCTGTCAAAGCACACACTCCTGTAGCCTTCAGACATTCTTTAAAGCAGGGGAGCAGGTTAATGGACAATTTCTTGATCAGAGAAGTGGGTGGTTCTACATCAGAGTTGTTAAGAGAAAATAAAAGCAAATTGAGCCCTCGAAAAGAGGCAAGCACTACTGCAGAGACCAGAGAGACCCATTCTGTAGAAAAGATGGCTCCAGGCTCCTCAGTTGCTGATGGTCCTGAGTCACCATCTACGTCCACTTTGAAACAAGTTACTAAAGGTAGGAAATTATTTTCATATGTGTATTTTCTTACTTAATGGCAATCTTCTTATCCTCATGACACAATAAATAGGTAGCATTTTTGAGGGGGAAAGGAAAAACTAGATTTCACCTTATCGCATTCTGAGATGTAGTCTGTGCTTCTAGGTATATTTGTTCTCTCTCTCTCTCTCATAGGGTAGGAATTCAGCCTGCAAAAATGAAACAATTTTTATTAGTTCATAATGTATGGCAGTAGCTTTCTATTTTTTAGCTTTTAATGTTCTCCCCATTCAACCTGTCAGATCCTGTTTAATTATAAAGAGCTCTTTTTATCTTATTATATCACTGCTTGAATGCCTCCATGCTTTTCTGCCTGACCTTTAAAGCGTTTGATAATTTGAGCCCTACCCTAGCTATCCCAACCTTATTTCACACCTATCCCTCTCAGAAATCCTTCTCTAACCAAGCTGATCTCCCCACTGTTCCTCCAACATGCCCAGGGATTGATAAACTTCAACTTGCAGGGCAGATCTGGCTTGCCACCTATTTTTGTAAATAAAGGTTTATATACCCATTTGTTTACATATTGTCTATGACTGCTTTCATGTGACAGTGGCAGAGTTGCATATGTAAAAGAAGCAATATGACCGATAAAGCTTAAATTCTTTACTCCTTTGCCCTTTTCTAAGAATGTTTGCCAATCCCTGGTCTATACCTTTCCAGACTCTATCCAGATCCTAACTATTCTTTGGTTATGTGAGAAAACATTGATATCTCACATCACTAAAGTGCTATGAAGTGCTATAGCACTTGTTTTCTGGGCTGTGTTGTATGTCATTTGCTTAACTGGTGCTTGTTTAACTTTTTGTTTCTGTGTCTTTGGTGCCATTGAAGTTTTAAGCATCTTTTAGGCAGAAACTGTCTTAGACATCTTTGGTATACTCATACTATACACAGTGCAGAAATGTTAGTGCTTATTAAATTTAGATTGAAATTAGTTTATTAGTACTCACATGTTTACACTTCTTAAGGATATATAAAATTCACTTACGTTCTCTAGTATGTCTCATCCTTGGTCAGTCTTTTTTTTTTTTTTTTTTCCCCAATTGACAGTTTTTATTGTAGTGTTATTAGCTTGATAGTAAGCTGTTTTTCCCCTAGCAGAACATTTTTTTCAAATGAAATCTTACAACGAACTATAACCTGTAAAGTAAATAAAATTGGCCCTGCTCTGTTAAAATAGGGATGGAGGGCCTGGAGATTGTGCTGTTCTATCTGACCTCCCCCTTGTCCACTGCCTATTATCCATGGTGGTTTCTAGGCCTTGAGATACCTCCACAGATCTCTGCAACTTGATAAAACACTTTGAGAATGATTGCATTTCCTAATTTTAACATTATATATGCAATTACAAATGAGAGCTAAATTAACAAACTTGTGGCCAGGCATGATAGCTCACACCTGTAATCCTAATACCCTGGGAGGCCGATGTGGGAGAATTGTTGAGAGTTTGAGATGATCCTGAGCAAGAGTGAGACCCTGTCTTATAAAAAAATAGAAAAATTAACTAGGCATGGTGGCATGTGCCTATAGTACCAGCTACTCTGGAGGCTGAGGCAGGAGGATGGCTTGTACCCATGAGTTTGAGGCTGCAGTGAGTTATGATCATACCACTGCACTCTAGCTAGGACAACAGAGTGAGACCCTATCTCAGAAAAAAAAACAAAAACAAAACTTGTAACCATTGACAAAATTGAGCAGTAGTTGGCCCAACCCAATAAATGCTTTAATTTAGCTGCACCCATCCCCTGCCCCACCCCCAGGCCAGTACGTCTTATGCAAGTTGTTACCATTGCTTCTATGCTGAAAATGGATAGCTCCTAAGACTTGGGGAAATTTAAGATTAGTTTTATAGTTTGGTCATACCTTGGTAGAAAAGATTACCTAAAGCGTTTTCTAATAAACTAATTTCCAAACTTATTTGCAGTCTCTTTCTTTTCTCTAGGTCCGGAACTCTAATTGTGTGACTTCCTACAATTTAGCCATTACCTAGTAACAAGCCTGTCCCACTCCGGTTCCCCTGATGGGTCATTCTTTTTCTTTTCTGCCTAAGTGCATTTTGGGATTCTTTTTTTTACCTTAATTGCTGAAAGTGGCAGCTTGTATTATTTTTGCCCTTTCTACAGCTAATAAAGCCTCTTTTTCTCTTTTTAAAAAATACAGTGGATTGTCCTGTTTGTGGGGTTAACATTCCAGAAAATCACATTAATAAGCACCTAGACAGCTGTTTATCACGTGAAGAGAAGAAGGAGAGTCTCAGAAGGTAAGAAAGTTGAGCATAACTATTGAGCTACTGTAGGTGTCTCTTGTACTTTATAAACTTAAAAAAAAATATAGTATTCATTTTATCTGGGTGACCAGTTGCATATTACCTCTCTCACTTGCTTCTTCCGTTAATCCTGTTAGTGAGCTCTTTCAGTCCCTCTCCTCCTGTTCTTTTCTCAGGTCCCACTTTGCCAAATATAATTAGCTGTATTGAATATTTGAACTGCTACTAAACTTTGACTTAATAGGAAATTAGTAACTTAGGATTCAATCCTTTTCAAACTTTTTTTCTTCTCTTAGAATTTTAGAACTACCATAAAGCCCCTTGGCCAAAGAAGGCAAGATTAGACTCTTGAGTATAGAACATGTAAACTCTTTCTTTGGTTCTTAGGATGCTCAGAAGTTTTAAAATTTTAAATAGAATTTTTCAAAAATTTATTTATTTTTGACTAGGCAATTATATACACGTGATATAAAATGGTACAAAAGGGTATGTATGAAATGTAATGTTCCCCCCAACCCCAAACCACCCACGTGACATAACTAATAAATTGTCAGCTCAGTATTTGTGCCTAAACTACGGTGCTGTTCTGCCTCCCTTGTCCATTAACAGTGATTTCTTAAACCAGTCCACTAAGTTGTTCAGGAATGAAAGTTGAGTCACAGTTAAATTGCAGGGTATTAAGGAATCAGTGGTTAATGAAGATAAACAGAAGCTGCAAATTAGATGAGTTCAGTGATTAAGGTAGGAAGAGAGATGAAAGAGTATTTGGGGAAAGGAGTGAACAGCAAGATCAAGGGAAGATTTTATTTTTAAGAATAGGGATTAAGCCTTCAGTCTCCTTCCTTCCACTCTCTCCAAGGAAAGAGCAGATGATAAATAGAACAAAGTAGGGAGCACAAGGGATCAGAGTCTGATAATGATGTTTTCCTAGATAAGCAAAAAGGACTTTTCTTCTGAAATAGGAGGAAAGGGGAAGAGAATAGGTGATAAATCAGAGATATTTGGAAACTAAGAGGAAGGAAGCTGAAAAAAATTAATGATATCTAGGAAGCAGGGATGAATAGAATGATTGGCTCTTATGTTTGATCTGTTTTGAAGGACTTTGAAGATTATTTTCTAAAAACTGTTAATAAGGCAGAGCCATCTTATTATTTTTATGATTAAAGAAAAGGTATCACTTAATTCTTATGAATAAATTTAGAGTGAATGCACGTTCCAAGGGACTGACTCATGCTGTTATAACTTACAAAAGCTAACACATAAAACACAGTGGTGCTTTATTAATTTTAATTTATGATGGGGGGCATACTTGAGTCCAAACCTGCTGCAGTCTTGCATGCACAATACTTCCACCTAGTGGGTACATTTGTTGATGAGAATAAAGTTCAGATTTTTAGGTTGCTTAGTTAGTAGAGATTTGGAATAAATGAAACTGGATACTCCTAAGGATTATTTCCCATAAACCAGGAGAGTCTGATGACCTGCTTTTCTCTTTAGAAATATTTCTTCCCAAAGAATGAGTTGGGAATGTAGAAGCTGAGTATTTTCTCCTTGAAGAGTAAGGAATCAGTATTGATAATCTTGCTTGTAATCCTGTTTTTCTAATGTATCCATCGTATCTCTGACACATTTGGCACTGTCAATTCTATCCAAAGACATACTCATTCAAGTGTAATTAAGTTCTAATGGTGGTTCCAAATCCTGCTCCAAACAATACTACCAGTTGCTCAGTAGTACAACTTAGAAGCACTGCCTACTATATTGCCCTCTTAGTGTGTTAAAGGCTCTAAGAATTCCTATATTAGGGATAACAATTTGTTTAATCCAGTAATTCGTAAATTTATTTGACCTCAAACCCTTTTTGTCCTCATAACCTTCATCTGGCAAAACCGGTATTTGTGATGACACATTGAGGGAAACATTGAGCCACATCTCTTTTTAGTTGTATCATGGCCTCGGGGTTTGGTTACATAGAACTGGCTCTGTCAGGCTGGGTGCAGTGCTCATGCCTGTAATCCCAGCACTTTGAGAGGCCGAGATGGAAGGATTGCTTGAGGCCAGGAGTTTGAGACCAGTCTGGGCAACATAGGGAGACCTCATCACTACAAAAAAAAAAAAAAAAAATTAACTGGGTGTGGTGGCACGCACCTGTAGTCCTTACTGCTCAGGAGGCTCAGGCAGGAGGATCACTTGAGGCCAGGAGTTTGAGGTTACTGCAGCCTGGGAGACAGAGCGCTAGAGAAGAGGCCTTGCCAGCTTTTCAGTCTCCTCCACAACATCCTGACAGGCCATCTCCAGGATGTGGATGGCAGCACTTAACCAGTCTATATAAAATTATGTCAGTGGTTCACAGTGATTCAAAGAATGCGCTCTTACTTTGATGTCCCAGATTCTCAGCCCCCTTAAATGTATTACTCAGTTTTACTAAATCATGGAAGAACGATCAATGTTATTTTTATGTTTGGGGAAACATCAGGCTGCATATTTTAAAATTCTTGATAGAAATTGTTGATCTCTGGTAGTGCTTTTCATTGTAAATGCCAGCGAACAATAAAGTTCTCCATTAGAATTTTACAGTCATAAATTTAATCATCTATCCTTGATAAAATAAATGTTTTAGATACAGACTTAATGAGTCCTCCCTCCCTGTGTGCTTGTATAAACACCTACAGAAAGATTCAGCTGTTACTACCTGCTGTGATTTTATTTTGCCATAATTTTATCAGTCTTGTAGCGGGAGAGCAATTTTCAGAAAAATATAATCTGTTGAGGGTTTTCAGTTCTTTTCACAGTTAAGTAGTTATTTCCGGCTTTTAGACTTTATTAATAGTGCGTAAAAAATAGTTTAGCTAGGGAATGGCACTGTTGGTTAATAGAGAAATGTTTGGTTATTTTCAGTCTATACTTGACTGTAATATTACTCTAAATATGACCTTTGGACCATTTGCATCAGATTTACCCTGTAGAACTTTGTTGAAAATTTAGATTTTATGTCTCTACTTCAGACCTGAGCCACAATTGGTAGATGGTATGGAGAAGGGAACTGAGAATCTGCATTTTAAACAAGCCCTCCAGGTGATTCTGAGGCATGCTAACTTTGGGAAGCACAGCCTTTTGTGAACTAGTTATATGCAAATCCTTTGTAAAAGGTTGCTTTTTATATAAACCTATTTCAAGTTTCTATTAATTTTCACCTGAACCTTTGCTATTCTCATTTTGAAATGATAGCAATTTTAATGACCACCTGAGCGCATTTTTGTTAGGCACCTATTGCCATAGAGCTGAGCCAGGCAATGTACTCAAGAGAACAATGCTATAATCAGATGAAATGGTTTAAAACTCACAGTGGAGTTCCTGCTTACGAAATTGTCTCAAGTCATTGATACTTTTAGGTAGCTTGAATTCCAGTCCACTTTAAGAAATAATGTTTATTAACTATCTTTTTTGGAGAGAGTAGGAGAAAGTAATTTAATATGGCTTTGTTATATTTGAAATTATTTAGTGCTTATTCAATGCATTAATTATGTAAATAGAATGAAAAGCCAGGTGGTGATTTTGCTACTGTACTTCTTATGTATTTATTAACATAAATAGTTGAAGATAACAATACCCTGTTGTATTTTTTATTGGTTTCACTTGTGTTCTTTAAAGATGATCCTGTAAGAATATTATCTACTCATCAACTTTCTGAATTATTTTTTCAGTGGTGATAATGAGTTGGGTAAAGATAACTGTCCTAATAGGTCTTCTATTACTTGTCTAATGCCTTTGCAAAATGACTGCCTTGGATTTGAGGGGGCAGTTTTTCCTGTGGATTATAGCTTTAAAGAAGCTGTGTGTGATGATATATCCTTAAATCCATAGCCTTAGTAGCATTTGTACCCTCATCATCTGAAATAACTGGTTTTTACAGGGATTTTGCATGGAAACCATGGTAAAATTTTAGAAAAAGCATGCTGTAAAGAGGTGGAGAAACAATAGGTCTACGTAAGTGTGATTCTAAGTGAAGTTCTTCGTAGTATTATTCCACAAGCCTTCCATATATGCCTTCCAAGTGTGCATCTTTTTGTCTGACCTCTTTTTAAAATCTAAGTCTCTTATTTCTGGTGCTACCTAGACCCCTTTATCTGAATATCCCACCAGTACCTTGGGTGCATCATGTCAAGCACTGTCAACTTTAACTGCAAACTTGATTCTTCTCTTTCCCCTTCTTAACTTAATGGTTCTACTATTCCCCAGTCACTCAGATGTTGAGTCAGAAGGTAATTTATCATTTTACGTGAAAAGCATTTGATAATTCACAATAATTCTCAAAGACCTTTTTTACCCTTTTCAGTTCTGTTCACAAAAGGAAGCCGCTGCCCAAAACTGTATATAACTTGCTCTCTGATCGTGATTTAAAGAAAAAGCTGAAACAGCATGGATTATCTATTCAAGGAACTAAACAGCAGCTCATTAAAAGGCACCAGGAATTTGTACATATGTACAATGCTCAGTGTGATGCTTTGCATCCTAAATCAGGTAAAGCAATGAGTTATGCGTATCTTTGGGATAAAACAATTTTGTATAGCTCAGATACTATAAACCATAAAAGAAAATTTTTAATAAATACATTTTTGATAATAGATAAGACATGCAAATATATTCCTTCAAAAGGTACCTAGAATATGCTCTGATAAGCCAGCCTTCCTCTCAGCCTGTCTCCCAGTTCCCAAATCCCCTTCTGGAAGCACCACTGTTGGCAGTTTGTCATGTGTCTTTCCAGAAATAGGATGGTGGTGAAGAGTGGCTCTGGAGAGCCTGGGTTATATAGTCCTGATTTTTCAGATTTATGGCTGGGTGACTTATTTTATGGTTGCTTGATATCTCTGCACCTCAGTATTCTCATTCATAAAATAAGAGTTAGTTATAATACTACCTACTTCATAATGTTTTGGGGAGGAATAAATGATAAAATGCATGTAAAGTGCCTCGCACAGTACCTTAGCAAGGAGTTAGCGTTCAGATGTTACCACTATGATTATTATACACAAACATATGTCCTTATTGCAAAAACGTTAGTGTTCTATATAGCACAATGTTTAATGGGTCGTCCTTTTCATTAAACCACACACATATTCTGGAGTTCTTTTTATTAGCATATATAGAATTGCCTAATTTTTACAATAACATGCAAACATAAAGGCGTACAAATTGTAAGTGTATTGTTTGGTGAATTATCACAGAGTAAATTAAACAAAGTGACAGTGCCTTTGTAGCCACCACTGAGATCCCTTCCAGAATCCCAGAAGTCTCATCTTCCCCGCTCCCAATCACTACCCCCTTCATTTTCACGTTTGACTGCTATGTTGATTTCTCACGCCATATATTCATTTTGCCTATTTTTACCTATGTTTGATCTTTATATAAATGGAAGAATAGCTGTTATATTCTTTTTCATCTGCCTTCATTTGTGCAACATTATGTTTATAAGATTTATCCATGTTTTGTATATGGTTGTGGTTTTTCATTTTTGTTGCTATATGGTATTCCATTGTATAACTATATCTTACTTTATCCATTGAATGATTAGTGGACATTTGGATTTTTCCCACTTTTTATCTATTAATAATGCTGCTATGAATAATCTTTTACATGTCTTTTGGTGCACATTGGTACACATGGTTGTGGGATATATATATATCTAGGAGTGGAGTTCCTGTTATATATTTGCAGATGTTTAGCTTTCACGGATACAGCCAAAAACTCAATACCATTGTACACTTTCATCAGGAAGGTATGAGGATTTCAGTTGTTCCACATCCTTGACAACATGATTGTCAATTTTCCATTTTAGCCATTCTAATGGGACCATGGTAGTATCTCATTATGGTTTTAATTTGCATTTCCCTAATGACTTACAATGTTTAGCACATTTTTATGTGTTTATTGATGATCTAGGTATACTCTTTGATAAAATACCTGCTTAAATATTGTGCCCAATTTTTATATGCTGTGGACCTCTTTATTTCTTATTTATTTGTGGGAGTACTTGAAATTTTCTGAATACAAATCTTTTGCTGGATGTATGTATATTTAATCTCTTCAACGTTTGTTTTTTCACCTCTGTTTTTGTTAATGGCATTATTTGAAGAGTAGAAATTCTTAATATAGTCCAATTCATTGCATTTTTCCTTTTGTTTAGTGCTTTTTATGTCATTGCCTATTACAAGATCATGAGGCTCTTCTGTTTTCTTTTAAAAGCTTTATTGTTTTTGCCCTTACATTTTGATCTACAATTTATCTGGAATTGATTTTAGCATATGTTGTGAGGTAGAAGGCAAGATTCTTTTGTTTTTTTCTATATGGATAGCCAATTGATGCAGCACCGTTTATTGAAAAGCCATCCTTTCCCCATTGCATTACCAGATGTCTTAATTACTATCTTAATTACTTTATAAATAATTTATGGTAAGTCTTGCTGTCTGGTAGTATAGTTTTTCCAGCTTTGCTGTTTATCGAGATCACCTTAGTTTTTCTAGGCTCTTTGCATTGTCATATAAATTTTAGAATAAAGTTTGTACATTTCTATCAAGGAACAAAAACCTGCTTAGCTTTTATTTGGGATTACATTGAATCTATAGAACAATTTTTGGATAGTTGATATCTATATAGTATGTGAGTCTTCTAATTCATGAATATGGTTTGTTCCTTTGTCTTTCATTTTTGTCAATAATGTTTTATAGTTTCCAGTATGAAGGTCTCACTTGTCTTTTTAAAGACTTAGGCATTTGATGTTTTGATGCAGCTGTAAATGGTGTCCTGTGTTAAGATGTCAATTTTTATTTTATTTGTTGCTTGTATAGAAAAATACAACTATTTCAGAGTAGCTAGAAGAAAAGACTTGAAATGTTCCCAACACATAGTAATGATAAATATTCGAGGTGATGGATAGTTTAAATACCCTGACTTGATCATGAAACATTCTATACTTGTAATAAAATATCACATGTACCATATAAATATGTGCAAATATTATGTATCAATAAAAAATACCCCCCAAAAGAATACAGCTGATTTTTATATATGTCATCCTTGTATTCGGTGACTTATCACTTTTTGTGTGTACCTTTTCTATCGAGGTATAGTTTACTAACAGTATAATACATCATTTTAAAGTGTATAATTAGATGATTTTTGACAAATGTATGCTGTCATTTAGCCATCACTCTAAATATAGGACATTTACTTTACCCCCAAAAGTTCCTCTGCCTTTTTGCTATAAATGTCCTTCCCTTTACCCTAAGGCCCTAGAAAACTCTGATCTCTTTTTCGTTCCTATAGTTCTGCCATTTCTAGAAGGCCACGTAGATGGAATTATACAAATTGTAGAGTATGTAGTCTTTTATATCTGGCTTCTTTCACTTAACACAGTACTCTTAAGATTTTCCCATGTTGTTGCTTTTATCAGTAGTTCATTTGTTTTTATTGCTGAGCAGTGTTCCTCTTTTTGGCTCTACCACAATTTGTATATCCATTCACCGATTAATGTGCAACTGGACTGTGTCCAGTTTTTGGCTATGATGGATAAAGATGTTGTGAACATGGGTTCACAGATCTCTGTGTAGCCATATGTTTTCATTTTTCTTGGATAAGAACCTAGAAGTGAAATTGCTGGGTCATATGGTAAGTGTATGCTTAAAACTATAAGAAACTGCAAAACTGTTTGTCAAATGACTGCACCATTTTGCATTGTGTGAGAGTTCCACTTATTCCACATCCTTGCCAATACTTGGTATTTTCTTTTTTCTTAATTTTAGCTATTCTAGTGGGTATGTAGTAGTATCTCGTGGTGGTTTTAATTTGCATTTTCCTTCAACTAATAACATCCAGCATCTTTTCATATGCTTATTTTTGATTTGTATATTTTCTTTGATAAAGGATCTGTTGAAATATTTTGCCCATTCACTGTTTTTGAGTTATAAGAGTTATTTATACCATATATTCTGAATACCAGTTATTTGTCAAATGCATGTATTGTGAATATTTTATCTTAGGCTATGGCTTGCCTTGTCATTTTTTTGATTGTGTCTTTGAATAGCAGAGGTTTTTAATTTTGATGAGGTTTAGTTTACCACTTTTTTCTTTTATGGTTCATACTTTTTGTGTATGATTTCATTATTTTGTACTCAGTCCTGTTGCATGCCAATAAAATATTTGCCTATTCTGAGATCACAAAGACTTTCTCCTATGTTATTTTCTAGGAGTTTTATAATTTTAGCTTTTACATTTAAATCTAGGATCCATTTCCAGTTAATTTTTCTATATGGTGTGAGGTAAGTGTCAAGGTTCATTTTTAAAATATGCATATCTAGTTTTCCAGCATCATTTGTTAAAAAGACTATCCTTTTCCCATTGAATTACCTCACTTCCTTTGTCAAAAACCTATTGGCCATATAGCATGTGAATCTATCTAGAATCTGTTCTGTTCTATTGCTCTGTATATCTGATCTTTTGCCAATGCCACACCCTTGATTAGTGTAACTTTATAGTAAGTCTTGATATCAGGTAGTGTAAGTCTTTCAACTTGTGTTTTCAAAATTGTTTTGGCTGTTCTAGGTTCTTTGAAATTCTATATAAATGTTAGACTCAGTTAATGTCTACAAAAAAAGCCTTCTGGGATTTTGACTGGGGATTACATTGAATCTATAATCAACTTAGAACTGATATCTTAACAATATTAGATCTTTTAATGTATGATCATGTTATGTCTCCTTTAATTTCTTTCCGCAGTGCTTTTTGGTTTTTTATGTATGTGTGTTCCACATAGTTTGTGAAGTGTGTCCCTATATATATCATGTCTTTTGGTGCTTTTGTAAGTGGTTTGTGGTTTGTTTGTTTTTTTTTATAATTTTATTTATTTATTTATTTATTTTTTTGAGACAGAGTCTCACTCTGTTGCCCGGGCTAGAGTGAGTGCCGTGGCGTCAGCCTAGCTCACAGCAACCTCAAACTCCTGGGCTCAAGCGATCCTCCTGCCTCAGCCTCCCGAGTAGCTGGGACTACAGGCATGCACCACCATGCCCGGCTAATTTTTTGTATATATATATTTTAGCTGTCCATATAATTTCTTTCTATTTTTAGTAGAGACAGAGTCTCACTCTTGCTCAGGCTGGTTTCGAACTCCTGACCTCGAGCGATCCACCCGCCTCGGCCTCCCAAAGTGCTAGGATTACAGGCGTGAGCCACCGCGCCCAGCCTAAGTGGTTTTTTATAATTTCAATTTCTCATTGTCCATTGCTATCTTAAAGAATCATTTTGATATACTGACTTTTGTATATTTACCTTGCATACTGTTAATTAATCAAACTGATTTCTAATTTCTTTTCTACCAATTCTGTAGGAATTTTTATATACACAATCATGTTGCATGTTAATAAAACCAATTTTATTTCTTCTTCCTTTTTTCAATCTATATGCCTTTTATTTCTTTTTCTAGCCTTAGTGCATTGGTTAGAACCTCCAGTTCAATGTTGAATAAAAGTGGTGTGGGCAAACATCCTTTCCTTATTCCCAATCTTATAGATAAAACATTCAGTCTTTTACTGTTAAACTATAGGTTTTCATAGATTCCTTTTATGAGGTTGAGGACATTTCTTCTATTCCTAGTTTGTGGAGAATTATGAAGGAATGTTGAATTGTTAAATCCTTATTCTGCATCTTTTGAGATCATATATTTTTCCTTTATTCTGTGATATGGTTTATTATATTGATTTTTAATCAGTTTATTGAGCTATAATTTGCATAATATTGAGATATAATTCACACGTATTTAAAGTGTACAGTTCAGTGGTTTTTAGTATATTCACAGAGTTGTGTAACCATCATCACATTAAATTTTAGAGCATTTTCATCACTGCCAAAAGAAACCCTAGACCCATTAGCAGTAATTCATCATTTTCTCCCAGCCTTCCTAGTTCTACTAATTAACTTTCTGTCTCTATGGATTTAGCTGTTCTGTACACATCATTTAAATGGAATCATACAACATAGGGCCTTTTCTAACTGGCTTCTTTTACTTAGTATAATGTTTTTAAGGTTTATCCATGGTCAATATTGATTTATTTTATTGCCAAATAATTTTTCATTGTATGGATGTGTCACATTTTTTGTTGCCCATACATTAGTCAATTGACATCTGGAATTTTTTCATTTTTTGGCTCTTATGAATAATGCTGCTATGGATGTTATATACAAGTTTTTGTGTGGACATATGCTTTCATTTCTTTCAAATATGTACCCAGGAGTAGAATTGCTGGGTCATATGGTAACTCTATTTTAACATTTTGAGGAACTGCCAGACTGTTGTTCAAAGTGGCTACACCATTTTACATCCTACCAGCAATGTATGAGGGTCCCAATTGTTCCATGTCCTTTCCAACACTTGTTATTCTGTCTTTTTTATTATCCTCATGGGTGTGGTGTATCATTGTGTGGTTGATTTGCACTATATTGATTAATTTTTGAATATTAAACACTTGCCTTTACCAGCAGTGTGTCCATTTCATCTAAATTGTTGAATTTACATTCAGCGTGGTTTTTTGTATTTTTTTTGTCAGTAGCATTCCGTTGTTGACCTTTTAATATCTGGGGGATCTGTGGTGATGTATTGTCCTTTATTTTTGATATTGGAAATGTGTCTTCTCTTTTTTTCCTTTATTGCTCTACCTACAAGTTATCAGTTTTTCTCATTTTTGCAAGGAACCAGCCTTCAGTTTCATTTTTCTCAAATTGATGTTTCTCAATTTTTTGCCTGTTTTCTATTTCATTGAATTGCAGTCTTTTATTATTTTCTCCTTCCTACTTACTTTAGGTTTAATTTGATCTTTTTCTAGCCTATTATCATGGAACTTTAGATAATTAATTTCAGATTTTTCTCTTAACATAAGTATTTAAAACTACAGTTTTGCTTCTAAGTACTTTTACCTGCATCTACAAACATTGATGGGTTGTATTTTCCTTTTCACCTCATTTAAAATATTTTCTAATTTTTATTGTGGTTTCTCCTTTGACTCATGGATTATATGGAATTGTTTAATTTTTAAATATTTGGACATTTCCTAGATATGTTTTATTATTCATTTCTAATTTAATTCCATGGTGGCCAAAGAACCTAGTCTGTTTGATTTCAGACCTTTTACTTTGAGTTGTGTTTTTTATAACTCAGCCTAAGGTCTTCCTGGTGAATATTCCATGAGCACTTGAAAAATCTGGATTTTTTTGTTCAATGATATATAAATGTTAATTATGTAAAGTTGCTTGATTGTATATTTAAGTATTCTACATCCTTGCTGATATTCTGTTTACTGATTCTATCATTACTGAGTGAGGGTTTTTGAAATCTCCAACTATATTTATAGATTTTCCATTTTTCCTTTCAGTATTTTCAGTTTTCATTATATTTTGAATCTCTTTTATTATCTCAATTTATTACGTCTTCTTGATAAATTATCCTGTTTATTATTATGACATATTATCTTTGGTAATAATTCTCTCAAAATCTCTTATCTGATATTAGTATAGCTACTCTAATTTCTTATTTCATTCATTTTCTTTAAACTTATTGCATGATTATATTGATCTTATTTTATTTTAATCTTACTTTATTTTAGACTATGTCTTGGTCTGTCATCCAGGTTAGAGTGTTGTAGCCCGATTATAGCTCACTGTGACCTCAACTTCTTGGGCTCAAGCAGTACTCCCACCTCCGCCTCCCAAGTAGCTGGGACTGCAGTCATGAGCCACCATACCCAGCTAATTTTTTTATTATTATTATTTTTTTCTAGAGACGGGGGTCTCACTATGTTACCTGGTCTGGTCTTGAACTCCTGGGCTCAAGAGACCCCCTCGCCTCAGCCTCCCACAGTGCTGGGATTACATGCATGAGCCACCATATCCAGCCACATCATTGTATTTAAACTGTGTTTTTTGTAAGCAATATATGGTTTGCATTTTTTAACAGAATTTAATTTGACAAGCTCTACCATTAAAAGGTGGGATTTTTAACTATTTTCATTTCATTTATTCTATTTGGTTGCCTTTATGTCTGCCATTTTGCTTTTTGTTTTTTATTTGTCCTATCCATTCTTTTTTTTTTCTTTCCTGCTTTTTTTTTTTTTTTTTGGATAGAGTATTTTTTTATCTTTATTATTTGCTTATTAGCATACGTTATTGTGGTGTTTGTGTGTGTGTGTGTGTGTGTGTGTTATTATTCTAGTTTATGTATTTTTCAACTTATCACAGTTCACCTTCAAATAATATTATACTAATTTCATGTATAATGTAAAGATCCTTAAAACTTCCATCCTTTGTATTACTGTTGTGATAGGTTTTTCTTCTCTGTGTTAAAAACCCCATTATACCTTGTTACCATTTTTGCTTTAAACTGTCAATTTTCTTTTAAAGAAAATATAAAATGGAAAAGAAAGTCTTTGTTTACCTACATATTTACCATTTTCAGTATTCTTTCTTTCTTCATGTAGATCTAAGTTTCCATTTAGTGTTATTTTCTTTTGGCTGAAAAATTTTATTCACTATTTCTTGTAGTACAGATATGCTACTAAAACAAATGTTCTTAGCTTCCACTAGTCTGAAAAAGTCTTAATTTTGCATTCTTTTTAAAATAATTTTAAAAATTCTTTTTGTTTGGCAATAATTTCAAAATTACAGGAAAGTTGAAAGACTATCATGAAGAACACATGCTATATACCCTTTATACAGATTCACTTATTGTTAGCGTTTTGCCCCATTTGCTTTGTGAATTATTGTTTCTCTTTTTCTCTGAACATGTGTATATGTGTGTACATATACATACATACATATTTTTTTTCTTAAACCATCTGAGAATAAGTTGTATAATCTTCACTCTTTACCCCTAAATACTTCCTTGTATATTTCCTAAGTAAAAGGCTATTTTCTTTTATTGCCACAGTACAGTTACCAATTTCAGTAAATTTAACTTTGTTATATAACTTTTATCTGTCATTTCTATTCCAGTTTTGTCAGTGGACCCCAAAATGGCCTTTATAGATTTTTTTTTTCCTTGTAGTACATAATCCAGCTTTGGATCACATATCTCATTTAGTGGTAATACCTTTTCAATCTCTTTCAATCTAGAATAATTTCTCAGCCTTTATTTTCCCTTTATGACCTTGTCCTTTGATTTGTCCTCAGAATATCACATCCAGAGGCATTTGACATCTATGTGCCCCTCATTTGTGATGACAGGTTGATTTACATTTTCTCCCTTGCTACTAATAAGAAATCTGCAGGGAGATACTTTAATACTAGGTAACTTATTCTATAACTCATTAAAATTTCACCCCTATGTTTAGCATCCTTTAGTAATTTTTACCTGAACTACTCTTCTCTGTGAGAGTTGCAGAATGATGATTTTTTCAACTTAACTCCTTTCACATTTGCTAGTTGATACTTCGCATGATTCTGAAAACAAGAGTCCTCCCTTATGTCTTATTTTTTTCTTTGTCTATTATTGATATGTCTTTATAGATTTATAACTTATTACCATTCTTAATTATTTTAGGGTTTGTAATTTTCCATATTTGGCTAGTAGGAGTATCTTCGTGCTGATTCCTGGTCCTTGTGACATGCCCTTGTTATTTTTGTTACCATTTTCTTACTTGTGGCCTAACAAAATATTGCTGGCTCATCTTGTCCTTCCAGGTCCCAGCTCTCGACATCAGCCATTTCTCTGAGGAGCTCTGCTTCTTTTTATTGGCAAAACCAAGGTAGCTACCAGCTATGCTCATTGCTACTTGGTATCTTGGTATCTTGCTTCTAGGCTATTTCAGCAGATGAAGCTTGGAAATATATGCATATATCTGCATACATATATACACATACAGATACATATGTACATACGCATGCATGTATATATGTGTACTGTATGTATATGTCCACAAATCCATTTACACTTAAATGTTTCAGAGATCACGGGAGTACACCAATACTTCTGCTTTCAATCCAACCCCATAGGGTTCTTCTTTACCTCTCTCTATTCCATGTTTGTGTTTCCCCCTTTTTCCCACAGTAAGAATCCTCCTTCCCAACATATCAACACATTTACTAGTTTGTCCAATTCTATAATATATCTAAAATAGTTTCAGAATTGCTTCATCTATACTACTACATCACTACAAAACAGACCTATAATAAAAAATTCAGAATTTATTTTTGTTCTCCTCTTTACCTAGCCTTCCATATCTGTCCCCAACCCCATATCTTCATCCACTGAGGGTATGAAGTCTAATATGTGTTCATAAGTTTCCTTTTATATTCCTTCACTGTGATTATGTTTTGTTTAATATGCAGTTGGATTTACTTGTTTTACTTTGTTTCTAGTTCTTGTTATTGTTTACTTCTTCCTTCTAATTACAAGAAATTAATAACAAGTGTAACATTTAAACTATTCAAAACATATATTTTTATAATGGACTAACTGCTGTCATAAAAGTATTACATTGGTTTTGTTTTCTTTTGTCTCAAAAGTGTTCTTAATTTTTGGATCATTTTTATGATAGCAGCTTTAAAATTCTTGTCAGATAATTTCAACAACTTAGTTATCTCAGTACTGACATCTTTATCTTTTTTTCATTCAAGTTGTGATTTTCCTGGCTCTTAGTATGGTTTGAGACAAGATTTTTTTTTTAAATTGTATCTTGGACATTTTGAGTGTACTATTATGAGCTTCTAGATCCTATTTAAATATTCTACTTTAACTGGAAATCACCTTAGCATGCAAATCCTGGCCTGCTTTTGTGGGCTGTGGTTCTAGTGACAGTTTAGTTCCTGGAGCCCTTGCAGAGTTATTCTGGTCTGCTTTGTTTGATTGCTACCTGGAGGCCTCGCTGAAAACCTGGTAGAGCACAGGTTTCAGTTTCCAAATCTTTGGCATATTAATTGTAAACAGTTTCTCATGTGAGTTGGTCAGGGATGTATACAGGCTTAAAGAATTATTTTCTCCAGGTTCCTTCACTTTGAGGTCCTCCTCAGAGTCACTAGTTGAAAGGATGAAGGTGCCACCTGCCACCACTATGTCGGGGGTAGAAGTCAAGGCTCCTCACTGGGCCTCCGCCAACCCTGTGTTGGTGGGGAGGACAGCCTACCTCAGCCTCCTGCTGCTCCTGGTTGGCAGGTTGAAGTCCATACTGTCCACTTGTTCTCTTATCATACTGCATGGGCAGGGAGCATCGGCAGTGTTTAGCTGGGGTAGGTCAGGTATTGTTAGAAAGGTTTCTGGGTATGCCTTTTTGCAGTTCTTTGCTTAGAGACAGTAAGTTTTTCTTGGGGCTTTTTTGTGTGTGCCCATTAGTGGTTCTGGGCAGTGGGCTTCTCTACAGCCTAATCTGGAATATATATTATAGAATATGAAAAGAAAACCCAAGGAACTCATTGCTGTGTCATTTCTCAGATTCTGAGATCTTAGCCAGTCTATCTTCCTTTTTCTACCTTTCAGAGTTCTCTTATAATTATCTGTTAAATCCAGGGTTTTTAGTTGTACTTTGTGGGGAAGTATAGGGAGAAATGAGTCTAATCCATCTTGTTTGGAACCAGAAGTTCTTTTTCATGTATTTTTTATTTCTGTTTTAGGTGCAAACACATTTAGAACTGTTATGTCTTCTTGGTGAATTGACTCTTTTATCATTAATTTCCCTCTTTATCTCTGATAACATTTATTGTTCTGCAGCCTGTTGTACCTCATATTAATGTAGCTACATCAGGTTTCTTTTCATTAGTGTTTGCATGATACATCTCTTTACATACTTTTATTATTAACCTATCTTCTCATTTTAAATGGGTTATTTTTGATAGCCGATAGTTTGGTCTTGGTTTTTTCATCCAATCTGACATTCTCTGTCTCTTAATTTGTCCTTTTAGACCATTTATATTTAATATAAGTATTGATGCAGTTGGCTTTAAATTTAACATCCTGTTAGCTTTTTCTTTGTTCCATTGCTTTCTCATTGTTTTTAATCCTTTTTTTTCTTTTTTGCTGTTTTTTGGTTTGAGCATTTTTTATTACATTTTATTTCTGTAATTGACTCATTATTTTACTGCTTTTTCAAAAAAATTTAATGATCTCTCTAGGGTTTGCAGTATACATCTTTCATTAGTTACGGTTTACTTTCAAATAATACTATACATCTTCACTTGTAGTAAGAAACATAACAGTATACTACTAACTCCTAATTTGTATTATTGTCACAAATTTACATATTCTGTTAACACAATACATTACTATTGTTTTTCCATCAAACAGGTAATTATCTTTTAGAGTAGTTAAAAATAAAAAAGTACATTTTTTGTTTACCTTCATGTTTACTATTGCCAATACCCTTCATTTCTTCTTATAGAGATAAGTTTCTTTCTAGTTCTTCTACTTAAAGAACTTCCTTTAATACTTCTTGTAGTGGAGGCCTGCTAAGAATACATTCTGTCTGCTTGTATTTTTTCTCAGAAAATATTTCTCTTTCACTTTTTAAAAACATTTTCATTGGTATAAAATTCTGGGTTGGCAAGCTTTTTTTCAACACTTTAAAGATGTCTCTCCATTGTCTTCTTCACTCCATTGAATAGTTTCTGATAAGAAATGTGATATAATTCTTGACTTTTCTTTATATAATATACCTTTTTTCTCTTCATGATTTTCTATTTGTGTCTCTGTGCTTATTTGTTATTTTGTTGCTATTGTTTTGGTATGTGTGTTGCTTGATCTTTGAGCTTCTTGAATTTGTAGTTTGGTGTTTTTCATTATATTTGGCAAATTCTGGCCATTAGTTCCTCAGCTATTTATTCTCTTTGCTTCTTTCTTCTTCTTCTTCTTCCTCCTCCTCCTTCCTCCTCCTTCCTCCACCTTCCTCCTCCTTCTTCCTCCTTCTCCTTCCTCCTCCTCCTCCTCCTTCTTCTTCTTCCTCCTTTTTCCTCCCTCCTCCTCCTCCTCCTCCTCTTCTTCTTCATGTAGGTTGTTTTTTCATATTGCCCCATAGTTCTTAGAGGCTCTGTTCTGTTGTAGTATTTTTGTTTGTTTTTTAAAATTTCAGCATATTACAGGGGTACAAATGTTTAGGTTACATATATTGCCTTTCCCTTGCCTGAGTCAGAGCTACAAGTGTGTCCATCCCCTAGACGGCGTGCACTGTACCTATTATTTAGTTCCACATTATGTGTTATATTTTCCTGTTTCTTTACTTGATTCTGCTTGGTAATTTTTTACTGGATACCAGGCATTGTGAATTTTACCTTGTCACATGCTGAATGTTTTTGTATTTGTAGTATAAATAATCTGATCTTTGTTCTGAGACACAGTTGAGTTACTTGGAAACAATTTGAATCATTTGGGTCTTTTTTTTTATTTCAGCATATTACAGGGGTACAAATATTTAGGTTACATATACTGTCTTTGTCCTACCTGAGTCAGAGCTTCAAGTGTGTCCATCCCCCAGACAGTGTTCACTGTACCTGTTAGTTGTGTATATACCCATCCCCTCTGCCCCCTCCCACCTGCCCGGCACCTGATGAATGTTACTACTATATGTGCACATAGTGTTGATGAGTTAGTACCAATTTGATGGTGAGCACATGTGGTGCTTGTTTGTCCATTCTTGTGATACTTCACTTAGTAGAATGGGCTCCAGCTCCATGCAGGATAATACAAGAGGTGCTACATCACCATGGTTTTTTCTGGCTGAGTAGAACTCCATGGTATATATATGCCACATTTTATTAATCTGCTCATGTATTGATGGGCACTTGGGTTGTTTCCACATCTTTTCAATTGTGAATTATGCTGCTATAAACATTCGAGTGCAGTTGTGTTTTTTATAGAATGTCTTTTTTTCCTTTGGGTAGAAGCCCAGTAATGGGATTTCTGGATCAAATGGTAGTTCTACTTTTAGCTCTTTGTGGTATCTCTGTATTACTTTACACAGAGGTTGTACTAGTTTGCATTCCACCAGCAGTGTATGAGTGTTCCTATCTCTCCACATCCATGCCAACATTTACTGTTTTGGGTCTTTTTGATAAAAGCCATTCTCACTGGAGTTAAGTGGTATCTCATTGTGGTTTTGATTTGCATTTCCCTGATGATTAGAGATGTTGAGCATTTTTTCATATGTTTATTGGCCATTAGTCTGTCTTCTTTTGAAAAGTTTCTGTTCATATCCTTTGTGCACTTTTTAATGGGGTTGTTTGATTTTTTTCTTGCTGATTTTCCTGAGTTCTATATAGATTCTAGTTATCAGCCCTTTATCAGATGTGTAGCATGTGAATATTTTCTCCCATTCTGTAGGTGTCTGTTTGCGCTGGTGATAGTTTCCTTGGCTGTGCAGAAGCTTTTTAATTTGATCAGGTCCCATTTATTTATTTTTATTGTTGCTGTGATTGCCTTTGGGGTCTTCATAAATTTTTTTCCCTAGGCCAGTGTCTATAAGAGTTTTTCCAACATTTTCTTCTAGAATTCTTATAGTTTTATGCCTTAGGTTTAAGTCTATTATCCACCGTGAGTTGATTTTTGTGAAAGGTGAGAGATGCAGATCCTGTTTCAGTCTTCTACATGTGGCTGTCCAATTTTCCCAGCACTGTTTATTGAATAAGGATTCTTTTCCCCAGTGTATGTTTTTGTCTGCTTTGTCAAAGATTAGATGGCTATATGATAATGGTTTTATATCTCGGTTCTCAATTCTGTTCCATTGTTCCATGTCTGTGTTCTTGTGCCAGTACCATGCTGTTTTAGTTACTACAGCCTTGTACAGCTTGAAGTCTGGTAAATTGATGCCTCCTAATTTGTTCTTTTTGCTTAAGATTGCTTTTTCTATACGGGGTCTTCTCTGGTTTTATATGAAGCATAGATTTATTTTTTTCTAGATCTACAAAAAATGACATTAGTATTTTAATAGGGATTGTTCTGTTGTAGTTTTTTTCCTTATTTTTCTCTTTGTATTTTAGATTGGATAATACCAATCTCATTTCAGATTCACTGATTCTTTCCTTAGCTGAGTCAAGTTATCTTTGTTACTGTAGTGAGTTTTTTTTTGGTATATATCTATCATTTCTGTTTTATTCTTTCTAAAGGAAAGAATTTGTACTGAAATGCCCCATCTGTTCATGCATGTTCACTTTTTCTGCTAGATCCTTAGCATATTTATCATATTATAGTTAAAATTCCATGCCTGATAATTCTAATATCTAGGTGATACAAGAATCTAAAGACCGAGGTAAGTAGTATTTGTGCCTAGAAATGGCCAATGTCTTCTCTTCTGCTAGGTCTTTATTGTTTGGAGTTGTGTAAGTTTAGTCATTTTTTTTAACTTGATTTGGGTTTTGTTGTTGCTTTGGCTGCCCTCAGTTCACCACAAATTTCATATTCCTTGAGAATTTCCTTGTGCTTAGGTTGGTTGCCAGATTTTTTTTTTTAATATACCTATGTCACTCACAACTTAGGTTTTCCCTATTAGCCTGTGCCTCAGAGAGGTACTCTCTCCACGTTATTTGTCTCCCAGTGGAAGATTGCTGTTACTTGTCATGATAGGGAGAAAGGGAGTAGTCTCTGTTATTCTGATTTAGCCTCACTGTTAGGCAGGCCCTTTGATTCTGTATCTAGTGGGTGGAGCTTTTTCGGTGATCCTTCACCTTCCCCAGTGGCAGGGGTCCTCTAGTGGTCTGTGCCAGCGGTGGTTTCCTGACCCTCCTGCAGGGGTAGAGGTTTTTTGTTTTATTGTTTTTTTCTGTTTACTTCCCCCAGCAACAGTGGTTATTTACCTGTGTTCTGGGACAACAGTTTTGCTAACCTTTCCTCAGTGGCTTAATGCTCTCTTTTCTTTAAGGATAAAGATCTGGTCGGGGCATCATGTCTCTCCTGCAGTGGGGGCTATTCTCTTTTTCCAGGATTGGATCTGAGGGAAGACTTTTTCTAATTCCTGCGCATTCCCAGTAAGAGACAGAGAGACTGTGTACTCTTGTGAGCACCCAGTGAGATCTATAGAAAACATCCTGCAAATGCGTGTGATGCCTTTGTGTCCAAGCCTTCCAGGGTTTTTTATATTTTCATGGTAGCTCACCCTTGGCCTTTTGCAACTCATCAAAAAGTTTAGCTGCGATCTTCTTACCCAGAGGTAGGATGGTCCCAGTTTTTCTTCTGTGTGCTGCCCTGTGTCAGCCAGTGCTCATGATCCCCTCTACTCTAAAGCACCTGGCTTTCCTTAGGTTTCAGACTACTTGGTTGCCCACTGGCTTTAGCTCTAATGGATTCAAGAAAAATTAGGGTTTTATAAATTATCCAGCCTTTTCTGGTCATTAGGGTGAGAGTGACACTTATTTCCAGCTCTCTACATCCTAAACAGAATCAGAAGTCTCCTTGAAAAAGATTTAAGTCCCTAAATTATACCCAATATTATACCTAATATAGTTTTCTTAATACTTTAGAAGAGGGCATGCCAGATGTTCTCTGTTGAATGATATCTATGTTAAAGGATTGGGTAGTCCCTTTGCTTTCCTGTTATACCATAACTCTGTAAGTTTGAAAAGGAGAGAACTACTAGCTCTTCATGCTCACAGAGAGATTGTTTATATGGTTTCTCCCGGTTTTACTGTATTAGGGAGGCAAAAGATGCCTTGCAGCCCTTGGAAAACATAAAGTTTATGTATATGCTATTGCATTCTTAAGTGATCCTCTTAAGGTCTGTGAGTTTAAAAAAAAAAAAAAACTTTAATAGGGATTATTTCAAACACATAGATGTAGAGAAAGAGTTTATTGATTTCCCCATATACCTACTATCCTGCTTAAACAATTATCAAACCATCCTAATGTTGTCTCATCTACCATTTATACCTCTTTCCCCATGGATGTTTTTGAAGCAAACTCCAGGTGTAGTATCTTTTTATGTAGGTAACTATACCTACAGACAAAGGGTCTGAAGGCAAGGACATTTCCCCCTGTTACTTGTAGACCTTTCTCTTTCCTTGAAAAGTAGAGTGTTGTACTGCATTTAGTACATTGGAATTTGAGCAAACAACACCTAACAAATGAACTCACACGAACAAATTAATTTTCATTGGGACTGCAGTTTATACCTGTATATTCAAAGGATTAAGCAAAATGACTTCACTTTACACTTCTGGTTATATTTTTGAACTTTGTACATGTGTAAGAGTTTAGTGTTTTGACTCCATGTTCTTATTTTTTTAACTTTTTTTCTGAAATAATATTAGATTTACAGAAAAATTGTAAAAGGTAGGACAGGGCGTTCACATATACCCATCACCCATCTTCTGGATGTTAGCAACTTAACCATAGTACCATGATTGAAACCATGTAATTAACAGTGGTTATATGTTCTTATTTTAACAGCTGCTGAAATAGTTCAAGAAATTGAAAATATGGAGAAGACCAGAATGCGTCTTGAAGCTAGTAAACTCAATGAAAGTGTATGTTGATGGTCTATTTCAGTATCTGGGTAGAAATGAAGGAAAGAAAAGTTCAGTATGCTAATAAAATTAAAGCTAGCCATTGTTAATTTGTTCAATGGGAAATGTACTAGAACACATTTCCATTTACTGTATTATGATTTACTTGCAGCTCATTTTTAGAATGATATTTGGTCATATTTACTAGTCTTCTAGCACAAAATGGAATCCAAAGCAGAGTTTGTTTATGAGCTAGAGTCCTGTAGAAAAAGCGTATACCTGTGCATCAGGTAGCTTTGATACTGTTTTTTTCTGTGCTTCTTGCACCTGATAAGCTACTTACTCTCTATGGTCTTCATCTGTAAAACTAAGAGTTTGAACTATATGACCTCTAAGATCCCCTTTTAGCTCTGGCATTCTGCAATTCTGTGATTATACTTATGGAGTAATAAGTAATTATGAGAGTTTATGATGGTTGACTATTCTGCTGAACTTTTGCGGGAATCAGAGACCTAAAATTCTTCACTGTTGCCTTCCTCTAGCTTGATGGCCCAAAACTTGAGGACAGGATACCAAAGAAGAAAATAGTCATTGTGTCCTGTGACACTGGAGAAAGTGTTTTGGGCTCTCCCAAGTAGACTTTTTTTTCCCTAGACCATCGTTAATATGTTTGTGAGGAAAGCAACAACCTTAGGGAAGTAAGTTTATTACTAGATAGTAGAAAAAAATGGGATTTACATGACTTTATTATTACCCATATGCTGACTGTAAGATGGAGACTAGAATGAATTGGGTAAATAGATTTCTGATCTTTAAAGTCTGAGATTTGTAAAGTGGAACTAGAAATTTAAGACACAGAGTCTTGTATTATTGCATTTTCTATACATATTGTTTTTTAGTATGACCTGGAGAAGTTAGGTTGGAAAGGAAAGAAGGCAGATAAGAAAAGCTGGAAAGCAATTGAAGAAATCTTCCTTATTAAAAATCAGTTAAATGTCTTCAGTTTTCTAGTTTCAAGTATTATCTTTTGGATGAATGAATGTGTAAAATTATATATTATTAATAGAAAT
Source organism: Eulemur rufifrons (assembly GCF_041146395.1). Taxonomy (NCBI): domain Eukaryota; kingdom Metazoa; phylum Chordata; class Mammalia; order Primates; family Lemuridae; genus Eulemur; species Eulemur rufifrons. Next base: position 187,524,229 of record NC_090989.1, on the reverse strand, counting down.
TTAATTGATCATCTTAATACTTCATATATTATAATGGAATCAGTGTTGCATTTTCTACTGATGAGAATAAAGCAATGTGTAATAAAAATGAGTAAAATGTATACTATTTATGGTATTCAAGGGAAGTACATAGGTGTTATTCATCCTAGATTTAGATAAAAGAGAGATAAGAGATTATTTTTCTCTGTTTTAAATGCCCACATTTAAGATTTTAAAGTTTGTAATATTAATTTCCATTTTTACATTTTTGGGGAAATTTTTGTTAAGATTTTTTTTTTTATTATTTTAGGTAATGGTTTTTACTAAGGACCAAACAGAAAAGGAAATAGATGAAATTCATAGTAAATATCGTAAGTTGTGCAATATTTTCTTTATTTGCAAAGAACTTGTGTTGTTGTTTTTCATCTTAAGTAATTTTTTAAAAAACTGTTTTATATTAATGTTTGACACAAACTTTTGTTAATATTACTGAAGAGATTGAATTTTAGTTGAGTGTTTACTCAGGCAGTGACCTTTTTTTGTACTCTATGTGCCTGCTTTTTGATTTGAGACTAGCATTCTGCTTTGAACTTATCACTAAGCAGTTTGCAAATATTAATTATTAATAGCCGGTCTCAAAGCATCTCTGTGAGAAGAAGATGGGATGAAACTAGAAACATTCCTACCTCTATCCTGTCCTCAGGCCTCTAAATAACAATACTTCTGTAAGGAATTTCAGCATTTCTATAGCTAGTAAATTTGTACCCAAAATAGTTTTCATTTTATTATTTGTTACCAGCTTCACAACTTTATCACTTCCTTTTCCTTAAATGGTCTTTGTACATCATGTTTCCCAGGGCTAACACATTACTGTCTTGTCAGTTAGATAGATGTTATTCTTTGTTTGCTTGGTTGGTTGATACCTAGTTTAAATTTAAATGCCTGACAAACAGTAGATTGTTAATAAATGTTTGTTAAATGAGTATTCCTAGTCATGGTGTGTTTTAATTGTGCTAAGAGAATTTTTTTCTTTTTTCAGTTCTTAAATTTTGAAGGGGCATATTCAGCAGTGATGTATTTTGAAGAGGAGGATGCAGTACACGCACTAGGTGTAGGTGTGGTGGCCTCTGCCTTGCTAGAGTAGTAAAAGGAGCCTAGGCTATTCTTGGACCATAGGCTGAACAAGAAAAGTCACCGTTGTTCTGTTGTAGAAAGTATGATGTGAGCCTCTTTGATCAACTTTTGGGATGCCACAGTGGTTTTTCTTTAGAGAAGAGATAGAAAAGAGATCACTGAATTGGGAAAACTAAGGCCTGTAAAGTTAAAGAAACTGGAAAATTTGCATTGAAAGAAAGTAATTTAAATAACTAAAAGGATGGTATCTAACAATTATGCCATACTAGGAAAAATTTAGAGTAGACAGACTCCAGAAAATATACAAATTTCTATTGCCCACCATTTAAATATCTTAAAAAAAAGTTTAGCTTTACTAAACAGGTGATGTTAAATTCATTCATTTATCCCTAAAATAAACCTCATTGTTTACCTTTTCTCCCCCCAGACCTTTCACATGCTTCGTAAAGCTTAAATGCTTGGCCTTACAGTTTAGCCGGATATTTTGAATTAAGGCTATAAATGTACTATTGATATATCTCCTTTTAAACATTTTTATTAATGTTTTACATGCATGAAGTTTTTTTTTAAAAAATCACATATTTCTATGGGGTTTATTATAAAAAACAGCAGTCTCTTGCTTCCTCTACCAACAACCTGCCTCCATTCCCTGTCAGCAACAACCTTTGGCTTTTCTTTTGGTAATTACCTTCTTACTTATAAAAAACTATTCTTTCTGCTAGTTCTTGAAGTTTTTCAGTTTTACATGTTTACTATTGATGTAAATGAAGATTTAGCTTTTTTATAAATCCTGACCTTTACCACTGCTTTCTTCCCATCCTCTGAATGTTTTGTCATGATTTTTGGTAATACCCGTTAGATACATTGTTGGCAGCTTGAGCCAGACAATATTCTTCTGTCTATGACAATACTATGGTTATAATTCCTTTCAGAGAGACATTCTGTTCTTCTTATAATGAATAATTCTCTTCTATTTGTTTAGTTTTCTATTTACCTAGTACTAACATATCTGTGACCTCTTCACCAGAACTGTAAGTCGCTTTCTAATACATTTACACAAATAGATTATCTGTCAACTTCGTTATTTTCTCAGGAACATCTTGCCTACAGCCACCCCCCACCTCTGTTGTCCTGTTCCAGTCTACGGTGGCGCTCTTTGGGCTCCTACGTGGCTGCCATCCTGGAATGTCCTGTCACGAGCCTTCTAGGGATTCTGCTCTCCTCCCTTCTCTGTCAGTTCACTTATTCCAGGATCTAAATCTGCCTCTTCTCTTTCCTTGTTTTGGTGGAATCCATTTTCCAGGAATCCAAAAGTGTCTCCTAAAATTGCTAAGTCTTCAGATCACACCATTCCTACCTTGCTGCCTTCCTGCCATTATCAAAAACTCTTCAGTGGCTTTCTGTCACTCCTAAAATAGAGTTTGTAAAGTCTGTTATTCCCTATTTCTGGTCCTGCCTGCCCCTCTAGCCTGGCCTCTTCTCTTCCCCTTACATTTTGTATTCCAGCCACTCTGGTTCTCTTTTGTCTCATTTATCATGTGTTTTGCTGCTTTAGGGCATTTGATACCCTCTTCTCTTTGTCTGGAATTGTCCCCTTCTCTTAATTGCCTCTAGGCCCCTATACTCCCAATGCTTAATCAGCTTAATTGCAGTTTTCTTGAGAAGCCCTCTGTAGTATCCCAGAAAAGATAAGGTTTTCCTTTTACATGTACTTATATCATCTTGGTTTTTTTCGTAGTACTCTTCCATTTGTTCAGTCAATGCAAATTTTTTGAATATTTATTAATAATATGTGCCAGACTATGGTGGAGATATAGGAGGGAACAAGACAGACAAAAAGCCCACTCTCTTGGAGTTTATATCCCATTAGTATTTTTGAAAGTGGTAAGTGAAAAAATAAAGCAAGGAAGGATATGAGAAAGTTTAAGTTTTGAATAGGATGGCAACAATCTGTTAATTGTACAGTTAAGTAATTTATTATTATTTCTGATTAATTTGTAATTATGTGTTTGTATCAGTGTGCTAGGATTACCATAACAAAGTACTGCAGACTGCGTGGCTTAAATAACAGAAATTTATTGTCTTACTGTTCTAGAGGCTAGAAGTCCCAAATTATCTAGTCGGCAGGGTTGGGTCCATCTGAGGGCTATGAGGGAAGTATCTGTCCCTGGCCTTGCTCCATGGCTTGTAGATGGACATCTCACTATGTCTCTTCACATCATCCTCCCTCTCTGCGTGTCTCTGGGTCCACATACCCACTTTTTATAAATATGTCAGTCATATTGGATTAGGGCTCCCTTAATGGCCTCATTTTAACCTGATTACCTCTGCAAAGACTGTTTCCAAATAAGGCTAAATTCTGAGGTACTGGAGCTTGACGTGAATTTGGAAGAGACATAGGAGATACCTATAACAGCATTAAGTATGCTTTCTTCCCTTATGAAACTGAAAGCCCTACAAAGAAGGAGATGTCCCTGTCTTACTCGCTACTTGATAAAGCAGTGTCTGTGTGCAGGTGGGGTCTTAGGCATAGTTAGGACTCAGTACATTTTTGATCAAGTAAATGAATAGATGAGGATGGAGAGTTACCATAGGTTTTGGGGCTTTTTTATTTTTTTATTTTTTGAATTTTATTTTATTTTTTAGGAGACAGGGTCTTGCTATGTTGCCCAGGCTGAATCCGAATCCTGGGCTCAAGCAATCCTCCTGCCTCAGCCTCCCAAGTAGCTAGGATTACAGGCGCGTGCCACCACAGCTGGCCCACTGTAATTTTTAACAGAGCCTATCAAGCCTATAAAAAGTAGAGGAAGAAAATCCAAACATTTTCTCACATCTCTCACTATTCCAATTTACTTTCCTTTGAGAAAAAATAAAGAAGCTTAGATCTATTCTCCAAGTTAAGTAAGCAAGCTTTGGCTACCTCAACTCTTCTGACTTGTGCAGACTTTTCTTCCACTCATTTCTGTTTTGTCACTTTTTAAAAGAAAAGACAGAAAGGCAGAAAATCACCACTGTGGAATATATATTCTGTACTAGGAGAATGTTGTTCTAATGTAATTTTAATAATCCTCTCAGCAACTCTGTGAAAGCAATCGAGACTCAGAAACGTTAAGTAAATTGTCCGTACAGCTAGTAAGAAGCAGAGCTGGGGATGAGACGCAGGTTTGCCAGGTGCTCCAGTCCAAAGCCTTTGGCAGCGTTGTACCATGCTTTGAATCTGAGTGAACCGCTTATGTCGGGAAGTTCTTTTTTCAGGGGTAAGCTTTAGTTTCAGGTTATAGTGTTTTTTAAATAGCTTAATTTTATGAATTGGCCACTGTGGTAGTTTTGTGATGATACTTCTTTTTTAGTTTCTCTGGCAATCTTTTAGATTTATATTTATGGGTTCCTCTTTCAGTAAGTAAAGGAAAGAAACAGTGATAGCAGTCAATTTGAACTTTAGTTGCCTATCTGTGGATGGTGTATCTGATCTAAAGGTTGAATCAAATGAGCTAGAGTTACCTGTGGGTTTCAGATATCAAATGTTTTTGGTAAGTCGTCTTAATGAAGGCCGCAAATTGCTCCAGTGAGAGGCAGAATCATAACCCGATGGGAAGTTACTCTACTTGCCAACTGCCATGACAGATGTATTTTTGGATCTTCATACTCTATCTTGGTAAAATAGTTTTATACTCTGCCAGAAAAAAAAAAATTTCAATGAGTACTCGGTTATCTCTTGAAATTTTTCCTGGGAGCATTAGCTTAGTTGTATTAAATAGGTAAAGCCATTTAACGTAGTTTAATTTGTTCTTTTGTTTGGTCATTTATAAATTCAACAACTATTGGGTATTTACTATGTGCCAGTTGGTATTCTAGGTACTGGGTGTATAGTAGTGAACACGATTACAAGGTTTCTCTTCTCATGGAGCTTACATTCTAATTGCAGACAGATAAATAACATAATAAATAAGCAAATGATAATAACACAATTTTAGGTGGCAAATGCTATAAAGAAAATAAAACAAGATAATTTGATAGAAATTATGGGGAGTATTAGATATGGTAATCAGGAAAAGTCTTTTCTTGAGGAGTTGACATTTGAGATGAGTCTTGAGTTAAATAAAATAAAAATAAAGAGGCAACCATTCAAAGAGCTAGAGGAAGAATATTTCAGGCAGAGAGAGCATCAAGAACAAAGGCCCTGTTAGCAGAAACAAAGGAGGTGGCGTGGCTAGAGTAGAGTGAGGGGGAGAAGGGTAGAGAGGCAGGTCATGGAAGACCTTGTAAGATTTTATTTTGGATTTAGTTAGTGCAGTGCAGTGGGAAGCCAGTGGAGGGTTTAAGAAGATAAGTAACATGATTTTATCTATATTTTAAAAGATCATGATATCTTTTGAGTAGAGAATAAATTGCAAGAAAGCAAGAAATAGTAAGAAAACCAATCTGGAGGCTCTTCAGTCAGGAAATATTTACTGAGCACTGTCTTAGTCTGTTTTGTGCTGCTATAACAGAATACCTGAGACTGAGTAATTTATAAAGAACAGAGACTTAATTTCTTACAGTTCTGGAGGCTGGGAACCCGAGGTTGAGGGTCCCATATCTGGTTAGGGCCACCTTTTTGTGTCATCCCATGGAAGGGCAAGAGAGCATGTGGGCAAGTGAGAGTAGGCAATTGAACTCACAGCCTCACGCCCTTTTATAGTCAGCATTTATTCATGAGGGTGGAGCCCTTGTGACCTAAAACCTCCCATTAGGCCCCACCTCCCAGCACTGTTGCCTTGGGTATTAGTTCCCAACACATGTGTATTGGAAGACACATTCAAACCATAGCAATCACCAATTACTGCATCTCAGACAATATTCTGGGTATTTGGGATATAACATTAAGCAAACAGACTAAATATCTGCCCAAACAATTATGAGTAAAATCTGTAGTAGTTGTTAGAATGGAAAGGCTAGTAGGTGCTCATGGCACAGGTGGAGAAAGATTTCTCATGCAGAAATTAAGTTATAAAAGTAAAAAAAGTTTATTTTATTCTTCTTAGAGGAGAGAGAGAGAGAGAAAGAGAAGAGGGGGAAGAGAAGAGAAAAGAGAGAAAAAAAAGTAGTGATGGCTGTCAGTTGATAAGAAAAGCAGCAGTAGATAGTAACAAAAACTGCAAGGATGTCAAAGTCCAAGACTTGGTTTCCTACCTTCCTTGGAGAAGGGATTATCACAGGAGATGTCACTCTGTCCTGGAGATATAGCTCATTCTTCTGCTGTCTGCTCAGGAACTCTGTAAAAGCAGGTTCTCAAAAAAACAATTCTGAAAGAAAGATTGTTTACATCTCTTTACCATTCATTCAGCTCCTTCCAGAAGTTGTGCAAAACAGAACTCCTGCAGAGTACCTGTTAGTGAGAGAACTCATAGGATTGATCTTTAACCATAAACTGTGGAAATGGTAGGATTAGGTGTTTTCCTGTTACTTTTTCAAGGCCGGGTAGTCAGTGGTAAGTGCCTTGAAAAATCCTAAGGCAGGGATTCAGAGCGGTAGGGCTGCTATTTTAGATTTGGTGGTCAGGGAAGGCCTCTTTGAGAAGGTGATACGATGTGTGAGGAGACCTGAATAAAGTGAGGTTGCTGCAGTCATTGCGGCCAGAGATAGGGCTTCGTCCAGAGTAGTAATAATGTGGAAGTAAAATGGGCAGTTCGAGGCCAACTTTTGAAGTAGAACCTACGGTACTGTTACTGAAAGCTCAGCACTTGTTCTCGAGGCTGCATCAGAACGAGAACAAGTGGTTTGAGGAGGAAGGAAAGAGACATTTTATTATTTTGCCCACAAAGGAGGAGGATGGAGACTCCTGTCTGAAATGCCATCATCCTTATCATAAGCAGAAATACAGAGCTTTTAAAGGGTGGGTTCTCAGCTTCAGGTAATTAGTGTTCATTCAACTATAGTTGACGATTCTGATCTTCCCATCTCAGCTGAAGACAGTTCTGTGACCTCCACCCAGAACCTCCGTTGACCAGGTTTGGGCTGAGCCAGCTCCTTTTGCACAAATAACAAAAGACTTACCCTGCCCCTCCCTTTTAGGACGGGAGTCCAGAGAGACAGGAAGCCTCATGTGTAGCAAAAGGCTGTTTATTTTGGGCATCTGGGTACAGATGGGTGGAGGCCAAAGAGCATCCACCCTGAGGGAGGGGAAAGCCTTGGGTTTTATAGAGGGTTTCTCAGGGGGGAGTGAGTACCTGGGCCAGAACAGCCGCTGCCATAAAATTTTTTTTTTAAACAACCAATTTCTGGGACCCCTGGGTCAGTCTCATCCTGTAGAGATAAGGCAGGGGAGTAGTTCCGTCCTTATGGGGGGATAGGAACACTGGTGTCTGCCACTGTCAGGGGGGGATAGGAACACTGGTGTCTGCCACTGTCGGGGGGGATAGGAACACTGGTGTCTGCCACTGTCAGGGGGGGATAGGAACACTGGTGTCTGCCACTGTCAGGGGGGATAGGAACACTGGTGTCTGCCACTGTCAGGGGGGGATAGGAACACTGGTGTCTGCCACTGTCAGGGGGCGATAGGAACACTGGTGTCTGCCACTGTCAGGGGGGGATAGGAACACTGGTGTCTGCCACTGTCAGGGGGGATAGGAACACTGGTGTCTGCCACTGTCAGGGGGGGATAGGAACACTGGTGTCTGCCACTGTCAGGGGGGGATAGGAACACTGGTGTCTGCCACTGTCGGGGGGGATAGGAACACTGGTGTCTGCCACTGTCAGGGGGGGATAGGAACACTGGTGTCTGCCACTGTCAGGGGGGGATAGGAACACTGGTGTCTGCCACTGTCAGGGGGGGATAGGAACACTGGTGTCTGCCACTGTCAGGGGGGGATAGGAACACTGGTGTCTGCCACTGTCGGGGGGGATAGGAACACTGGTGTCTGCCACTGTCAGGGGGGGATAGGAACACTGGTGTCTGCCACTGTCGGGGGGGATAGGAACACTGGTGTCTGCCACTGTCGGGGGGGATAGGAACACTGGTGTCTGCCACTGTCAGGGGGGGATAGGAACACTGGTGTCTGCCACTGTCGGGGACGATAGGAACACTGGTGTCTGCCACTGTCGGGGGCGATAGAAACACTGGTGTCTGCCACTGTCAGGGGGGGATAGGAACACTGGTGTCTGCCACTGTCGGGGGGGATAGGAACACTGGTGTCTGCCACTGTCAGGGGGGAATAGGAACACTGGTGTCTGCCACTGTCAGGGGGGGATAGGAACACTGGTGTCTGCCACTGTCAGGGGGGGATAGGAACACTGGTGTCTGCCACTGTCAGGGGGGATTAGGAACACTGGTGTCTGCCACTGTCAGATTTTACAACCTCCAGGTCTCTCCAGACCCCTTCGGGCAGCTGCTGATTCACAAACCTTGGTTAACTGCATTCCACCCTAGCCATACTTTTTGAGTTCCCACCTGGAACAAACCTAACATTCCCAACCACTGGCCTGAGGCAGGGATGCAGGTTTTAGTTCTCAAAAAGGAGTGGAGGATGTTTTAAAGAGACAGAAAATATTTCTGCCATTTTTTTTAAGGCCATTCCCTGTTGCATATTCCCTACTCTCAATATTTCCCTTCCATATCTGTGGGAGAAGGAGTTACTGCTCTGTTACGGTACTTGCTGATGAATTTAATATAGAAGATGTCTGAAAGAATCAAGAATGACTCCCACATTTTTGATTTAAGCAACAGCGGAGATGATAGTGCCATTTACTGAGATGGAAACCAGGGGGACATTATGGATGGGAAAGGGAATCAAATTTTCTGGTTTTTCTGTGTAGTTTTTGTTTCTACTGGATATCTAAGTGGAAAAGAGAATTAGGCACGAAACCTGAGTTACCTAACTAAAGAGACATGTTGTGGTTGCAAGTAGTATTTAAAGCTGTGAACCTAGGTAGGATTATCTGGAAGAAGAGTGCTCATCGGGGACAGAGCTTAAGGCTACCTGCTGGGCTTGCCAGCATTGAGCAGCCGTTCTCAGTTCTCCACGTCTCTTTTACACTCTGAAAATTTATCAAGGGCACCAAAGAGCTTTTATTTATGTGGGTCATATCTATTGATATGTATCACATTGTCATTGTTAGGTCTGGAGCAGAAAGAGAGAGACACACACATAGGAAGCCTCATGTGTACAAAATGCTGTGTATTTTGAGCATCTGGGTGCAGATGGGTGGAGGTGAAAAAGTGTCCACGAGAGAAAAGGGGAGAGACTTGGGTTTTATAGAGGGTTTCTCCGGGGTGAGCAAGTAAGTGGGCCAAAACAGCCTCTTGTAATTAATTCTTTTTCAAACAACCAGCTCCTAGGACCCCTGCCCCGGTCACATCCATCCCATCCATCCTTCAGCTCCAGTGTCATCCTTATCTGGAGAGAGAGGGAGGGATAAACTTCTCTCTATCAGGGAGGAAGGGGGAAGGAATGCTGGCTGCAGCTGTCTATCAGATTTACAAAGTCCGGGGACTCCCCAGACTCCTGCAGCTATTGTTTTACAAGCCTAAATTTTGCATTAACCACGTTCCACCCTTTTTATTATATACATACAAGAAAAGGAAGGGTAAGGTATGAAATAGGATAAAAATTAAAAATTAGTAAGATTGGGAAGTAAGTGTCCTTGTCTTTCTGACTGCCTTTTTTTTTTTTTTTTTTTTTTTTTTTTTCTGTTCCTGGAGATCTGGTCATCTTTGAAATGCATTCAGCCTATTGCAGGGGATGTGATCTTTGCTCCTGAGATGTGGTTTGGGGGCAGGAAACAAAGGCCTACAGTTTAACCTCCTGCAGTCTGTCCCAGAGCTTTTGTCTGGAATACCTTGAGGCTGTAAAACAAATTGTAAAAGCTGTGAGCTGGGAAATGTAAAGAGAAAGATTAACATTTCTTTTTTTGGTTCTTTTAGGTGTTTGTGAAAACAGAGTCCCAGCAGGTTTCCTGCTAGTTTGGGAGAGAGACAGCAAAGAGTAGGGAGAGCTCAGAATTGATCTTTAGCTGTCCTTAGAAAATTGGAAGATTCAAGGCCACCCTAACAGCCATCAAGCAACAAAGCACCGGAATCCCTGAGAGATGAGCAAACAATGTGATGAGCCTTAGGATAGCATTTCCCCGCTGTGGTATGGGCAGGGGGGATTCTAGGCGTACCTTGATAGCCTGGAGACTATGAGTTCAGGAAAAAGAGCAGAGAGACCAGAGAAACCAAAGGAGTTAAGACTTTAGAGTTTGCAGGACAGAATGCTGGAAAAAGAGAATAGCTCAGAGGGAGAGAACTCTAGTGATCTGCACATTGCTATCTGCTCGGCCACACTGGCCTGGTCGGAATGCAATGCATGCGAGAAGCTTGCCCTGCTGAAACTGCTCCTCCAGAAGACTGCTGATTTTAGCATTCTTTTTCCTTTCATCATATTTCTTCTGAATTTTTTGGATTGTTTTTTGTTTAAAATTTCTTCTTCCTCAAGAGTCTGAATAAAGGGGATATAGTTGGATTAGCACAGGAAAGGTCATTCGTGAACCCCACACCCTAACACTTGCCTTCCTCAGCATTAAAAGCTTTCATCTCTCTCTCCCTCTGTTTTCTTTCTGTATTATTTCCTTAAGAAAAACATGTCAGTCTGGGCCTGTTGAGTTGTTTTCACAATCCACAGTCTCCATTTCAAAAACAAAGTGAAGCCTCTTTGAGAGTCCTTCACTGTAGAATCCAGAGAATAAGTTAGGGGGCAGTCTTTAATTGCAGGAAGGACAACTATTTCATGGTAACAGCGAGGAAGATAGATCATAAGTGCACAGACAAGATGTAATGGTGGTTGGAAGATGACAGTGTTCCTGTTAGAATGATTCTATGTTTTTCAAAGTAGTGTGAGGCCAACTAAGAGGGGGCCGTGACAGGAGTGTTGGAGATTGGAATAAAGAAGAGAAAGGGTGAGATGGTCGTTTTGGGGAATAGTAAAGCAAACTACCAGAGAAACATAGAGTTGTATGTATGGCAGTGTTGAATGCCCATTTGAGATTTATGATTATGAATTTAAAGGAGCTAGTTCAGGGCTAAATGAATAAGCTTTTAGTGAAAGTTAGCCATTACTGTTAACAGTAGAGTAAGTTTATTAGTGGCATCACTGTAGAGGGGTGTGAGTCTGTCCCACTCATGGGAGAGCCTGGTTTTGGTCTTATGTACCACTGGGTTCAAGGACAGACCAAGAGACACACACTGACCGTGAGAGCTGGTCTAAAGAAGAGTAGTTAAGGTGATCAGGGAACGAAGAGCTTGACGTGGCAGTAGAAAAGATTATATTTCAACTTTGGAGGCAGAAAGTTTGATATGATTTCAGGTATTAAAAATCTTAAAGAATGAGTTGGTTAAACATGTACTTAATCATCATCTCCCATAACTAATTGAGCCACTTAAGACTTTTAAGAGGTAAATTCAGAAATGTATCCACCAGAACTGAGATTTTAAACTCTAGAGTACTCCTTGCCCAATGGCAAATGTCTTAAAACGTGGTGAAGAGATGATAGAGAATCTGTTGGCATCGTTCATTTTCTGAGCAGAAGTTATTGGACTTCTTGGGCCAAAGCCAGAGCAGTGACTGCCATTTACTTTTGGTTTCCAGCCTACCTGTAGAGTGATTAGATTTTTAACAGAAAAAGAAAATCTCTTTTAAATCTGAGATTTTATTACTTCAGAAGATAAAAGTCGTTAGGCCTCCTTATCTGATAATGCAATTACTTTAGCAAGTTTCTTGACTAATTCTTAAATCCACAATATTTATGTGTGCAGTGGCCTCAACGGGAAAATGGCCTAGACCTAGTCGAGCTAAATTTTATAGATTCCATAGTACTGTGTTACCCTTGCCTAACAGAAACTATGTAATGATGGTGATAGTGTTAGCCCATTGATTCTGGGGAGCTGAAGAAGTACAAGATATTTAATAATCATCCTCAGCTGCATAGAGTGAAAGACGATGTGAAAGAAATCGCCTAGTTTGTGTCCTACATAGGATTTTACCTGTTTCTAAAGAGCTCAATTTTTCCAGGAATCTTTACAGCCAGCTTATTTCTTTTGCTGAAATTTTAACTAGTCTCTTACTTAAAATTTACCAGACATTTTATAACCTAACACATTAGTTTCACTGTGAGTTTTCATATATGTACCCTACACATAAATATATTGGAATTAGGAGCATTCTTTCCCAAATGTCTTTGCTGTGCCTATCAATGTCTAAATATAGAATCCAACTGCTCTCCTCTCTTCCTTGTTGTAATTCATAATTAGTGTTCTCTGTCTTCCCATGTTAAAAGATAATTTTCAAAAGCAAGTAAAATATTATCATAAATATAAAATAAACATGTTTTTTATTAAGGATGTTTTAAAACTCACAATTAGGGGACTGATAAGGTGTTATAAGGTGTTCAAAGGAGAATCCAAAGAAAAGTCACATTTATAGATCAGGAATATTGAAATGAATGTGCAAATGGAGGAAAACTGGCTTCTTCCATAGTAGGAGAGGGAAGTCAATTAAACTTCACCAGACAGGATTTTGCATATCTGTAGACAAGAGTTAGTTTCCATTGCTCTCAGTTATCTATTTTGCTACCTACAGAGTTGTACCATAGCTCCCAGGCAGCAGATAGCTAGAATCCGGGAAGGGTAGCTTTAGATAATGCCATATTTTTCAATTAAAGCACATATTTTCCCCTATACCCAGTGTATTCCCTGTACCTTAGTATTGTGCTACAAGGAAAATGGAAGAAACTGAGTAATAAAACATGTATTGTTGGGTTTTGTATGAAAAAAGTCTCAAAATTTTATTTTAATTATTTGCTGTATTTTTTCTAAAAATTTTACAGGATTTATGACATTATTTTGAACCATGATCTACATATTTAGGATTGCTAGATAAGTAAACTGCAACCTCAGCTATCTGAACCATGGTTCAAAATCACAAATAGATGTCCTAAAGTCGACGTGCTGCTGATGACTGGCCACTCTTTATTGAGTAAATTGGTGTACATTAATAATAATGACCTTGAGGTCAGGGTTAATTAAATTATATTCAAAGGCATTAAGGTAGTAAATAAAGATTGATGTATTTTAGTATCCTAAGATAATGTGGAATTGGCTGGGGAAGGTCTTATTTTATTTTATTTTTTTTTCCTTGTTCTTTTTTTTTTCCATTCTAATGAGTGCACATCATCTGCATGGGGAAGGTCTTAGAATGTTAAAATAAAGGAGTTCTGTTGGGAAACAGGAAGGAAATATAAAGAAAAAAGGGAGAATTGGAATGGATATCTTTTGTTATTATGACTCAAATTTCCTAGATGCTTCTATTTTTTATATTCAATGAGTACTCCTTATCCTAGTACTCTTGCGTATCTCGGAAGTTAGAATGGTATTTTTGGATATATTTAAGAAAGCGGCATATTTCATGCTCTATCAAAAGCTTCTCTGGAGTATGAGATTTGGGAAGAAACCTAGAATAGCAAACGAGGAATATCATGTTTTCATGATTGTATTTGAGGAAGGGAGAAGTTAAAAAGGAGACGCTTCCATGTCCTAGCCCTTTGTATTCTTGTGCTTGGCAGCTTTTAAATTTATTGCAAGTGATTCCTAAGGATTTTTTTTTTTTTTTTGAGACAGAATCTCACTCTGTTGTCCCGGCTAGAGTGTAGTGGCATCATAGCTCACTGCAACCTCAAATTCCTGTGCTAAAGTGATCCTCCTGCCTGTGGATGCTTATACATCTCTTGATATTCAGTTTGTCAGTTGTAGATGGTTAACCTTCGTAGTCCCTAGCTTTACCGAAAAGATCTTTTGAATTTCAGGTAAAAAACATCAGAATGAATTTCAGCTTCTGGTGGATCAGGCCAAAAAAGGATATAAGAAAACTGTTGGAATGTCACAAAAAACAGTAATAACAAAACAAGAAGATGAATCTACAAAAAAGCTATTATCTGTGTGCATGGGTAAGAGACTTCAATTAAAAACAGAAATAATGTTGAATTTCATTAATTACTTTTAATATAAAAATAAATTAAAACCAAAGGAATTTACTTTGGAGTTATTAGTTATTTGAAATAGGAAAAAGTATTTTTAGATAAACTTCATAGCAGTTGTTGAATATAAACTAGGTTTATCATGGTGGGGAAAATGATTAGAAGAATGTCCTGAAGAAATCATCTCTTTTGTCTGTCATCCTGTCAGTTAATGATAAATCATAAATTTCTGAGTTATTTAATCTTGAGGATTTTCTAGGTGTAGGATTTATTGCTGGAGATCCCAAGATATCCTATAAAGAGAATCAATTATTTTTGTTATAGAACACTGGTGTTTACTTTGGATGAAATGTTCTGTTAATCTAAAGCTAATACACCTGGTGGGCTAATGCATAGCACATTTCTTAATTCTGATCCATTTTAAAATTCAAGATTAATATTCTATTTCTATTGCCAGGGCTTTGGGTCAGTGAACAGAATCGTAATGGGGAAAAGTGCACAAGGAAATTCCTTATTACTTTTTCTTTATTCTGGTAAAATATGCATAAGAATATTTATCTTTTTAACCACTAACAAATGTACAAGTCATTGGCATTAAATGCATTCAAAATATTGTGTAATTATCACCACTATCTATACCCAAAAGCTTTTCATCATTCCCAGCACAAACTCTGTACTTATTAAATAATAGCTCTCCCTTCCTCTCTCCCTCACAGCCCTGGTAATCTCTATTCTACTTTCTGTGTCTATGAATTTGCCTATTCTAGGTACCTCACGTAAGTGAGATTATATAATATTTGTCTTTTTGTGTTGGCTTATTTCTCTACACATAATGTTTTCAGGGTCCATCAATGTTGTAGCATATATTAAAATTTCATTTCTTTTTATGATTGAATAATAATCCATAGTATATATACACACCATATTTTATTTATCCATTTATCTGTTATATAGTAATTTTGCCTTTTGGTTATTGTGAATAATGCTGCTATGAACACTGGTGTTCAAATATCTTTAAATTCCTGCTTTTAATTCTTTTGGATATATACCTAGGAGTAGAATTTCTGGGTCATCCGGCATTTCTATGTTTAACCTTTTGGGAAACTACCAAACTGTTTTCCATAGTGGCTGCATTGTTTTACATTCCCTCCAGCAATACATGAGGAATCCAGTTTCTCCACATCCTTGCCAACACTTGCTATTTTCTGGGGTTTTTTTTTTTAATTGTAGCCATCTAGTAGGTATGTCATTGTGGTTTTGATTTACATTTCCCTAATGACTAATGATGTTGAGTATCTTCTCATGTGCTTACTGCCCATTTATTTTTCTTCTCCGGAGAAATTTGTATTCAAGTCCTTTTTTTTTTTCTTTTTCTTTTCTTTTTTTTTCCTTTTCTTTTTTTTTCTTTTCTTTTTTTTTCTTTTTCTTTTCTTTTCTTTTTTTTTTTTTCTTTTTCTTTTCTTTTCTTTTCTTTTTTTTTCTTTTTCTGTTCTTTTTTTTTTTTTTTTGAGACATGATCTCATTCTGTTGCCCAGGCTAGAGTGCAGTGGTATCATCATAGCTCACTGCAACCTCAAACTCCAGGGCTCAAGCAATCTTTCTGCTTCAGCCTCCCAAGCAGTTGAGGTTATATGCAGTCATGTATGACCACACCTGGCTAATTCTTCTTCCTTTTTTTCTGGTAAGACAGGGTCTCAATATGTTGCTCAGGCTGGTCTCAAACTCCTGAGCTCAAGTGATCTGCCTCAGCCTCCCAAAGTGTTGGGATTATAGACATGAGCCACTGTACCTTATTTGCCAATTTTTAAATTGGGTTGTGTTGGGGTTTTTTTATTGTTGCGTTTTACGAGTTCTTTATATATTCTTACTATACATGTCACTTGCAAATATTTATGAACATTCTCTGTGTTGTCTTTTTGCTTTCTTGATTTTTTTCTTTTTTTGTCTGTGCTTTTTGTATTATATCCATGAAGTCATTGCCAAATCCAATGTTATAAAGATTTCTTCTAAGAATTTTATGGTTTTATGTTTAGATCTTTCATCCATTTTAAGTTAATTTTTGTGTATAATGTAACATAAAGGTTCAACTTCCTTCTTTTGCATGTGGCTACCCAGTTTTCTTAGCACCATTGAATGCTCTTGGTAGTCCTGTCAGAAATCAATTGACCATGTATGTGAAGGTTTGTTTCTGTACTCTCTATTTTATTCCACTGGTCTATGTATCTGTTGTTATGCCAATACCATACTGTTTTAATTACTGCAGCTTTATAATAAATTTTGAAATTGAGGAGTGTGAGTCCTCTAACATTATTCCTTTTCAAAATTGTTTTGGCTATTTGCTGGTCCTTGAGATTTTTGAGGAAGGATTTTTCTATTTCTGCGAAAATTGTTGTTGGAATTTTGAAAGCTATTACATTGAATCCGTAGGTTGCTTTGGGTAGTATTGACATCTTAACAGTATTAAATCTTCTAATTCATGAACATGGGATGTCTTTTCATTTATTTATGTCTTCTTTAATTTCTTTTAGCAATTTTATAGTTTTCAGTGTGTTTAAGTCTTTTACCTCTTTGGTTAGATTTATTCCTAAGTATTTTATTCTTTTAGGTACTATTTCATTCCTTATTTTTGTCCTCAATTCTATTAGTGCCATTGAGTAGGTTGCTTGCTGTCTACCTCAGTACATACGATGGTCTTTGAACAACTTGAATCTGTTCATGCAGTTATTAAAGAATATTCCTAGAAACGAGTTTAGCACTTAAAATAATCTTGATATCTGTAAATATTGCATTCTCTGGGGTTCAAAGGTGACTACTGCTGTTAAATTGCAGTGCATGAATGAGCATATCTGGGAGGAGTGGGGAGTGTAAGAGAGAGGAAGGCAGACAGACACAGACTGACTGAAAAGATGGATTTTGTGTAGCATCATACAACCGGTGTAATTGTTGCTCTTTAGCATAAACATTGAAGTAGTCATATAAGTGAACAAGATGCATATTCTGTCTGTGTTGCATGTCTTTGGGGAGGTCTGACATCTTAGCCTCACGCTTGGTGCTCTATTTGAGGGTCTGCACTCTGAGATCTAAGCGTAGGAAGCATAGCTGACTTTCAGTGCCCGCAGTTTGTTGAATGATGTTTGTCTCCAAGAGGGAATTTATCTTCTAGAAGCTTATGTAAGAGGGGAAGAAGAAAAAAGAATACAGATAATGCGCAAAAATAAAAGATTGTTTTAAGTTGAATTCCTATTCCCTGGTTTGCTGCTTGATTGGATTTTCCTGGCCAGTTGAGTGATAGAGTTGCTGGTGCAGTGAGTTCACTGGGTGATTGGTTCCCCTTAATGTGATCCTGGAGTCTGTTTATGGAGGGATCCTAGAGATTCTGGATGGTTGTCTTGGTTAGCGTCTTTTTTCCCTTTCCCAGGTAAACAGAAGGTGCAGTTTTGCTTTGGTAATGATGGCATATCGATGGCCAGATGACATTAGGAACATATTTTTAGAAATTAAACTCTTGAGATATATGCTTTTCTTCTGGTATAACAATATCTTAGAACTATTTCTGGGAGAATCT
Source organism: Eulemur rufifrons (assembly GCF_041146395.1). Lineage (NCBI taxonomy): Eukaryota > Metazoa > Chordata > Mammalia > Primates > Lemuridae > Eulemur > Eulemur rufifrons. The sequence goes on along the minus strand of NC_090989.1, from coordinate 187,506,564 downwards.
TAACTATTTAAACTTGAAAAGGTTTTTTGAAGAGTTTGTCCTATTCTTTTTCCAAAAATTTTCTCTGCATAACAAAACCTTGACAATTCTTTTTAGTGTATTTTGTTAAAGGTCACTTGCTTCTATAAGCATGCTTGATGAGTGATGCATGAAAGCTAAGTTTCTCTGTGAGGAAACACATGAAAGGAGCCCCACGTTATTGGCACGTGTGGCTTGTATGTGAAGTACTTACTCAGTTCCTGAAACTTAAAGACAGCACAGATGAAAATCCCAGCAGAATCCTGAAACACACCATGAGAGGGACAGTCCTGGGCACTAAAAAATCTTTCACAGATAATTATTTTTCTCACTCATATCTAGATATTTGGCCATACTTATATGTCATGTTCTTGTAAACACTGTGACTTCATCCCTCCAGCTTCTTTGGGCCTTTATCTGTAATAAGATACCTCAGAAACTGAGAATAGGACAAAGGATGCATAGAAATATGATGCATATTAGGTCAAATGGAAATATTCATTTTATCTGATTAGTTTTCCTTTTTAATGAACAATTAGATTCTATTTAACAGATTTAGAGAAATGTCCAGATTCACAATCTTATTAGTGACAAATATTGTGCTTTTCTTATTAGTTGAATCTTTAGTCTTTTTATCAATGAAATATGCAAGAATTCCTTAGTAATCTGTAAATAGATGCCTCATTAGACTTATAAGGTTCTTACTACTACTGGCTCTAAAAGAAATTTTATTTTTAAATTAATCTTGGAAAAACATGGGCTGGGCAATATAATTAGCACCATTGTAGTGTTGATTGTTGTTCTCTGGCTGTCACTAGAGTTTTGGAATCAATGTTACACACATTTCTATTTTACTAAGTGCAAATAGCAATATTCAATGTTGCAGAAATAATAGGCATACAGAAGTTGTAGATTTTAAGATAGTCGTAAATTTTTGTTTTCTTTTTTCTTTTTTCAATTTCCTTTTCCCATTTAGGAAAGGAAGATAATAAAATGAAGTTCTCAGACATGACCTCAGTAACAAACTACTTCCCTAAATCACAACTGGGCTCCTCGGGGAAACTGGAGTCCGATAGACCAGATGATTCTTCTAGTTGTACTGATATTCAAGAAGTGCCTTCTTCACCAGAATCAGATTCATTCAATAGGTAAGAAACATGTCATAGTCAAGTATCTTAAATATCTATTTCCTACGCACGCATAGATAGATAGGCAGAAATAATTAGAAAATAACTTTGAGGCGTAGTGCAGTTTGTCAGTCTTCTTCCATTACAACCCTCTTTTACTGCTGTGTAATCTTCACACCGATGGCGGGGCAGCATTTGGGAAGGTGGTGCAGCAACCACACAGTGACTTTGTTTTCTACTCTATTGCCTTTATATATATATTTTTTCCTAGAGTTGGAAAAAGAAGCATGATAGGCAGTGAAATTTTGTCAAGACAATGAATGAAGGAGTTAAAGACAACTATATTGGAAAACAAAGATGATCGAAAAGACATGGTGCATAGGAGAGTAAAACAAAAAAATTTAATTGAGTAAATAGGGGAAGCTTTAAAAACTAGAGCTTTGACAGTGATTCATCTTGAAAGATATTTTTCAAAAGATGTTCATTTTATTTATATATGTGTACACACACAGACATACACACCATTTTATATTCTGTTATTTCACTTATAAATGTTACTCACATTTCTACCTCATGTTTATAACTTATTTTTAATGGGTGCAGTATTCTTTTATGTTTGTATGTCATAATTGACCAGATTCTTCAGTTTTTGTTAGATCTCTACCTTTTTCCCAGTGTTTTATTTATGTACCTAATGCTGTTTTAAAGCTCTTCCTTTTGCTTCTATTGAATTATTATTTTTTTACCTTTATCATTTTTTTTATCTTTATCATTTTGACCCAGGTAGGTTGTCGTGTCGCCACTTTCTGAATGAATTATACCAATTTAAAATACTGTCAGCAGTACATGTGAATGTGTCTTGGAAATTACTTAATATTTGATATTAGTTCATTTAAAAATTATTAACAGTGCTCTTAGAATGATAGATTATGTCTAATCTGAAGCATCAAATTAAGAAGGAATTTTTTATAAGAAGAAATCCCCAAGACCCTCTGCTTTCGTAGGATTGCTGGGAAACAATTTCAAATTAGTCAGAATCAAGTATTAAGAAGGGGAAATCTTCCCACCTTATCCCAGAGGTTTTCAAGGTCAAAAACAGTGTATCTCTAGTTGACTGAGGGAAAAACACTTAGTAACCTGAGTTGTTATTCTAGATCAGGCTATTCCTGCATGTTCACTGGGCAGTATTTCTTTTTAAGCACAAATCTTCTAGGAATACAGGGTAAAAATGGAGAAAAATCAGAGTCAGAGGGAATAAGAGTTAGGTTTTAACCTTAGTCACTAGATGCCTGATTGTTTCGGAATGCCAGAGTGAATTGGGACATTTTGTGAGCTTGGAGAGGGAGGGGAAGAAACTGAAAGGGGAGACACATGGCAGTCAGATGTGTGTTTACCTGGTGGTGAGAGTGTGGGAAATAGGGTGACTTTGATGGAGTCCTGGCCTCAGTCAGACTTACTCGCATCACTGACCTGTGAGAAGTCTATTAAAAAGGAAAATGCCATTGCTTTAGTCTCTGGGTTTCATAGAAAAGGTAAAGGAAATATGGCTGAGGGGAATGTGGAATAAACCTTGGGTCAATTTACTAAAATGGTTTCAGGCCAAAGTTTGGTTGTTATAACTCATCACTCAATGAAAGAGTTGAAAAGTGCCTTGACACTTATCCCCAGTGACATATTGTTCCTACTGCCACTTCATTAGGGGAGTGGCCCCTTCTCATTATTTACCTTTTTACTGACCAAGATCCTGGGTAATATTATCAGACAGTTTTTTTGTCCATCCTTAATGCTTTCCTTTTGGTAAGGTCATAAAAGTTTATTCTTATGTAATATTTGAGATGAGAATTTTGTTAGCAACTCAAAATAAGCATAGTGATGTTAGATTACCCTTATTCTCTGTTCATAACAGGGCTTGACATTACACTATTGCACTCATCCACTCAGCAAGCATGTATTGTGTGCCAGGCACTATTCTAGATGCTGCAGTTTAGCAGTGATCAAACCGTTAAAGACTTAAAAAAAAAATTTAAGCTCTTGGGCTGGGTGGGGTGGCTCACACCTATAATCCCGGCTTTAGTATGCTAAGGCAGGAGGATCACTTGAGGCCAGGAGTTCGAGACCAGCCTGGGCAGCATAACAAGACCCTGTCTCTACACAAAAATTTTAAATATTGGCTGGGCATGGTGGTATGCACCTGTGGTTCTAGGTACTTGGGATGCTAAAGGCAGGAGGATTGCTTCAGCTCAGGAGTTCAAGGTTGCCATGAGCTGCAGTTGTACCATTGCACTCCAGCCTGGACAACAGAAGGAGCCCTGTCTCAAAAAAAATATATATATATTAAGCTCTTATACTCTTTCACAGTATAATTAGTTATATATGTGTATATGTCTGTGCACACACAAACACAAACATGCACACACCTATGACTCAGTGAAATTACCTAATAATTACAAGTTTTTAACAGCTTTATTGAGATAACAGTTCCCCCATTTAAGAGTACAATTCAATGGTTTTTAATAAATTCACAGAGTTGGACAACCATGACCACAATTTTAGAAAATTTTTATCACTCCAAAAAGAAACCCTGTGCCCATTAGCAGTCCCTATTTCCCTCCAAACCTCTTGCCCCAAGCCCTAGACAACCACCAATCTACTTTCTGTCTCCATGGATTTGCCTATTCTAAACATTTTATATAAATGGAATCATACAGTATGTGATCTTTTGTGACTGGCCTCTTTCACTTAGCGTAGTTCATCCATGTTGTGTCATGTTTCAGTACTATATTTCTTTTTATTGTCAAATAATATTCCATTGTATGGATATATGTTTTATCTACTCCTTTATTAGTTGGTGGACATTTGAGTTGTTTCTAATTGCAATTTTAACAAGAAAAGAAATTGAGTTTGCTTGCACACTTTGGAAGCTTAGCTTCGGTGATGGTATGTAAGGTTTTATTGGGCTTGCCTTGAGAGAGTGGGCAGTGTCTTCTATAGTACTCATGTCTTAAATATGAATAGGAAGTGTTATACACATTATAAATATTAAATAAGTTTGTCTTTAAATTTTTTATTTTATCTGGCTTTAAATTTTTTATTTTATCTGAGTTCTTTTTTTATATCCCCTTTTTATTTGTTCTATTTTGTCAGTCTAAGATTTTTAAGTTTAAAAAAGTAGAATCTGTTCCTTGTTTAAGACCTGGAAACTAAGGCTAATGGGAAAATGGAAAAGAAATGAGCCTTAAATAGTGGTATTGATTTGATATCAGGACGGACCACTTGGCAACTGATTCAAGAGTAGATTGTTGAAGAGTATGCAGTAGGGAGCAGCTCTGGTATAGCTGGAAAAGTAGTAGGCTTTGAGTTGAATGGCTTTGGGGTCAAGTTCTGGGTGATTTTGGATTCAGTCTTTGGAAATCTGTTTCCATATATCTTTGTAAAGCATATAAAAATATCTTATGTCTAAGATCTGTTGGAAAGATGAAATGAGATGGTAGATATGAGAATATTTGATAAATATATGATTATTGTTATACTTTCATAAAACAATTCAGTTTTCTTCAGTAATACTGGAAAATTTAGGGATTTATGGCTAGACATTTTAGAAGTACTTTCACAACCCTAATTGTTTTGATTTTAAGACATACATTTTCTGTTTTACATTTTAATGTCTGAAATTGTGGTGTGTGTCATAATCAACAGTATCTTTCAATTGCCGACAACCCAGTTGCATCCATGATGTACTTGCTAGTGGGTGTGCATCATGGCCCTTCATAGCGTCCTAACTTCCGTTGGGTTACGTGGATTATTTGTTGGAATTACATTAGTTGATCATTTATTAATAATAATGTTGTCAGTGAAATAATGAAACAAAAAATTTATTTTCTATGAAGAAAAGCACAGAAACAGAGCAGTAGGGTATACATTTCAAGTTAGGTAGTGTTCATCATTGAATGAATGACCACAATTCTGTATTTTCTTGAAAAACAATCAAGTACCTTATAGGACCTAGGAAAGAAAAATACCCACAAGTACATGAAGACATGCTACATCTTATGAGTGAGCTATGTGCAAAGGATTACCTGTTTCTTACATAACTGACTGAAGGGAGGAGAAATGGCCAAATCCCTTAGAATAGATGGATGACATTTCAAAGCAATAACAATTAGCATGACTGATTTACGTGTTACAAAGAACTAATGCTAAGGTATTATGTGTCTGTTTTTCAGACACTTCTTGCTGTGTTTGAACAGAAACTGCTTATCTTCCAGCACATGCATTGTGATTGAGGAAAGAAAGAAAAGTATGAGTTCAGTTTGCAGAATGGGTGTCTGTGCCTTAGATGAAATTCCTGGAAACAACAAGTATAGTGCATTTGATAAATGCTGTACCTCCAGTACACTTAGTGGTACAGAGGATGAGTTTGTATGGAAAAAACTAAGATAGCATGCTGAGTCAAAACATGATGAAAAGGAGTTGGGCTCTGAATATAAAGCTCTTTCAGGAATACTTTAGCCAGTTTATTTCAGTTATTTTTTATATATGCACAACAGTGGTATTAAGATAAAAACCTATGTCTACATAAGTTTTAAAGAACTCTCTGGATGTGTATAAATTAAAAATTCTAAGTGAAAAGGAAGTTATAGCTAAATTGACCTCAGTTTTTTTCTCAGTGGCAGATAAAATAATGCTTCATGTTGCCATCAGTGTTGTCTTAGAGTTTTGAAATGCAGTGTCTGAATATGAATAAGGTCCCTGACGCACTTCAAGCATAATTTGCATCATCTAGTTGGAAACTCATAAAGTGGCTTGTAATACTGGTTGGTGGTAGCCTGGCAGAAGGCTGTCGCAAAATATGATGATTCATTGGTTAGTGCCAGTTATGATATTTAAAGACTCCAAAACTTAAATAGTCAAGAGAGATAACCACTTGATTAAGATAATTAACACCATAGAACTTAGGAAAAGGTTTAAAGTGAGAAAAGCCCAGTCAAGACCAAATTCCTCTAGTAGAATCATAGCACATCTCAGATAGGTGGTCTTTATTTGTCTGGTCCAATTTTTATTTCCATAATACTCAGGAATCAGAGGGAAAGGAGATGGGGCCCTATACTTAGTGACTTTGTTGCAATCTTTTTCAACCTTAAAATTCTGTAGTCCTGTTATTTTTGACAAGTGTAATAGTTGGTAAATTATCTGTATGTTCTTTTACTTGTCCATTGCAGATCATAAACCAACCTTCTAGAATTATGTTTGTTCTTTACATATTGTTCTTTACATATTTATCTCTTTCATTTTTTATAAAAGTTTTTTATTTTTCTTTTATGATTGTTTTGTTGTTTTCATTGTAAAGCTCCAAATTTTCAAAAGTACTTTTTAAAGTAGATGTTATGCATGTTTATTGTGAAAAATGGAAAATTTAGATAAAAAGAATAAAGTTCCATAATTTTTTCAGTCACAAATACTTAGTGTTAGCACCTTCATAAATACATCCTTCCAGAGATAGGGATATGATGGGCAGGTAGATGAATACTTTTTAAAAAGAAGAATCATACTATTTTATCATTTTTTTATAGTTCTCTTTGTAAGGGAAGAATCGTGCTGTTTTAGGTCTAATATGAGTGCCAATGTATTGTGAATTCTTTTTTAATTAATGCAGTCATACTGTAATACAGAATATAGATCTCACTGTTATGTTGTTGAATAAAGATGGTGGTTTTCATTGTATTAGAGCAATATTCAAACTTACACAATATAGCAAGCTGACAAATAAGAATAATCTTAGTTTAAGATTGAAAAGGTATAACCAATCCAAATAATTACTGTGATGAAATGGTTTTGTTGCTAACTTGATTCTTAACTCTTAAGTACTTCATTTGAATTTGAATTATTAATTATATTGATCTTATTTTGTCAGCCTGAATATTGATAAACAAAAAGTACTTCATTTGAATTTGAATTATTAATATTATATTGATCTTATTTTGTCAGCCTGAATATTGATAAACAAATTGATAAGAATTTTAGATTTTTGTGCAGCTTTTTGCTAGATGGTTTCTGGGAGTTTAAGAGACTTGTCCAAATTTCTGTAAATTAACTTGTTATTTTTCTTAATCAAGAAGAAAGAGCTTTTGTTCCCCATATTTTGGCAAGCAGAGAATACTGCATTTTTATTGAGGGCTAAATTAGAAGAAAAGATGCAGTTGCTTATGACCGTGGAGTGGAAGCATTATCTTCATGCAGAGATGAGTAGTAGTCATGCTTTTTCTTGGAAGAACCTTTAGATCATTATTCTTAAAAAATATTTGTGCATTTTAGGTCGAGGCAAAAAAAATGAAAAAGAAACAATGTCTTTTGGTATAACTGGAGAAATTTGAATAAAGTCTCTAGATAATATTGTAGCAATATTAATATTTCCTGATTTTGATATTGTGTCATGGTCATGCAAGTAAATGTACTTGTTCCTAACAGATGCACACTGAAGGGTTAAAGAAGCATGATGGCTTCAACTTACTCTCAATGGTTAAAGAAACAGTATATGTTATATAGATGTTATAACACATACAGAGAGAGAGTGATGAAGCAAATGTGGCAAAATGTTAACAGTTGGAAAATCTGGGTGAAGGGTATAAGAGTTATTTTTTGTAGATTTGAAATCATTAAAATTTTTAAAATTTCTAAGAAGAGTCGTGTTCATCATCAAAGAAGTTTGTTTAAACTCTAAGGAAGAGAAATAGCTGACTTTATGCATCTAGGAGATTTTCTAATGGGAAAGATTTATATTTACAGTTTATTGACCAAAAAAAGCAGTAGCCAGGGGTCTATATGGGATGCTTAGTATGGTTTCATTTATTTTGGACAGCCTATTGAGAACCAGCGCAACATGGTTATCTCTGCTTTGTTTTGTTAGAGAATATGGGCTAGTGAAGTGGGGACTGTGATTTTCATACTCATAAAGAACAGCTAATTTCACCACTTTGTGACCAAGTTTGTAGGGCGAATCTAGGTGAGCCTTCTTGCAGATGCCAAAGGTTGATCATAAAAGAACCTGCATCAGTTAAGGTATGAATGAATATATTTTAACTTTTCACAGTTCCTGGCAAAAACAGTCACCTCTTCTCTCATGCTACATTAATGGCAGCATCTTTGTGTAGGAAATCCTACACAGACGAAGGCAGAGAACACGAGGACTTTGACAAAAAGGCTAGTTAACTATTGGCCATGAGTTTGATAAATTCTGCTACAACTTTTCTTCACTTTTCAGTCATTTTTGAAAGAGTTATCCAGAATTCTTAAAAGCTAAAGAGAAAACCAAAACCAAAAAGATGTGCACAAATTTTGATTACCATTCTTTGGAGAAATGGAATGAGTAGTTAAATTCCAGCCTTTCCTAAGTTCTGAATGAATTGGGAAATGATGGAGGTAATCTTAAGGGAAAAAGTGCCTTTGTGACATTCATCTAAGGCAGCAGTCCCCAACCTTTTTGGCACCAGGGACCAGTTTCAGGGAACACAGTTTTTCCACTGACAGAGAGTGGGGGAGGCAGAGCTCAGGTGGTTATGTGAGCAGTGGGGAGCGGCTGTAAATACAGATGAAGCTTTGCTAGATCACTGCCCCCCCCCCGCCCCCCGCCAACCTCCTGCTATGCCTCTTTGTTCCTAAATTTCATGGAAGACAGTTTATACACTGAAGTGGGGTGGGTGGAGCTCTGCGGCCTGGTCCCTTAACAGACCAAGGACTGGTATGGACTGGTACCAGTCTGTGGCCCCAGGTGGGGTGGGGATGTCAGATCTAAGGAATGTCAAATGCTAGTACCCTCAAGCCTGTGATAAGACCAGGCTGAGTTTGTTGCTTAGTGAAGGGAAGGGGGTAACACTACTGCTATCATCAGAGTAGTCTCTCATAGCCAGAAGGGCAAAGTTGGGATGTATATTGAGATTTTGAAGTTTGATTTTAGGCAGGCCTTTCATTGCAGGTCATGGCTAACATTGGGTAAACTTTTTTTTTTTTTTTTTTTTTTTTTTTGAGACAGAGTCTCACTCTGTTGCCCGGGCTAGAGTGAGTGCTGTGGCATCAGCCTAGCTCACAGCAACCTCAAACTCCTGGGCTCAAGTGATCCTACTGCCTCAGCCTACTGAGTAGCTGGGACTACAGGCAGGTACCACCATGCCCGGCTAATTTTTCTATATATTTTTAGCTGTCCAAATAATCTCTTTCTATTTTTAATAGAGACGGGGTCTCGCTCTTGCTCAGGCAGGTCTCAAAGTCCTGAGCTCAAACAATCCGCCTGCCTCGGCCTCCCAGAGTGCTAGGATTACAGGCGTGAGCCACTGCGCCTGGCCAGGTTGAATTTTTTAACGTGTGTTTCTCTTTTTAATTTTTCAGACATTTTGTAAACTTTATAGAAATTATTTTCCCATGTACTTTTGCATATATTTGGCTTGATTCATAAAACTGAGATATAATTTTCACTGGCTCAGAATCCAGTTCTTCATTTAAAAAAAAATACTAGTACCAAGAGTGCAAGAGTATACTTTTCAGAATACTTTGAGAAGACTAAGTATGAAACCTGGAAGGAACTACTAGTTCCTTCTGTTAGACACACAATTAGTAATTATTTTGGATCAAAACTCTCAGACCCCCAAATGTGGGTAGCCAGTTAAGAGCTTTCTCTAGTTAAAAAAGGGGGGGGGGCAAAATCAGATTCCTTTTGGCCTTGTTCTGGTGAATGAAATTGGATGGAACAAAAACGATATGTAGTTTATAATATCATGCTATTGGAATTTTATATTTTTAGTTAATTGATTGAGATTTCATTTGTTATAGTCACTCTGGAAGTTCAAATCAGCTTTTATTTTCCTTTCCTCATTGGATACATTTGCTTTTAAGTTAGAGGAACAGATGCTGTGAGGTCTCCTTGCACACCTTCAGAACCTGGGGAAAAGGTATGTTAGGATAGCGGACATTTTCGAGTTAGAAGGTACATTGAGAAGTCACTAAATATATTAAGTTCATTTCATAAATAAGGAAATGGAGGTCTAGAGAGGTGATGTGACTTATCTGAAGTGATTCAGTAAAATTAAATTGAAGCTAATAATTCTCAGCCCAGTTTTTTGCCCATTTCAACATGAGTCGCATCAGACTTTTTGTCTGGCCACATCTTAGACATCATTGCTTCCTTTGCTAGTAAGAATTGAATGGAATTATTCAAAATGTCAGTTAGACGTAGAATGACCATGTATTCTGGTTTCCCTGGGATAAGCTTATTTCCACTTCTTGTCTTGGCATATTAATAGCGCACTATATCACTCTCTGATGTGTCTGGGTTTACATGATTGTATGGGCACCTTTTTATAAGGACATGCAGTATTAATTTGTGTATCTTGTCTATTCTCTTTACTCCCACACGAATATGTTCTGAAACATGAGTACATACTAATTGCTGATTTTGCTTACTCCTATTGATTTTACCATATAAATGGTACACATTGTTCTTGTATTTCAGAGGAAGTCAAGCATTAAAGCATGATAGGTTTCAGTTGCAGAGGCTTATCATTTTTAAAGTAATTTTGCAGAAGCCAATTATAGAAGCCTTTAGGATTTGATTAATGTGTGGCTTTAGTATATTTCTCTTGCCCTAATAAGCACATTTTATTAGAGTCATTTATAACCTGTTATTGGAGTACAGGTAACATAAAAATTAAAAACAGAACAGTAAAAGTTTGGAGTAAGTATGGTTTTAGAGGGATAATTCTTCTCATATATTTTTGATCATTTAGTCTAACACTTTATGTGTCCCAGGAGGTTAACTGTCCAATGCCTAAAATCCAGTCATATAAGTTGAATTTAAAATTCATATCCTCTTTGAACAGATCATAAGATTAGAATTTTATGGCCTGAACTTTGACCTGATACTGAGTTCTATGGTTTGGGTGGTTGGTATTGGCATCCTACATGTGCAGGGCTGAATTGCATTCTAAAGGGGAGTAACTAGTAGATGACATAGAAGTTGGCCTTACTGTAAGAAGACATGCTAGTCTCATCACCAACTTCATACTCAACCCCTCAGTCCCTATCATCAAAGAAACTTGTAATCAATTTAAAGCTTCTTGGGTGGTAAGAGAGAATTTTCATCTTTGGGATGTGGCTTGTCTCTTTATTTTTCGTTGTGGGGCTAAGTATTATAACCCATTTCTGTGATCTCCTTTTAGTATTTGGTTTTTATTTGTGTCAGTCATTTATACTGCTGAGAGTTGAAAGAATAAAAACAAAATGAAGCATCATAATTTTGTTCCCCTTCCCATTTAACTTGAGAGTTTGATTCAGTATCTAGTTGTAGCAGTGAATATTCTGTTAATTTAAAAAATTATCCCTTAACATTAGACTCTCAGAGTTGATATCTTCTTTTATTTAAGTTTGTAAGTTAAATATAAGCAAATATTTAATTCTGTTTTGAATTTGAATTTTTCCAGAGAGCCAAGAGAACTCTGGTATTTGGAATTAATCTAATGTTCTTTTATTTCTTTTCCTTAAAGAAAGTACATATAGCACTTTTTTTCACTTTTTATAAGAATTTAAAGTGATTGACATAAAAGGAATGCTTCTCTCTCTCTCTGTCTGTCTCTTTCTCCCTCTCTTTTTGCTTCTCTTTTTAATTCAATATTTCCTAACCCTTTTCCTTGGCACATATAGAAAATGCTAGTATTTCTGTGTCATGCCAGGATAAAGAGGTGATGCTATAGGCCCCAGGTGCCTGCCATGGGCTTCAGCCACCCTAGGTCTCCCCAGGGCTGGTGATTCATGCCTACTGTACTATCAACCCATGGAGGAGAAGAGCACACCAATTACACCAATTAGGAAGCTTTACTTTTGTGCTAATACATCATTAAACAGTTGAATAGGTGGGACATACGTAGACAAATAGACTCATAGTGCTCCTTGGGTAGCAAGGACTGCAACAGCATTTGAAATATTCCCTGTTTCTAGGCAGGTAAGGCAATGAGTGACTCAGAAGTTAAGTGATTTAATCTCATGATCCTAATAAATAGTAAAGCCAGGTTTCCTGAATTCAGGCATAATACTTTCTCCTGCTTGGTTTTGCTGTTCTCCAAATCCTCAGAAGGCACCAAGGCCAGATCAGAGTTCTGTGTTTGTTGAAGTAGAATTAAATGAATAGATGAAATATTAAAAGTGATAAGTTTTTTAGTTTCCCCACTCCATTATTTTCATGTAACTGTAGAACCTTAGAGGATAATGTGCATAATGAAAGAAAAATCTAGTCCAGTGCTACATTTCAAAGTAGAATGTATCATGTTTTTCAAGTGAAAAATTATCAGTGCATTCATTAAATACATGGTTTTCAGATTTAGAGTCTTTTCTTCTAAAAATAAGAGTGCTAAATATCTTCTAGGTAGAAAACCTCGGTCCTGGGGAGTTTTAGGATCCTTAAGAAAGCATGCCCAGATATGGTTGAAATGTTTGAATTAATTCACTTGGTTTGCATGTGAAAGAGGTGAACATACTAGAACTGTGTAGATTAGGGTAGTCAGAAAAGGGAAAACAGATTTAGCTATTGCAGGAAAGAATTTTTCAGATTATTTCTTAGGACTAATTTAGATCTATAAATTTTTAAATCAGTATTTCAATTAGGATACCTGGGTCTAGAAGCAGTTCTTACCTTAGAAATCACAGTATAATTTAGTAGAAATATTTTTGACAATAAAAGAAGGGATGCTAACACTTTTTTAAATCATTTATAGAGATTTAATAGAATCTTTTTTTAAACTTTCAAGAATATTCTTTTTGTGCACCTAGAGACTGAGAAGGAAGGAACCCACAAACCCAATAGAAAAATGGATAAAAGTGGATAAAAACCACGGACACAACTCCTTGGTTATGATACTGCCACTGTGCAAAGATGAAAAAGGAGAAATTACAACTGATACCACAGAAATACAAAATATCATCTATGAATACTATAAAAATCTTTATGCACATAAACTTGAAAACATGGAGGAGATGGACAAATTCTTAGAAACACACAGCCTCCCTACGCTCAGTCAGGAAGAAATAGAACAATTCTTAAACAGACCAATGTCAAGTATTAAAATTGAAGCAGCAATTAAAAAAACCTTCCTAAAAAAAAGTCCCAGACCAGATGGTTTCACTGTCGAATTTTATCAGACCTACGAAGAAGAACTGGTGCCTATGGTGCAGAAATTATTCCACAATATCAAAAAGGAAGGAATCCTCCCCAGCACGTTTTATAAAGCCAACATCACCCTGATACCAAAACCAGGAAAAGACTCAACAAAAAAAGAAAACTACAAACCAATATCCCTGATGAATATAGATGCACATATTCTCAATAGAATCCCTGCAAACCGAATTCAGGTGCTTATCAAAGCACCTTATCAAAATTCAGGTGTTTATCAAAAAAATAATCCATCATGACCAAGTGAGCTTCATCCCAGAGATGCAGGGGTGGTTCAACATACCCAAATTTATAAATGTAATTCACCCATATAAATAAAAGTAAAAACAAAGACCATATGATCCTCTCAATAGACACAGAAAAAGCATTCGACAAAATTCAACACCGTTTTATGGTAAGAATGCTTAACAAAATAGGCATAGATGGGACTTACCTCAAAATTATAAAAGCCATACACGACAAACCCACAGCCAACATCATACTGAATGGGGAAAAATTGAAAGCATTCCCGCTTAGAACTGGAACCACACAAGGTTGCCCTCAGTTACCACTTCTGTTCAACATAGTGCTGGAAGTCCTAGCCAGAGCAATCAGACAAAAGAAGGAAATCAAGGGCATCCAAATGGGGGCAGAAGAGGTCAAACTATTGCCCTTTGCTGACAATATGATCTTATATCTAGAAAACCCCAAAGATTTTGCCATGAGACTACTCAAATTGGTAAACAAATTCAACAAAGTCTCAGGGTACAAAATTAATGTACACCAATCAGTAGCATTCGTATACACCAACAACAGTCAACCTGAGAACCAAATAAAAAACTCAATACCCTTCGCAACAGCAACAAAGAAAATAAAATACCTAGGAATATATTTAACTAAGGAAGTAAAAGACCTGTACTGGGAGAACTACGAAACACTGAGAAAGGAAATAGCAGAGGATGTAAACAGATGGAAAACCGTACTATGCTCATGGGTCGGCAGAATCAACATTGTTAAAATGTCTATACTGCCCAAAGTGCTCTACTGATTCAATGCAATCCCTATTAAAATACCAACATCATTTCTTGCAGATCTAGAAAAAAATAATTCTATGCTTTATATGGAACTCAAGAAGACCCCGTATGGCAAAAGGAACCTTAAAGCAAAAACAACAAGTTGGGAGGCATCAATTTCCCAGACTTCAAGCTATACTACAAGGCTATAGTAACCAAAATAGCATGGTACTGACATAAGAACAGAGACATAGACCTATGGAACAGAACTTAGAACCCAGATACAAAACCATCCTCATATAGCCATCTGATCTTTGACAAAGCAGACAAAAACATACGCTGGGGAAAAAGAATCCTTATTCAATAAATGATGCTGGCAAAATTGGATAGCCACATGTAGAAGACTGAAACAGGATCCGCACCTCGCACCTCTCACAAAAATCAACTTACGATGGATAACAGACTTAAACCTAAGGCATGAAACTATAAGAATTCTAGAAGAAAATGTTGGAAAAACTCTAACAGACATCGGCCTAGGGAATGAATTTATGAAGAAGACCCCAAAGGCAATCAGAGCAACAACAAAAATAAGTAAATGGGACCTGATCAAATTAAAAAGCTGCTGCACAGCCAAGGAAACTATCATCAGAGCAAATAGACAACCTAGAGAATGGGAGAAAATATTCGCATGCTACATATCTAACAAAGGGCTGATAATTGGAATCTACAAAGAAGTCAAGCAATTCAGCAAGAAAAAAATCAACCCCATTAAAAAGTAGGCAGAAGACATGAATGGAAACTTTTCAAAAGAAAACAGACTAATGGCCAACAAACATGAAAAAATGCTCAACATCTCTAATCATCAGGGAAATGCAAGTCAAAACCACAAAGAGATATCACTTAACTCTAGTGAGAATGGTTTTTATCAAAAAGTCCCAAAACAACAAATGTTGGCATGAAAGCAAAGAGATAGGAGCACTCAGACACTGCTGGCAGGACTGCAAACTAATACAACCTCTGGTGGAAAGTAATATGGAGATACCTCAAAGAACTAAAAGTAGAACAACCATTTGATCCAGCAATCCCACTACTGGGCATCTACCCAAAGGAATAAAAGACCATTCTATAAAGAAGACATCTGCACTCGAATGTTTATAGCAGCCCAATTCACAATTGCAAAGATGTAGAATAAACTCATGCCCATCAATATATGAGCAGATTAATAAAATGTGATGTATGTATACCATGGAGTACTACTCAGCAACAAAAAATAATGGTGAGCTTGCACCTCTTACCTCTTGTATTATCCTGGATAGGGCTAGAGCTCATTCTACTATGTGAAGAATCACAAGAATGAAAAAACGAGCAACACATGTACTCACCATCAAATTGGTATTAATTGATCACTTATGTGCACATAGAGTAGTAACATTCATCAGGTGTTGGACAAGTGGGAGTGGGGAGGAGGCGGTGGGCATATTCACATCTCATGGGTGCAGTGTGCACTGTCTAGGGGAGGGACACACTTGTAGCTCTGACTGGAGCAGAGCAAAGACAATATATGTAACCTAAACATTTGTACCCCTGTAATATTCTGAATTTTTAAAAAAGTCATGGACAGACAGTTTTCTGAAAGAGGCGTATAAATTAAAACCATGCTCACCTAGTAGGTTGGCAAATATTTTAAGTTTGATAATGTACTATGTAGTATAGCTGTGGAGAAACAGGCATTCTCATTTATTACTGGTTATATACTACAATCCCTAAGTAGGGGAATCTGATGAGATTAACTAAAAGTACTGTTATTTTACATTAGCTCAGTATTTGGACGAATGTGTCCTATGGATATAGCTGTACCCATACAAAATGACCTATACACTGGGTTATTCGTGACATCATTGTTTATAATAATAAAAAACTGGAAACTACTCAAGCATTCATCTGGTGGGGATTGATTGAATTAGTACCTCCACACAATGAAATGCTGTGATTGTTTAAAAAGGAAGCTCTTTAAGTGCAGATACAGAGAGATTTCCAGGATACGTTTATAATTGAAGAGGCCAACATTCAAAACACTATACAGCAATGTTACTTCTTTCCTAAAAGGGGGAAAAATAAGGCATGCTTATGTTTGTTTGGTTTTGCATAAAGAAACACTAGAAGAATAAACAACCAACTAAAAAAGTGATTGATAGCCGGGCGCGGTAGCTCACGCCTGTAATCCTAGCACTCTGGGAGGCTGAGGCGGGTGGATTGTTTGAGCTCAGGAGTTCAAGACCAGCCTGAGCAAGAGCGAGACCCTGTCTCTACTAAAAATAGAAAGAAATTATCTGGCCAATTATAATATATATATAGAAAAAATTAGCCGGGCATGGTGGCACATGCCTGTAGTCCCAGCTACTCGGGAGGCTGAGGCAGTAGGATCGCTTAAGCCCAGGAGTTTGAGGTTGCTGTGAGCTAGGCTGACGCCACAGCACTCACTCTAGCCCGGGCAACAAAGCGAGACTCTATCTCAAAAAAAAAAAAAAAAAGAGTGATTGATGTTGTAGACAGGGGTTGGGGGGCAGGTTGGATGAGAACAAAGGAGGAAGTGAGATTTCCCAGTATCTTTTTATGCCATTTGATTTTGAACTGTATAAATATTTTAATCTACTTTAACAAAAAAAGAGCAAGTACTCTTTAAAGTTTTGGAAATCATCATCTCATCAGTGTTATTATCATCATAAATTGATTGGCTAATGATGTTTGGTAGTTCAAGCAGTAAAGTAAGACATATATATTAATGGGATTTTGTAATTTAGGGGACACTAGGATTTTTTGAAAAATTGCTAAGTATTTATATTTCCAGTCAAATTGAGAGAATATCTAAAGAAAGCATTATAAAACTAATTCAACAGTAACCTGAGTTGGAAGTATTTTACTGTAAGTCAGTGATAGCCTTGTAATTTTTAAATCTTCATAATTGCTATTGGAAGGTTGACATTACATTTAGTTTTCTAACTGTTAAGAATGTGACATTTAATGAGTTTAATGTTGCCACAAAATCTCTTTCTGCTAATATACATTACTGTTTTGTATTTTGTTATAGCCTTTTTTTCTGGAAATATATATGAACTTTAAAATACCCCTGAAAGGTAAATAGTTTATCCTGTTTCAGGTGTTAAGTTTTGTTTGCTTAATGTTTCTAGAGAAAATGTGGGAACATTAAATAGTTCTTCACTATCTTTTGTATTTTTCGAAAGAGTTTAAAGTGGGTGGTGCATGAGATACACTATCTTGGAGAAATGGGCCATTCGTTTTGGGGGATGTATCTTTGTCCAAGATACTGTGACATCAAGTCCTTGATTTGTATGACTCCTTGATATCCGTGTACCTGGCAGTCAGTTTTCTTTGTTCCATTGTGGGCGTTTGGCTTAGCCATTGGCTCTGTAACTCTAGAAAGGTGCCTGACACCTGGGAAGTTGTTGAATTAATCTTCCTAAGCATCAATTTCTTCACTGATAAAATGGAATGATAATTTTTTTTTGCCCTGCTAACCTCCCTGGATGATCCTAAAATGTAAATTAGATGATTATATATAGTGAGTGCTTTGTAAGTTGTACATAAACTTAGTTATTGTTGCTTGGTTGCATCTCTTGTTAAAGATATTGCATGTATTGCTTGAAAAATAAGCTTTTTTTTTAATTACTTTATTCTCTTATCTGAAGCTTTCTTCACTTTATCTTTTTCTAGATCTAGTGAAGAGTAGTAAAACTCTTAGTCTTGCTTTATCCAGAATCTTGTTGATGGTTGTCTTATAAGAACCTTATACACAGGCAAAGGTATTCTTAACTCTTGTAGTTCAAGGGCATTTGATTTTTCTGCTACCACAAGTTGAAGCTGCATGGTGTGGTAGAAAGAAGATGAGTTTTGTATTCCCATCCCTGTTTTTCTACTTACTTTACTTTCTCTGAGCCTTTATCTGTCAAATGAGCAGAAAACCTAGGCTGCTTCTATGAATTAAAGCTAATGTGTATAATGTAATTATCACAGTGATTGGTAGGGGTAGTTGCTCAGAAAATGACAATTTTGTCATTATCACCATTGAGCGATTTTTTTTTGTTTGAACCTAGGGTGTTTTCTAATATGTTGTCAGGCAACTACTAAAATATTTGGCATATAAGCTGATTACTAAAAACAGGAGTTTAAGGAAGGATTCATGGTAGCTGGCAGCGTTTATTTAAGTACCATTGTCTGGTAGGCATTGTATACTCTCCATCAATCCTCCAGTGATCTGTCCTTAAGGAGTTTTTTTTTTTCCTCTTAAGTTGGATGTACTCAACCACATTCCAATTAATGCATGATTAAGAGAAGAGATGGGGGATTAACTACTAGATAATAGAAAAATTCTACTTGTAAGTAATCCTTAATCCACAAGATTTTTATAGCAGATGTTTGCATTTTTCCTACCCCACAGTACCCTGTGTACCTGCCATGCTGGATAAATAACAAATTCTGATGAATTTGCACTCTGGTGTCGTAGTTACGGCGGAAGTCAAAGATTAAAGTAGGGCACATAGTAATCAGGTTGCCTAGGGCAAATTGAAACATAGTGCTGAGGCAATTATTCGGGTAATTCAGACCCAAATCTGTTTTATGAAAATGGAACCAACATTTATTGAACATTTACTTTGTGCTAAGCTCTGTGCTAAACATTTTATGTTATATTGATTAATCTTTAAAATATCCCTATAAAGTACATGTATTATTATCCTGACTTGGCAGATGAGGATATTGACACAGGAAAAGGTTAAGTAACTTGCCCAAAGTTATTAGGTCATTAAATATCAAATGTCCAATTTTGAATCAAAAGTGTAGTTTATTATATCTCAAACAAAAAGCAGTACAATTAATCAAAGTATGTGCTTAAACTACCGACATAGTTTTGCCATCTTAACAGTAGCTTGTTTATGCCAGCAGCAAAGAAGCCTGGAGAGTGAGTGGCAATACAATTGCGAAAGGCATTTTCCACAGCTTGCTGAGAATTAAATATTTTTCCTTGCAAGAAGTGGTCCAAAGCCTGGAAGAAGTTGGTGCAAGGTCTGGTGAACACAGTGGATGACAGAGAGTTTCCAAGTCCAGCTTTTGTAGTTACAGCAGTGTTGATATGTGCACCATGTGGTCAAGCATTGTCTTGCAAGAGGATTAGTCTGTCTCTATTGACCAATCTCGGCTGCTTAATCACAAGCATCATCATTTTGTCCAATTGGTTGCAGTAGACATTCACTCTAATCAATTGACCAGGTTTTATGAAGCCATAGGGGATAGTACCAGTGTTGGACTACCAAACAGACACCATTAGCTTTTTTTGATGACTATTCAGTTTTGGACTGTGTTTCTGCACTTCATATTTATCCAACCATTGTGCTGAATGCTTGTGATTGTCAAAAGAATCCATTTTTCATCACATGTCACAGTATGGTATAAAAATGGTTCGCCTTTATGTCGTGACAGCAAAGAAAGGCAAGTTTCAAGGTGATTTCTCTTCTGACGCTTGTAATTCACGCAGAACCCATCTATCCAGCTTCCTTACCTTGTCCATTTATTTCAAATGGTCCAAATGCTGGAATAGTAACGTCAGACCTTTCTGCTAATTCACACGTAGGTTCAGATGGATTCACTTCCACTGCAGCTTTCAGCTCATCATTATCTACCTTAGTTTCAGGTCACCCACATAGCTCAATTTCAAGGTTAAAATCACCAGAACAGAAGAACTTCTCAAACTGTTGATGTACTGTGCATTCATTAGCCACATCCTTCCCAAACACTTCATTGATATTTCACGCTGTCTGCATTACATTGGTTCCATAACGAAACTTATATTCTAAAATAACACGAATTTTTTTTTTTGAAGTTCAAACTATTTATTGGGGTGTAAACCTGTGAACAAAAAAGGAAGGAGCAGCACTGGGCAGGGGGTGCTGCCAGTCCATGGTGCCATCCTGACCAAGCCTCTGCCAGCCCCGTGGGGAGCTCTGGAGCACAGCCTGCCCCGGCGAGGGATCCATGTGGGGTGGACATGGCTGGGCCTTGTGGCAGTGCTTGTTCAGTCATTGGCTGGAGGCTCCTTCAAGAACATGCTCTTGGCTACCACTACCTGCCTCAGTCATTGGCCAGGGGCCACCCCACAGTCTGGAAAGCCGAAGCAGACCTGAAGGACTAACTGCTGGAGGCTGGGAGCTAACCACACTCCTCACAGCGAGGCAGCCAGTCCTCCTTTCTCGAAGGAGGGTCTGAGTGACACATCTCTGTGTCTGTCACATTTTGAACGACACCCTTCTCTTTAATCGTAATTAAGGAAATATAAGATAGCCAGCTTTTTATGTACAAATGCAATCCACAAAGTATTATTAAATTTTCCACTTTTTTTTCTGTTATAGAGTTACATGAAGTAGCCAAAACCCTTAACTGTGGGTTCTCAGATTCACCTAATGAAAGACCACAGCCTTGGAATAGCAGTAGGCATTCAAAATCAGATACTTTACTCATATTATTTATAACTTTCACAACAACCTTGCAAGATTGGTATCGATAACATGAATTTTTGACTTATCCATGGTTTCACAAAAATTGCTCTAAAAAATTTTTGAAAGATAATCACAAGCCAAAGCATGCGTTTGGAAGACTGAGGATATACCTCACAATAAACATAAAACAAGAAATGTCAGAGATATCAACCATCAAACTTAATACTTAAGGAAATCAGACATTTCATACCTAATAACCTAATACATAAAAACAGAAACGACAATATAGAAACAAGACTGTACCCTAACTTTGTCTAACACTAAAATCTGTGGGTTTTTTCTCTAGATGACATTACCAGTCTCTTCACAAGAGGTATTTGGCATCTTGCTTTTCAGCTTTGGTGGTAAAATCTTTACTAGTAGAATGAAATAAGATGCTACAAAAGGAATATGCAAAGATAGTGTTTTCATTTGCCTAAGAAGTTGTTCTACTTTTGTCAAAAAATGACAAAAGTAAAATATTACAGGAAGACCAAGTAGGCCAAGGTACATGTGTACACACACAAAGAATTAGTTTACAATTCTGAACCTTTGAGCTGAAAATAACATCTACAAGGTATGATAAATTAAATTTGGTTGTTCTAAATAAGCCTATTAGAAACTTACTGAACAGAGGTTGAGAATTCCATAGGATTCAAAATTCATATTTTTTATTGGTGAGTCTTTCTCATGTGTAGTCTGTATAATATCCATTCTAGCCTGGACCAGTGAGGACATTAGAGAGGATTATGTGAATATCCTTCCATAGGGGAGCTATCACTTTCATGTACCAGACCTCATGTTCATCCAGTTTCTTAAAGCATGGTCGTCCAGAATGTTTTAAGACCAAATAGTAGGGAAGCTAAAATTTACTCTGAAAAAGTTCCTTGTCCTAGACTTAAAAGCTGTAGTTGTATAGGCTTATACATGCTCTGACCCCAGATATACCAGAGTAATTTTCTTTTGTGGAGGATATTTTTAGATGTCTTGAAAGAATATTAAAGGAAGTTTTGATCTTCAAGACATATTAAAATGAGTCAGACTTCAAAAATCTTAATTGCTTCTATCTACAAAGAGATCTGAGAGTGATAATTTTAGTAACACTGTTACACCCAAGAGTTTCTTTGTAAAATTCTATTTGTAAAACTATGTTTAATTTCAAGAAAGTGGCTTTTGAGTAGATACAGTAAGTACATTATTTTAAAAAGGAATTACCAGTTCTATCTGGTATTTTAATTGTATTAACATCAACTCTCAATTTTTCAGTAGTAACTAGAATTGGAGCAGCAGATGTAGCAAATAATCCTGAAACTTCATTTTAGATAAACTTCAAACCTCACACACTTTGCTCATTTAGTGATGTGGTTATCATTCAGGTGAGGGTGTGGGTGGAGTAGAAGGAGGATAATGGGAATTAAGGATTGGAGAACTATGCAGCCTGTCTGAGAAGTGGTTTTGAAGTCACAGAGGAAGAGGAGATCGTAGGCAACTTCTAAAAATGTGTTTTTTGTAAACCTCCTCTACCATCTGTTTTCACTGAGGTTGCATAGGAAAAACCTCTTAGGTTTATGTCCTTAGTGTACCGCAAATATTTTGCTTTAACAAATCAGTGACTTGTGCCAGTGATTTGAAAGGCCCTAGGTAAATTGATCACGGACTCTCCTAGGTTAGTTGACAGGCTTGGCCATCCTGCTTACTTAGCTGGAATAGTACAGATGTTTCATAACCTTCCTGTTTTAAAAAAAAAAAAAATGTATGTGTGTGTGAATGTGTGTTTGGGAGTGTGGGTAAGAAGCTGACTTTATTCTTTCTTCAGCTCTGTGAGCCCTACCAGGACCCAGAGCTACATGATCACCCCCGCAACTCCCATTCCCCTAGCTCATGGGTCCTTAATAGAAGTGATATCACCCCCAAGGTGGTGGAAATTGGTTCTTGGCTTGGGGAAGAGAGTAAAAAATGTTACTCCTTTTATGTATAAAGCACAGATATATATGCAGTTTATAAACAGACATTGTATTTGTGGCATTAAAATTTCATGGAGAGGGTGAGGGAAAAATGTATGAAAAGGTTCCTTTGGGAGATAATAATGAAAAGAGGTTGAGAAACACCACCTTAAGGTCTATCCAGGTAAAGAAGAATGGATGACTTTGGAGTAGAGAGAAGGGAATGAAAAGGTTGGGTTAAGAAAGCTTCAGTTTCCTTTATAAAGGTGTAGTAGTTATCTCCAAAGTAAGGAGTGCCAAGAGTTGAGATATGGCGAACAGAAAGGTTCAGAGTCGCTTCTGTGGAAATAGAGGAGTGGCAGTGAATACAAGCCTCCCTAGTGTGTGGTTGTGTGGGTCTATCTCTTGGGAAAATTATAAACTTGGTTAAATCTGCCTTAATTTCCTTCCAGATCTTTGGCTTTTCCTCCTTCTCTCCTAATGGAAACTACATTAAGCTAGCTGTTTAATGGGAAGCTTTTTATGAGCCAGTTTAAGGTGAAAATGACTGATAAATTAATGTTAACTGTTCTCAGGGACACTTGCATTTGAGCAGGGGCTACCTCCAATGTAAAAGAGCAGCAGATGCTTAGATACTGTGATGGGCCAGATCAGTGGTTCCCAACCCAGAGGCCTGAAGGAATGATTGCAGTGGGTCGTGGGCAAGACAGAATTGTCTGTAGACAAAATAGTGTCTCAAAACTGCATGTACTACTATTTTAAAAATAATGCAATGCTATAATGACTAAAATATAAAAAGTATTACTGAATTTATAGTCATACTTTACCGTTATGTATTTTATCAAGGAAAAAATACTAAAAATATTGCTACTACCAGAAAAGCTCCTTCTCCTGAAATGCCTGGGAACCATGTGCTAGATATATTTGAGGGTCATTATATCGGCAATGTGACTGGATTCCCCTGCACAAAGGCCATTACACATAGGAATCAGAGGGGCTGTCATATAGCTCTTGGAGAGTCCTGGGAATTCAGTTAGGGAGAAATCCCTTCAGTAAAACATTTGGAGAACTGTATTTAAAGGCCATTGTTGCCTTTTTTTATTCAAGCATCATAAGCAAAATTTGCTTCAGAGTGATTTGTCAGAAGTGGTTGAGAATGATTCATTGGTACTTTAAATCTTCATAATTTTTAAACATTTGTTATTTGAGTATTATTAGACATATGAGTGACACTAACATTTCCAAACCTGTTGTTTCTCACCTGAGAGAAAATGGGATTTTTTTCCTTTGTTTTTGTCCTTTCCATTCTGGGATAGTGACAACTTTTTCTGAATTGTCCCATACAATGCCCCTGACATTCTGCGTCTTGGATGTCAAAAGAAATGCTTTTTTGATATTGATATACATATCCTTAAATTTTTTTTAAATTTTATTTGGGTAAGAACAAGATGCTAAAAGCCTTAAAACAGTATTTTTTTTTTAAAGAAATAGTACATGCCTTCTATAACTATCTTTACTCTGCACTCTTGCACAGGTAACCCAAAGATACAGCATTTTAAGCCAGGTTGCATTCTAACAAATTCCATTATTAGCACAGTTCAAATTGATTAAATTTTACTTTATTTTGGTTATAAAAGGACTAAAAGCCACTTAGGAACTTGAAATTTCTTATGAATCTCATCACTAGAATGCAGGAGTTGGTGGGGGGGGGGGGTTGTTTTTGGTTTTTGGTTTTTCTTTTTTTGAGACAGGGTCTCACTCTGTTGCCCGAGCAGGAGTGCAGTGGAGTCATCTTAGCTCACTGCCACCTCAAACCCCTGGGGTCAAGTGATCCTCCTGCCTTAGCCCCCCAAGTAGCTAGGACTACAGGTGTGCACCACCACACTGGGCTAATTTTAAAATTTTTTTTGTAGAGACAGGGTCTCACTTTGTTGCTCAGTTGTTCTCAAACTCCTGGCCTCAAGAAATCCTCCCACGTTGGCCTCCTAAAGTGTTAGGATTACAGGTGTGAGCTGCCACATCTGGCCCTAGAGTGCAGTTTTTAAAATAGGATTTTTTGTTGCTATATTTGCCTTTAGGGTCTTGGTCATAAATTATTTGCCTAGGCTGATGTCTAGAAGAGTTTTTCCTATGTTTTCTTCTGGAATTTTTCTGGTTTCATGTCTTACATATAAGTCTGTTATCCATCTTGAATTAATTTTTGTATATGGTGAGAGATAGGGGTCCTATTTCATTTTTCTGCATGTGACTATCCAATTTTCCCAGCACTATTTATTGAATAGAGCTTCCTTTCCCCAGTATGTGTTGTTGGCTGCTTTGTTGAAGAAAAATAAATGGGACTTAATTAAATTTTAAAGCTTCTGCACAGCAAAGGAAATAATCAACAGAATAAACAGACAACCTACAGAATGGGAGAAACTGTACCTCTGATAAAGGGCTAATATCCAGAATCTTCAAGGAACTCAAACAAATCAGCAAACTCAACCTCATTAAAAAGTGGGCAAAAGATATGAACAGAAGTTTTTCAAAAGAAGATAGACAGCTGGCCAACAAACATATGAAGAAATGCTCAATATCACTAATCATCAGGGAATTGCAAATTAAAACCACAGTGAGATACCACCTTACCCCCGTCAGAATGGCCATTACTAAAAAGTCAGAAAACAACAGATACTGGCATGGATGCAGAGAGAAAGGAACACTCAGACACTGTTGGTGGGACTACAAATTAGTACAACCTCTATGGAAAACGGTATGGAGATTCCTCAAAACTAAAAGTAGGGTTACCATTCGATCCAGCAATCCCACTACTGGGAATCTGCCCAAAGGAAAAGAACACATTTTATCAGAAAGACACCTGCAGTCGAATGTTTATCGCAACACAATTCACAATTGCAAAGATGTGGAATCAACCTAAGTGCCCGTGAATTCATGAGTGGATTAACAAAATGTGATGTATAGATGCCATGGAGTACTACTCAGCCATAAAAAGGAATGAAATAATGTCTTTTGTGGCAACCTGGTTGGAACTGGAGACCATTATCCTAAGTGAAGTATCTCAGGAATGGAAAAATAAACACCACATGTTCTCTCTAATAACTGGGAGCTAATCAGTGGACATACATTGTTGAGCCTAAGAAATATTGATTTATAGAAATACCCCCTATATTTTTAGAGACAGAAATGATTTCATGAGTCTTGCAAGGCTTTGCCCTGAAGGAAAATGTAAACATGTTAGGTCACATTTCAAAAGCTGCCTCGCCTCAGGAGGGCGTCTCAGTGGTCAGTAGCAGCTGCTTTCCAAGGTGACACTGCAGTCTCAAGCCTGTGGTTCTCACCTGCTTTGAAAGACAAAGCAGGTCTTCCATGGAGCCACGGGATGGGGAGCTGATCAACAAAGACAGGCCACCCTAGATGAGAGCTGATCAGAGATGAGAGCTGATCAATAAGATATGCTGCCCGAGCCAGGCCCAGATGGAACCATGCGGTTAAAGTAAATACCATAAGGGACAGCTCATGCTTGACTTCTGAAATCTGTGTTCTAATACACAATAACCAGAGCTACGATGTCTCTGTTTTTGCTAAAGTGATAGCTTTATCTTAAAACTTAGAAGTTTGCCCCAAGAAGATTTTATAGCCCTTTGTTCACCTAGATAGAGTTAGTTAAGGGATCTGTAGAAGCCTTTTGGAAGACTTTGAACCTAAACTGAACTACCTGTTATTATGTAAATACTGTTACCCCTGGCAACTGAAATGCTGTACACTATAAATACCTGTGTGAAACTTCAGTAAGGGTTGCACCTCTAACGGGAAAGGGGTGTAACCCTCTGAGTACCCTCTTTTGCCTATCTTCATAAATCTGTACTTTATAAACTATATTTTTGCCTCTGTGTATTATTTTTATTTCTGTTTCCTACTATTTTTTCATCCTTTGCAACAACCCCTGTCTGAGGGACCTGATCTTTTACTGGGAGTGTGGCTAACTCCCCGCAATACATGGCACAAAGAGATGTAAAAGATGTTGGAAACCAAGAAGGAGGGAAGGGTAAAAAAACTCACCTACTAGTACAGTGAACATTATTCGAGTGATGGGCACACTAAAAGCCCTTTAACAAAAACATTTTTACTCCCTTAATATTTTGAAATAAAACAAACAAACATGATTTGATCTTTGCTTGGCATAGGAAATTGAAAAATCTCATGACTGTATCCCATTTGGATACAGGTTTTATGTTGGATTTATTTAAGCTTTAATGGTTTTTTCCATGATTGCTAATTTAATAAGGTTCTTTCACATCTTTATTGATATTTAATTGATGTATAATAAATTGCAAATATTTAAAGCACATAATTTGATGAGTTTTGACATATGTATACTATGAAACTGTCTCCACAATCAAGGTGATGAATATATTCATCACTCCCAAAGTTTCTTTGTGCTACTTTGTCATCTTCCTTGCCCACTCCCACTCCTCCCTCCTTCCCCCTTACTCCTGTCGTCAACCACTGGTCTGCAGATTTGCTTTCTGTCACTATAGACTAGTTTGTATTTTCTAGAATTTTATATAAATGGAATCATACAGTCATCTTATTGTCTGGCAATACTGATGTACATATCCTTTTAGTTCCAGTTCAGACATCATAAGAGATCTTCTAGAAGAGGAAGAAGCCTGGGAAGCATCACATAAGTGAGTTCTCATAATCAAGAAGTAAACATGTACTTTAACCTAAGAAGTTATACTTCTATATATCTGATTTTTAAGCAAAAGAATATTTTGCTTTCTGATGTGAGAAAGTAGTGATCCACATGCAAGGTAAGGATTTCCTTTTCACTACTTGTTTCTATTTTTTCTGCTTAGATTTGGAATCATATTATAACTCCAGTTACTTATCAGAATTTATTAATATAAGGACAGATTGTTCCTATGGGCAATTTATACAGTCATACATTGCTTAATGACAGATTCGTTCTGAGAAATGTGATTTTGTTTTTGTGCAAACATCATAGAGTGTACTTATACAAACCTGGATGGAATAGCCTACTACACAGCCAGGCTGTAGAGTATGACCTATTGCTCCTAGACTACAAACCTGTACAGTATGTTATTGTGTTGAATACTGTGGGCAACACAATGGTAAGTATTTGTGTATATAAATATATTTAAACAGAAAATGTACAGTAAAAATATAGTATTATAATCTTACATAGCCTTTAATTGACTGAAATGTCATTATGCAGCACATGACTATATCTCTGGAAGCCACCAATTTGTTTCCACCTCTCTCATCACTGTAATCCATGCTACCATCATGTCTTGATTGGACAATAGTCTCAGTTTGTCTGTCCTCCTTTCTTCTGGCTTCTTTATACTCTAATTGCCACCTTGCCACTAGAGTGATCTTTTCAAAATGCAAATCTGATCACTATTACTCATCCCTCTGCTTCAAAAATCTTTAATGGCTTCTTGTTCCTCTTAGGATTGAGAAGGAATTCAGCATGCCTAAATATACCTAAAATCTAATCTCCTTCTTCAGGCTCATCTCTTATTATATACCTGCATATTCTCTCTGTTCCATCATATAGACCTCTCAGGTCCTCCTACATGCAAAGCTCCCTCCCACCACAGGGCCTTTGAACAGGCTTGTCCCTCTACACAGGATGTTCTTCCCATTCTTCTACCCTAGTTTACACACCTACTCATCCTTCAGATCTCAGTGCAAGAGCTACTTCTTCTGGAAGTCTTCATTAACCTTTCTTTCTGGACCCTTCCTCCTGTTACAGGCTGTTATAGCACTGTGTCCTCCTCTTACCGCATTTATATGATTACTTGTTTACCTGTCTCCCCTATGGTAAATAACCCCATTGTAACCCCAATGTCAACACAAGTCTAACCCATAGTAAATACTTTACTTTAAATATCATAACAATATTATGATGTACTATTATTATCGCCACTTTATAATGAGGAAACTGAGGCTGAAAGGGTAAATCTCCAGGCCAAGGTCACATAGCAGTAAGTGATAATCAATGGAGATGACATTCTGACCCAATTGTTAAAAGTTGGCACTTCTAACCATTAAACTATACTGTCTTTTCAAAGAAGGATTGTTTACTGTACTGTTGACATTGGGTGTTTCACACCTGAATCACTGGGAGAGTGCAAAAGTGTGGTGTATCCAGGGGATGCATCATGGATAGGTTTATCATGAGATATCTGGTGGTTCGAACAGTAGCAGTTTATGAAAGTTGGAGATATTGGTTGCATTACTCTTTCTTTCTTACCTAAGCATGGTGTAACAAATTGTGGAAGAGGAGATGAGTCATCTACCTCCTCTTGTACCTGTTCATGTTGAAGTAAACTGACACCAATGGCTATGACAAGCTGTAGCCCAGAGTTCTTGAACCTAAGCACATTCTTCATAATGAGGACCTCTTAAAGTCATCACTATCAGAAAGCACTTAGAAAACAAATTCCATCACTTAATCCTTACAGATAATAAATATTAAAGCTAGAGGGATGTAAGCGCTCATCTAGTCCAATCCATTTGTTTTTTATAGAGCTCCAGAGAAGTAAGCTGACTGGGTCAAGGTCCAAGGACTAGTTAGTGGCACTGCCAGGATCAGAATACAGGCTTGCTCATTTCAGACAAATATAGAATAGTTTAACAACCACAATTCCTGCAATGTACGAGCTTATGGTGTAATATAGTTTTAAAGACAGAATCAGGAAAAGCCTCCACAGCTTTACTTTTCAGCAAAATGTGGTGGTTCTTATAAATAGCCATCTCGTGGTACCACAAGTGGCATATTTGAGATACTAGTCCTAGAACATACTGTATCAGTTCCAACACGTTCTCCTGATTCTGTTAATGATTTAGAGGTTTCATTAGCAACACATTGTTCCCTATAGAGCAGTATTTTCATAAGCAGAAGAAAAACTCATTTTCTACAGACTGGTCTTGGATTCTTATGTCTCTGTGTCTTACGTCTTGGTTTATCCAGCTGTTTTGAACTACATTTATGTGTTCTTTTATGAGATGGTTATTCAGGAGTGGCCACAAGAGGAGACACAGGAGAGGCTCAGGAAAACAGTTTATTATACTCACAGGTCCTAGAGGCAGGGGGCTTGGGAGACCACATGGCCACAGGGGAAAGACACCAGGGTGGTCAGGAGACAGAAGACAGGAGCAAGGAGAAAACACGAGGGCAGAACCTTGATTGGGGTTTCCTTGGGAAAGGCAGGGCAGGGCAGGGTGAACACTTTAGGATTGGCTAGTCTGAATAATTTTGGCAGGCTCCAAACTATAGGGTGGTCCCTAGTTACCTGGTACCTGGCCTTGGAATGATTAAGGAAGAGGAATATTGCCTCCTGGGGTGCAGGGGTCAGATGGAGGAGGTGTAGCTCTGGATTGGTTGGTTTGCACATCAGAGGCGTGCTCCTGACCGGGCCCTTTGATGTCTCTGAGAATCCCCACCCCAGGAGGGGCAGGCTCTTCCCAACCAGAAAGGTTTTTTATCAAAATATCATAATATACAGGAAAAAAAAATATGTATACACACACACAATACAAGCTATAAAATATATTTACATTGAACCGAATAGGAAGAAAACTGGCCTTGGTATGTCATTTCATGTTTCTGGGTCTCAGTTTCCTTATACATAAAATGTGGGGGACATATATGTGCCTCAGAGAGTCAAAGGCCTTCTCTCCAGATGTGCTTCTCCTCCACTATCCCCTCTCCTCAGTGAATGTTCAAGCCAGAAATCCAGCAATCATTTAAACTCCTCGCTCTCCCTTACTCTTACTTGCAGTCAGTTGCTAAGTCCTATAGATAGTGGTTCTCAGAGTTTGATACATATCAAAATCACCTGGAGCACTTGTTAAAACACAGGTAGTGGAATCTAACCAGAGACTCTGATTCAGTAGATTTAGGGTGTGGCTTAGGCTTAATAATTTGCATTTTTAACTGGCTCCCAGGTGTAACTTGTGCTTCCTTTGTGCTACTATCAGCCCCTTTGTGCCACTGCAGGCCTTTTGCTTGTCTTTCCAGCTTGCAGCAACAGCTGTCTAGCTGTCTCTTTACCTCTAGTCATTACCAGTTCATTCCACCAGTGAAATCTAAAATATAGGTGCTTCCTCTCTTTATACTTTAAAGGCATTCAAGGGCTCCCCAGCCTACCTGGCTGGCCCATGGAATTTCATCTCCTCGCCTCAACACCCCCACAACTCTTTGTTTCAGGCAAGCTGAGCTGCACAATTGCCTCATGCGTTACGCCGCCTTGCCTCTTAGCCTTGGCACATACTCTTGTTTCTGCCTGAACTGCATCTTCTCCTTTCTTTATCTAGATAGGACTTGTCATTCCCTTCTTCGTAACTCTGTTCAGAAGCACCTGACCCTGCTCTGGCAGAGCTCTGCACTTGACGCTTGACTCCCTTTCTAGAGAGTAAGTACATTGGACTTTGAATCCCTGACACCTAGCTCAGTGCCTGGGCAGCCCATAACAGGCACACTGTAAGTATATGAATGAAAGAATGTGTCAGTGTTTATTGCATTTGAATTTACTCACTAGTAGATTTTAGGTTCTTACATGGCTTCAGGAACCTGTGAATAGGTAAGGATCGCCACTTAAGAATCTTTTTAACTATCTCATAGTGCCTTATAAAGGAAACTTTAGAAAATAACTTGATCTAATATTCTTGTAAAATCAGAAAAGGAAGAATCCTTTTCTCTATTAATAGTCTGCATTTTATTTTAAACCCATGAGAAGTCATTTGCATTCACTTACCAACCTGTCATATTTTCTAATGGAGGACCAGTAGCAATTTGGCTGTCTTTTTTGCGGGGAGTAGTAACTTTACTGAAGTTTAACATAATTACATTAAAGTGCACAAATCTTAGGTGTATAGCTTGACGGGTTTTTGCAGCTGAATACACCTACCTGGTGTTAGGATTACTCAGGTGGCTCCCTGTGAACCATACCTCTCGGTGTTCACACCCTCGATCAAGTCCTGCATTGATTCTGGGCTTGGCCTTGTAATGCGAGAAGCAGTTTGATAAGCGTTTGCACAGTGGGGCTTGTCCTGTTGGAACACTCTCTCAGGATGCTTCTTCCTTTTGGAACCCAGCCACTCTGCTGTGAGAAGCCCAACATAGGCATGGGGAAATGCCTGTTGGAGAGAACCGAGGACCCAGCCATCTCTAGCTTAGCTCCCAGCCAACAGCCAGCACCACCTTGCCAGCCATCAAAGTAGCCATCTTGAAAGGGGATCCTCCTGACCCAGCTAAGCTGTTTCTTCCGAGTCCTACCTGGATCTCACAATCATGAGCAAATAAATGATCACGTTGTTTTAGGCTTCCTAAGTTTGAGAGTGGTTTGGGCAACAGATGACTGAAACAGATATTAAACAGAAACAGTGTCTGTTGTGGTTTTTGATTGCTGGGTAACAAACCATCCTAAACCTTAGGTGCTTAACTGACAACCATTCTTCAGTCTGGCCTGGGCTCAGACTGCTGCATGCAGCTAGTAGGTTGGCTGGGGGTATGTTCGGCTGGGATGTCTGGACTTGTCCCTCTTTCCCTGTAGTCTTGGAGCCTATTCTTCTCAATGTGTCTTCTGTACGTGGTCTCTCCATACCATCTTTCAACAGGATAGCTGGGTTTCCTACACGGAGGCTCAGGGCTCTTGTGCCAATTACTACTTTATTGCCTCTAGCTCCAAATTCCTCCTTTTTTGCCTGCTCTGTGAAAATTGAGCTGGGCTCTTTAAGTATTTTTCCATTGTCATCCAAACTTAATCAGTAGAGAGCACTGCAGAGACAATGCAAGAGGAAAGGGTTTGCCTCCTGGTTCCTGTGTGCTCACTGGTGAGGCTCCTCCAGCACTCAGTTTCTCTAGTAGCTGTAGTGCTACTACAGTGCACAACGGCCAGCAGCCCACTGCCTTACCTAGAGCAGTGGTTCTCCCTTAGCCACGGTCGTGAGCCCTTCAGCCAGGGCTGGATCTGCCTGGGTGGGAGGCACTCTTTCTTGGGTGCTCTATCTGAGCCCTAGGGTAGCGGCTGTTCCTTTTATCTGCTATTGTAGAGTTCCTTTTACTTCTTCTTCTTCTTCTTTTTTTTTTTTTTTAGAGACAGGATCTCACTCTGTCACTCAGGCTAGAGTGTAGTGGTACAATCATAGCTCACTCTAACCTCAAATTCCTAGGCTCAAGCAATCCTCTTGCCTCAGCCTCCTGAGTAGTTGGGACTACAGGCGCACACCACCATGCTTGGCTAATTATTTATATATTTTTTTAGAGATGGGGTCTCCCTGCATTGTCCAGGCCAGTCTCAAACTCCTGGCCTCAAGTGGTCCTCCCACCTCAGCCTCCCAAAGTGCTGGGATTACAGGTGTGAGCCACTATACCCAGCCTTCCTTTACTTCTTACTAGCCATTCCCTCCTTACTCCAATTCCCGTTATATTTAGTAATTCTTTATATTAAACTCTTCTTTTCAAATGATTATAGTCCCAATTGAACCCAGACTGATAAAGCTCCCGAGAGGACAAATATGAAAGCTGTCAGGCCTTCTTAAGATTTAGTCCTGAAACTAGTGCTACATCTTTTTTGCCACACTCTTTCTATTAAAGTGAGTCACAGGACCAGCCCCAGATTCATGGGGAGCACTACCCATAGGCAGGAAGTGTGGTTCATCGAGGGCTACCTGTGTACCAGACTCTCACAACTCCCGTGCAGCCACCACCCCGATTTAGATGTGGAACATTACCAGTATTCTAGGAGCTTCCTTCATGCCCCCTCCAAAGGTAAGCACTATTTTCACTTCTATCACCATGGGTTAATTTTGCCTGGATTTAAACTTTATATAAATGGAATCATATAGTCTGTACTCTTTGGCTTCCGTCATTAGCACAATATTACATCCGTGAGATTTTTCCATGGGTGCCTATATCAATAGTTTGTTGCTTTTCATTGCTGTGGCTATAGCAGTGCTTCTTAAAGTGTGGTCCCCAGACCAGCAGCATTTGCATCACCTGGGGACATGTTAGTAAAGCAAATTCTTGAAACCCACCCAAGAGCCACTGAATGAGAAACTCAGAGGATGGGCCCAGCATCTTTGTTTCCACAAGCCCCACAGGTGGTTCTACCACATGCTAAAGTTTGAGAACCACTAGTCTCTAGTATCCCATGGTATGAATAAGTCACTGTTTATTTATCCATTCTACTATGGATTTATGTTTTATTTAGAGTTTTGGGCTGTTATGAATAAGGCTGTCAGGGACATAATTATAGATGTCTTTGGTGCACGTGCATTCATTTCTGTTGAGTGTATTCCTAGGAGAGGTACTGTTGGATCAGTGGGTATGCAGACATCCAGGTACTGCCAAATATTTTTGCAAAGTGGTTGTACCAATTTCAGCTCCCATCAACAGTAGGAGGTCCAGCTGTTCCATATCCCCATCAGTACTTGGCACTCTTAATTTTTTAATTTTAGTCATTTTGATGTGTGTCTAGTGGTATCACATTGTGATTTAAATTTGCATTTCTCTGATGACTGTGTTGAATATATTTTCATATGCTTATTAACATTTTGCATATCTTATTGTGTAAAGTTTCTACTCAAATCTTTTGCACTCCTTTTTTCTTAATTGGGTTATCTTTTTTCACCCCCTTATTGTTTATAGTGGTTCTTTGTTAGTCTTTTGTTGGGTATATGTATTGTAAGCGTCGTCTTTCACTCTGTGGGTTGCCTTTTCACCCTCTTTATGGTGTATTTTTAACAGAAATTCTTAATTATCATGTACAGTATAGCAGTTTTTTTCTTTATAGTGTGTTTTGTGCTGTGTAAGAACTTCTGTATATCTCAAGGTCATGAACATATTTTCCTATGTTATTTTCCCAAAGTTCTTTTGTAATTTATGTTTCTAATCTACAAGTATGGTATATTTATCCATTTGTTTAGGTTCTTAAACATTCTTTCTTGCTAATGTTTTATACTTTTCTGTGTAGAGGTTATATAGTCTTATATTAGGTTTATTTCTGGATAGTTGATGTTTTTTGATACTTGAAAATATTTTTGTTGTTTATTTTCTAATCACTTGTTGCTAGTATATAAAACTAATTTTATACATTGACCCTGTATTCAGGAATCTTGATAAATTTATTTAATAATTCTAATAGTTTATAGAGTCTTTTGGCCTTTCAACGTATGTAGCCATGTTATCTCCATATATTACCTTTTATATCTTTTTTCATGCTCAATTATACTGTTTAGGACCACTACTTAAATGTTGACTAGATGTGATAATAAGGGCATCCTTTTCTTATTCCCAATCTTAATGGGAAAACATTCAATATTTTACCTTCTATTCCTAGTTTTTAACATGATGGGTATTGCATTTTATCATTTTTTTGTTTATCTGTTGGGATGATTTTTCTTTATTTTGTTAATGTGGTAAATTCCATTGATTTTTCAAATGTTAAGAATGCGTTCCTGAAGTATACCTAATTTAGTAATGATGCTGGACTTTTTTTTTTATGTTCCTAGACTTAGTTTCTTAATACTTTAAGATTTTTTTGTTGTTGTTGTTATGTTGAGCAATTGGCCTCTAAGTTTTCTTCCATGTAGTGTGCTTATCACGTTTTGGCCATTACTTAACATTATGCACTGTTATTCTGGATAGGCTTTGCCCCATACAGAGCTTAAAAATAGTCATGTGCCACATAATGGCATTTTAGTGAACAAAGGACTGCATATACAATGGTGGTCCCATAGATTGTAATATCATAGTTCTGCTGCACCTTTTCTATGTTTCGATACATAATTACTTACCATTGTGTTACCGTTGCCTACAGTATTCACTACAGTCACATGCTGTACAGGTTTGTAATCTGGGAGCAACAGGCCATACCCTATAGCCTAGGTACATAGTAGGCTATATAATCTAGGTTTGTGTAAGTATGTTGTTTTATGTCCACACAGTGATAAAATTGCCTAATGACACATTTCTCAGAATGTATCCCTGTTGTTAAGCAATGCATGACTGTGATTTAAAGTACTTTCAGCAGAAAAGCAAGTAATCCTATGTTTAAAAAAAAAAAAAAGAATAATCAGAAAACCCAGCCCTGTTTAAAGCCTGTTTGGTCCTTGCTCTGACCAGCTTCTCTGTAATTAACATGAGGCAGGGAGAACCACACCACACACCAAGGAGTTCTTTCTATGGCCCTGCCAAAAAGGAAAATGGATCATCCTGGAAATAATGTATATTGGGAGCAGGCTGATAATAAATGACCAATCCCCTAGGCATGCTTTTTCATTCAGTAGGATTTGGCACTTCAGTAGTATATGCCTCACTGTGGTCCTCTCCAGGAACATCCTCCCATTTGGCTAACAGCATGCTGTTGATGAACTTTGCTAAAAAAAAAAAAAAAAAAAAAATTGAATGGTTATACTTTCTAGAGACCAAGATTTTTAAAACCTGCTGTACCCATGAGATGTTATTAAGTATCATCATTCCAGTAAGTTTTGTGTTATATGCATGGGAAAAAAATCATGGATTGGATTATTCTGTCATGATTCTTGCATCTTTGGGGATGAGGTGTTTTAGAGAATTGTTCTGGGAGAACCACTGAGATCCTTGCCAGGGACTCCCCTTCCAACTCCCTGCTTATGGTATAGACTACTTCTTCCACCACCACTATAGCTGTGTTTGTTGCTAGTTATTATAAAGGCAAATCAAAGAGGGGAAACCTGGGAGGAAAATATTACTTAAAAATTTTAGAGTGTAATTAAAAACAACATACGAGAATAAAGAAAAGGTAATAAAATGGAAGTTAGATATAACGAGGAATGTGCCATTGAAACTTAAAGTAAGAAGTAAAATAAACAAATGGCAATAAAATAGGAGATGAAAAATTTGACATGAATGTTTAGATTTTTAAGGACATGGATTAAGAGCTGAAAAAATAAAAGTAAAAAAGATAAAGAAGAGTGATGTTAGCAAAAATGGTGGAAATTCTCTGAAAATTCTCTCCTCCATCAAAGCCATGACAAAACAGCAAAAATTGTCAGAATCAACTTTTGAAAAACTCTGAAAATTGACCAAAGGCATTGGCAATCCAAGGAGCACATATTCAAAAAAAGAATGGTTGAATCTCAGTAAGAGCAGTGAGCTTTGTGGTGATTTGACTTGCCCTGTCTCCATCCTCCTTCAGCTCCTGTGTAGCCTTGGGAGCCAATAACAGTCTGTAATCATGGTGAGGACCAGCAGGCTGGCAGCCCCCAGAGGAGGCAGAGTGGGGTTGGAACACCTTTACAGGCTCGTTCCCAGGAATTGTTATTTAACCTGTCTAGTGGTTCCCTGGAAGACCCTACTTGTGAAACCATCTTTATGTCGCCTGACTTGGAGCTCACCCAATTCAAAAAGCGTTTTCTACAGGGGTGTTTGTGGAAAATAACTAGAGGCAGTTGACCAACTTTGCAACCATCTGAGGTGGTGGTAACAGTTGGGGCAAACAATATGCTAACCAAAAAGCCTTACAGTAAAAGCTGGAGAATAAGATTTCCATGGGGGGTTTGAACAGCTGTGAAATATTCCTGGAAATCTAGAAGGTAGCTCTCATGCATAGAGCTCTGTGCATGCTTAGGAAAGACCTAAGAAGGCCCTGAGCTCTTACCTCTGGTTAACCATGAGGCTATGTACAAGCAAGAAGTAGAGGCTAATACGACAGAGTTGTCAACTGAGTGTTGAATGGATGTTGAATACATGCCCAAACACATGCAGCTTCTCTGCAAAGACTGGTTTTGCCAAGGGGTTCTCTAACATATTGGTTCCACATGCTTAAGGAAATTTCTGTTCAATCTATAGTGGACTACAAAGCTAACCAAGTAGACACATTAGTGGCCATGTACAACGAAGAATGCATATTTACAGGATTAGTTCAGAAAAGTCACTAAACAATAATAGCACACAGCAACAACAACAAACCCTGGAGAGACCTTGCAACTGTCTTGCCAAATGTTCCCATTTTGAGGTGTGTCAACTTGGACTCAGTGACTTACAAGATTGGAAAAGCCCAATGTGCCCTACTTGTCAAATGGAAATGATGTATTGAAGAACAGTATCATCTTAGCTTTATGTGAAAAAATAGTAGTATCTATCCCATCAGGGGAAATTTTGTCCCCCACTCTGCCACCTGAACCCACTGGCTCTATGAGGTCCTCAACTCACAGAAATTCCCCTGAGTCCCGGTGCCAGGTTCGCTGATGACTATTTGGTTTTGGACTGTGTTTCTGCGCTTCATCTTTACCCAACCATTGTGCCGAACACTTGCAATTGTCAAAAAGAATCCATTTTTCATCACACGTCACAATACAGTGTAGAAATGGTTCACCTTTATGTTGTGACAGCAGAGAAAGGCAAGCTTCCAGATGATTTCTCTTCTGATGCTTGTTTAATTCACCTGGAACCTGTCTATCCAGCTTCTTTACCTTGCCCATTTATTTCAAATGGTCCAATGTTGTTCGAATAGTAACGTCAAATTTTGCTGCTAATTCACACGTAGGTTGAGATGTATTCAATTCCACTACAGCTTTCAGCTCATCGTTACCCACCTT
Source organism: Eulemur rufifrons (assembly GCF_041146395.1). Lineage (NCBI taxonomy): Eukaryota > Metazoa > Chordata > Mammalia > Primates > Lemuridae > Eulemur > Eulemur rufifrons. Next base: position 187,468,116 of record NC_090989.1, on the reverse strand, counting down.
GGTCTTAGGTCACCCACGTGGCTCATTTTCCATCGATGTACTGTGCGTTCATTTGCCATGTCCTTCCCAAACACTTCGTTGATATTTTGAGCTGTCTGTGCTGCATTGGTTCCATGACGGAACTCATATTTGAAAATAACACAAATTTTTGACTTATCCTCAGTTTCACAAAAATTGCTCTAAAAAAAATTTGAAAGATAATCACAAGCCAAAATGTGTGTTTGAAAGACTGAGGATGTACCTTCACAATAAACATAAAACAAGAAATGTCAAAGTGAAATGTCAGAGATATCAACTGTCAAACTTAGTACTTTAGGAAACTGGACATTTCATGCTTAATAACCTAATATAACTAATAGAAACGGGCACACTGATTTTGTGGAGGAAGAGGAAGAGCAACAACAATGACCCTTGGGGAGGGAAACTCTTAGACGTTGGGAGCTATGGAGGAGGGGACACTAATGATCTTTGACTTTCAGAGCAATGCCTGGAGCCTTCCTCACAAGGGCAAACACCCTGATGAGACTCTACCAAACTGTTGCAGGTGCCTTTAAGTTTACTGTCTGCTGGGTCTGTTGTCCCCTGCTAGATGACTCTGACCATGATTTGATGCCCATTCCCCTTAACCTTACTTGAGAGATCTATTGCAAACAGCAGCTCCTGCACCTCTCATGCGGAAACACTTGTCGTCACCTCTAGGCGTCTTTTCCATCCCCGTTCTCATAGCTGTTGCTCAGTCTTTCGATCATGTGGACAAGTGCTACCCCACTGGTGACATGGACTAATGAGATAGGTTGCAGTGACTGCCCTGAGGCAGTCCCTCCAAAAACAAGGACTAGATTCAATGATTTGACTGAATTGGGAACCCTAAAGTTTACTAGCTGGCCGCACAGCCACATAGGAAGTGCTGTCAGCCTGTGCACCCCTAATTTAGGTGCCACTCGTGGGGCCCAGCAATTGTAAGTAGTACTTTCTTTCCAAGAATAACCACGTGCCTCCAGAACTATACTTACTGTGTGAAAGCCAGTCATTAACTTGCCTCCCTCCCAAAAATATGGGGACTGGCACTCTAGGGATGGTCATAATAGACCTCAGGTATTTAAGGAGAAACGACTAGGAGGTCATGTAGCCCTTAGACAACTGTGGAGTTCTCCAAAATGAGGCTACCCTTGGTTATTTGGAGAAAGCTTCCCAGAGGGATAAATGACTTGTTATTTATGCACACCTTGCAGTCAGTTATCTCTATGATGGAAATCATCCGATTAGAAAAGAGGATACAAAATTTTGTCCCTGCTTTTAGCTGAAGTCATCATTGATACCACTTCAACTCTGGAAGGTTTTTAGGTCAGCTTCAACTCACTGGCTAGGATTGTTGTAGAGGATAGAATTGCCTTAGATTTCCTCCTTGCAAGCCAAGTCAGAGGCTGTGCAATTATTATACATCCTACTGTATCTGAATTAATACCTTGGGCAAGGAAGATAGCTCAAGATAGACTCCACATGACTTTCTAAGGTGGACATAGAAGGTTTATGGAATTTGTTCAGCTCTCTGGATCTGGGACCCTGGAAATCGTGGATGAGGTTGACTTTAATTAAATGCTGTATGAGACAAATAGAATGAATTTCATGCCAACTCTGTCAGTTAATCAGAGGGGGCCAGTGGAGTGTTGTATACATGGGGAAAATTCACCAGAAGCCACTATGGTATAGAAATAAGGGGTAGATATTTTGGGGAGACAAATGTCTAAGTATTTCTTGATTTTCTGCATGACCTGCAAAGCAAGGAACTAACTGACCTTTGTATACATTTTCAGTCTGCCTTTTACAGATTGTTTATATAGTAAACAGCCTTGAAAAATATAGTTTCTCCCTCTGGAATAAAGAGGAGGCAAGCTTACTGCTCGTCATAAAAGATTCGGGTTCTCTGTCATCATGGTTTCTCTCTGAAATGCAAACGATTGCTTATGTGGGTATCACATGGCCCTCTTCCATGTCACCCTGTAGGAACTGAGTGACAGCTGAAATGCTTAGAACCACCTCAAATGCTGACTCAAACTCTGGCTGCTATTCTTGTGGTGAATAGTAAATGGTCCTTCTCTAGGCAGGAGTCCTGTGTTGTCTGCCAGTATCTATGAAACTGTGGCAGGCTAACTGGTTAGCTTGAACATAGGATAGAATCTTTGCCCTTTATGGTGTTTGACATATTTAAATTGGGTTTCTTGTAGATGGCATATAGTTGAGTCTTTCTTTTTTATCCAGTTTGCTGGTCTGCCTTTTAATTGGGTGGTTTTGGCCATTTACATTTAATGTAATTATTGATATGATGGCTTTAAATTTTACCATATTTGTAGTTATTTTCTATTTTCCCCATATGATCTTTGTTCCTTTTTTCCTCCTTTCTCACCCTTTTTTGGACCATTTGAAAATTGATTATTATTTAATTTTATATCCAGTATTGGCTTATTAGTTTATTTTTAAAATTTTAGTGCTTGCCCTAGATAATCTTTAGGTTATCACAGCTTTCAAGTAATGTACCTCTTCATTAAATAGTATGAGAACTTTACACCAGTGTGCAGTACTTCGAATTCTTTCTTCCCATTCTTTATCCTATTGTTGTCTTATATTTACTTCTACATATGTTATAAAGCCCACAGTATATTGTTATCCTTTTTACTTTAAACTGTCAGTTTTTTACACCGATAAAAATGAGCAGCAAGTATCTTTTATATTTGTCTTCAGTTTTACCCTTTCTGGTATTCTTTGTTTTTTGCATAGATTGGTTTTCTTTTTTTGTTTTCTTTTTTTTTTTTTTTTTTTTGAGACAGAGTCTCACTCTGTTGCCTGGGTTAGAGTGAGTGCCGTGGCATCAGCCTAGCTCACAGCAACCTCAAACTCCTGAGCTCAAGGGATCCTCCTGTCTCAGCCTCCCGAGTAGTTGGGACTACAGGCATGTGCCACCATGCCCGGCTAATTTTTTCTATATATATTTTTAGCTGTCCATATAATTTCTTTCTATTTTTAGTAGAGATGGGGTCTCGCTCTTGCTCAGGCTGGTCTCGAACTCCTGAGCTCAAACGATCCGCCCACCTCGGCCTCCCAGAGTGCTAGGATTACAGGCGTGAGCCACCGCGCCCGGCCACATAGATTGGTTTTCATCTGGTTGTCATACTTGTTTGGCCTGAAGAACTTCCTTTAATACTTTTTATAGTTCAAATATGTTAGCACTTAATTCTCTTAGCTTTTGTTTGTCTGAGGAGTCTTTAGTTAGCTTTCATCTCTGAAGGATATTTTTGCTAGATATGGAATCCTGGATTGACAATGTTTTTCTTTTTCTTTCTTTTTTTTTTTTTTTTTTTTTTTTTTTTGAGACAGAGTCTTGCTTTGTTGCCCGGGCTAGAGTGAGTGCTGTGGCGACAGTGTTTTTCTTTTGGTACTTTAATGATGTTACTCCATCATCAATGGCTTGTACAGTTTCTAAGGAGAAGCCTACTGTAAATTTATCTCTATTCCTCTATGTAAGGTTTCTTTTTTTTCTGCCTGCCTCTAAGATTTTCTGTCTTTGATTTTCAGCAGTTTGAATATGATATGTCTAGGTGTTTTTTTATTTGTTTATTATTGCTTTATTTTTAGTATTTAATCTGATTGGGGTTCTTTGACCACCTTTGATCTTGGCTTGTGGTCTTTCATTATTTTTAGAAAATCCACCGCCAGTCTTCACATATTCATTTTCCATAGTTCGTTCTCTCTCCTCCTCCAGGGATTCCAGTTACACACGTGTTACACCATTTTATAATGTTCCACAACTCTTGGCTGCTCTGTTCTATGCATTCTCCCCCCCACACACACACACATACACGTGCACTTTTTTTCTCTTAATGTTTCAATCTGGGTGATTTTTATTTTTTTAATCTTCAGGTTCACTGCATTTTTTTTTGTCAGCTTTGTACATTATACTTATGAGCCTGCTGAAGGAACTTTTTATTGCTGATACCATGTGTTTTTACTAACATTTCCATTTGACTCTTACTCCCTATCTGCTGAAATTCCTCATCTGTTCATGCATATTGCTCAGCTTTTCCACTAGAGCCTTTAATAAATTAATCACAGTTATTTTAAGGTCCTGATCTGATGGTTCCAACATGTGAGTTGTCTCTGTCTGTATCTGCTGGTTGCTTATCTCTTGACAATGGGTTTTCTTCCTTCTTTGTGTATCACACTTTTTGATTGAATATTAGACATACCATGAAGGGCCATAGAGACTGAGGTAAATAGTGTTTGTGCCTGGAAATGGGTGTAACTTCTGTGGGGAGTGCAGCCAGGTAATGCACAAGTTGACTCAGGCTGGAGTTTTCTAATGACTGATGTGACCTTCTGTGCATCAGTGGCTTCAAGTTCCCCTAGCAGTGGGCTGCTCTTACCTCATGCTTGGTGTTGGTGCTGATCGCCAGAGGGTTTTGCTCACTGATTTTTTCCCACTTACCTTTCAGCCATGCTTGAATCACATAGGGGTGTATCTTCTCTATGTTCTTACTTCTCCCTCAGCCATTTCTTGCTCCTGCTTATTACTTGGTGCTAGGCTCCCAGTGGGGGACAGGTGGGAGCACACTGTTGTCCTAGTCCAACAGTCGTATGCATAGGTAGGCCTTGTGTGCCCGGCTCTCGGGGATGGGACTTTCTCAGCACTCCCTCCTCTCCTCCCCGCCATACTTAGTATCTGTGTGAGATTTTCTGGCCTTCTAAGGAAGACGTTTTAGTTTCTTCCACTTCTCCGGTGGCAATGAATCTTTACCTGTGTTCCTGCAGGAGATTTCCTGTACTTCCCGCTGAGACCTACTGCTTTGACCTCCCCCTCTCCCCAGAGGCAGTGGATATTTGCCGCAGCCCCATGGGCCAGCAAGTTTCCTATTCTTCCCTTACTAATTGAAAAGCTTTTGCTTCACAAGAGAGGCATGCAGGGAAGCAGACAGGACTTTCTGCCTGTCCCCAGCAGCCACCAAAGTGGACTCTGTCCGTTCTCCTGCCCTGCCCCCATCTGTCTCATGAGCACCTGGTATGGAAAAGAGCTTGCAAGCACCTGCAGGGAGGGGCCTGCAATACCAGCCCGTACTTAAGAATTCAGGAAATTTTAGCTGATTTCTTCTTATCTGGTTGTCTAGCAGCCAGCTGTTTCTTCAACGCTCTACCAAAAGAGAGAATTTGTGTGACCCGTCTCTCTTCGAAGGGGCTTATTTTTCTTTAGTATTTTGTTTTCTTGGTTACCTTACAACCTCACTTCTCTGTCAGCATCAAGAAGAGTTATGATTTTGGTAGACTATCTGGCTCACTCTTGTTAGGGTGGGAACAACTTTTTTTAAGCTTTCTGTGTGTTAAGGAGAAACATAAACCTGCTAGACTTTGATTCAGAAAAGAGGGGTTCACTTCCTGGCTTTCTCACTATCTGTGATCTTTGCTAGTTCACCGTTTTCTCATTTATCAAGTGGGAAGAATTAGTAATAGCATAATAATCATAGATTTGTCAATAGAATAGAGGGTTTTAATGAAATAATGCATACGAAAGCACTTGTAATCTAGAAACTGCTGTAGAATAATGATTATTACTTTCTAAGATGCCATTTCTTTTTTTTCCTGTTTTCAGAAATGATCTTCAAGACACAGAAATAAGTCCAAGACAGAATCGCCGCACAAGAGAGGCTGAAAGTGTTGAGATTGAACCAAGAAATAAGCGTAATAGGAATTAGTGTGAGCTTTTACTAACTTTTTTAATGCAGTGATCAGAATATGGTACTTTTCGTTGCCATATATAGAGTTCATATTTATAAATGCCCAAGGAAAGATGTTAAATTGTAAATATTATGGTTTGCTTATTTTCATTTTTTCCTACCTTTCTGGGGAAGAAAAAAGTTACGAAACATCTGCACTTGATTGGTTGCCTCCTGCCTCTAAAACATCTCTAAAATACTGACACTGACATCCACATGTTCACCAGCTTGCAGAGTGGGCAGACTCTTTAGCAGAGGGTTTGATTTGGTTTGGTTTGGTTTCTAAATGTCCTTAAGCCAGTCTCCTTCTCTTCCATGGAGAATGCAACTTCAGAAAAGGATTCTTTCTTAACCTCTTTACCACAGGAAGCACTTAAGAAGTTAAGAGTATCTGTATTTTTGGAAAGGCAGAATGTCGTAATTCACATCCTTGGTATGTGTGAGTACTGATGCCAGGCTACCCACATGCCTGTATGACACCAGTTCCGTGGTGATTGTTGCCGGAATTTAATGTAGCAGTTTGTTAGAACTCTGTTTACACATTACTTGGCGTAGGATATTATATCATAATTTAAAGTCACAATAGTCACAAAGTCACAATAACTTCGAAACATTGGGCATATTCTTCTGAAATAGCACTTAAAAGTGATTACTGTTATTGTATCTTTTCATTTGGGTCAGTCAAATCTTTAACGCTTTGAACCCCAGCTGTTAAACAAAAAAGTATGCAATAAATGAATTTTGTAAATGAATAGAATCCCTATCAGTTTTTAAATAATGTCCCTAAAACAATATCCTGTGAATAGCTGAGTACTGGCTAGAAAACAGTGGAGTGGGTTGGTCAGAAATCGCTTTTGTGTGCAAAATGTCCACCAGTTGCCAGTTCCTTCCAGAGTTCCTACCTGCCTCTCTTTGGCGTTTGAGAGCCAGCCTCCCCGCCCCGCCCAACCCAAACACATCAGCTTTCAACTAATGTGACAGCAAATGTGTCAATGTTAAGACAAGTTTATGAACATGCCAGCTTCAGCATTTGTGACTTCTCCTTTCCAAAGAATGTCTCCATTGACTTTGGCTTTTTGGTTTGCTTTGAGGTTTCTGATAATGTGTGGATTGTGGCTGAGAGTTTAGTGTTTTCACACTGAAATCTGGCCATTTGTTTTCTTTATGAGTTCCCTGAACTTCAAATGGCTGTAGGAGAATTTATCATAATCATTTCATCTTCTTAAAATCATGAGTGGTGCATTAAGGAAACTAAAAGCAGCACCACTCACCAAATCTGTCAGTGGATCTGATGTGAGGTAAGTGAGCAAACAAAATAGAGGTTAACATTGATGTCATATCTATGTCACTGACTTGCCAGAAATTATGCTAAAAGGAAAACTGCTTGTTTCATTAAAAATTACATAGTCTGCTATAAATTAAACTGGAAGTAATTACTACTTTAATTGCAGCAAAAGGAATTTGCAAGGGAATGGTGAGACCCAGGACAGAAAATCAGGCACACGAATTCATTCACTAAATATCTCTTCATCTACTTAATTATATATCAGTCACTGTGTTGGGCTCTGGAAATATAAAGGTCATCAAAGGTCATCTAAAACAGTGGTTCCCAGTGGGGCAGTCAGAACAGTTTTGCCCCTTACGAGACATTTGGCATTGTGCAGAGACATTTTTGGCTGTTACAACTGGATGTGGGGGGTGGAGAGGGGTGCTGCCAGTCTCTATGGGTGGAACCCAGGATGCAGGGTGTAAAAACATCCTACAATGCACAAGTCAACACCCATGTATTAGTTCGCTAGGGCTACCATTACAAAATACCACAGATTGGAAGGCTTAAACAGCAGAAATTAATTTTTTCACGATTCTGGAGGCTAGAAGTCCAAGGTTAGTAGGGTTTCTTCTGAGGCATCTCTCCTTGGCTTGCAGACAACCAAGCACCTTCTCACTGTGTCCTTGCATGGTGTTTCTTCCATGGGCACATGTCTGTGTCCTAATCTCTTCTTAATAAGGACACTAGTCATAGTGGATCAGGGCCCACCCATATGACCTCATTTTACCTTATGTACCTCTTTAAAGACCCTATCTGTAAATATAGTCACATTTGGAGTTACTGGGAGTTAGGACTTAATATATGCATTTGTGGGAAGGGCACAATTTAGCTCATAATATCCCCACAGTAAAGAATTAGCCAGTCTAAAATGTCCGTGGTGCCAAGATTGAGAAATCCCCAATGTAAAGGAATTCCCAAGTCTACCTGAAGAATGAGGCCTAAAGAGCGTTTATTGAGCTCTATATGTTAGCAACTTAGCATGCATTTAATATTCATACATTTAAAGAAGGGCATTTTTATATCCATTTGACAAAGATAAAGGAACTTAGGGTAAGTGTTAGATCCAGAATTGAAACCGATAAGCTTCTGATTCTGAAATTCACCTTTTAGTGAAAATACAATCCTCACCAAACTCAGTCATTCCCTGGTTATTAATGCTTTCTACCTCCTGACTCCTCCCAAGGGTATAACTACTCCCATCAGCTATGTCAGCTCATAATGGCAGTGATGCGTATGGCTTAGGTGGATGCATATGAGCTGCTGTGTGCAAGTTAGAAAAGGACATCCAGATGATTCTGATGTGTCAGGCGGTCCCTTCATCCTCTACTCCCATCTTTCTTCTCTCTACCCCACGTTGAGGATCACTGGTCTAGTTGAAAAAAGAATGCGTATGTATAAGACCCTGTGAATGCCATAGGGTGATGTGCCTTTAAAAATGAAATCACATGGTAAAGATCCATATGTCAAAAGGGGCAGACAAATAGTGAGAGAAGGGTCTGTGAAGGATTATTTTCATATGCCCTTTGCCCTGTAGAATGAGAAGAAAGCACTATCCAGACCACTGTATTAATATAGTTACTGTGGTTGAACACTAAATTTGACTGAATTTCCTTAGAACCAGGGAAAAACCAGAAACAGTAGATTTCAAACTTCTTAGTATCTGATAAAACAAAGTAGCAATTCTTCAAATGAGAAACACTTTTTCCTTTATATGCTTTTTATTATAAAAATAATTATGAACAATAGAGGGGAAAATCATAACCATTGAATTTATTACCATTTCAATAATACTTTTTGGTTTGTAGCCTAAGTGTTTTTCAGATGTCCTTAAGAATAAACCATCAGATGTCCTTAAGAATAACCATCTGAGGCTATAAACAAGTCACATTAGCATTAACACCCATATTACTGGCTTTGTATTCTTTATCCACACTTGTACCTTACAGGGAGTGTTTCCCCATCCCCTTCCCTGAAGTTTCTGGGTACCCCCAGGCCTCAAACTATTCAGAATACAGACACAAGCCCATGCCTGAATATGTTGCTGCTCTCTTGACAGAGTCAGGCTGGGCATCTGCCCCCCTCACCAGTGCTCTGTCACACGCACCAGGCTGGTCCTGCTGGGGAGTCCTGCCTTGCCTAGGACGTCATCCCCTTGCAGTCCCAAGATGCAAACCTGCAAGGTGCTCAGCAGCCCTGCCTTCCTGCCCATTTCTCTAGGCCTTGCTGTGTTCCAAGTGGAAATGATGAGGGAGAGCTCTCCTAGTGTGATAGTGTACCATCACCCAGACCCACAGCATCCCTTATGAGAAAAATGTGCTTCCTCTCCTCTCCCTCTTTCCCCTCTCTCCTTTCCCCTTACTTCCTCTTTCCTCTTGCCTACCATTTCCTCCCTCTCTCATCTTCCCTCCCTCAACTATTAGGACCATATATCCTGTAGTACACAAAACAAGGACCCTGCCCCAATAGAACTTGTAGACCAGAAGGGAAGACAAACATTAATTACACAAATGAATTTACAATTGTGATGAGTGCAGCAAAGGCGAGGTATGTGGCACTGTGAAAACATGCAATAGAGGGGTTTTGTCTTTGCCCATAAATTCACTGTAGGAAGCCTGAAAATCAGTCCAACGAGACAGTGCTAATCACCATGTTCTTTCCTTGTCCCTTGTGTCTCCCAAAATTTATGTGTTCAAACTTAATGGCCAATGTGATAGTATTTAGAGGTGGGAACTTTAGGAGGTAATTAAGTCATGGGGGCTCTCACAAAAGAGCTTGAGGAAGGGTGTTGGTTCCCTTCCACCATGTGAGTACACAGCCTTCACCTCCTCTGGAGGATGCAGCAACAAGGTGCCATCTTGGAAGCAGACAGTAGCCCCTCACCAGACACTGAACCTGCTGGTGCCATGGTCTTGCACTTCTCAGCATCCAGAACTGTGAGGAATAAATTTCTATTGTTTATAAATGACCCAGCCTGTGGTATTTTGTTACAGCAGCACAAATGGACTAAGGCACTCAGAAACTCATGCATGTATCTTCTGACTCCTTTGGTTCCAAAATACAAAATATTAGAATACTTGTGGAGGTCAACTCATGCAAATAGGTGCCTATGTGTCTGCTAATTTCCCAATAATGTCAGACAAGCTGGACAAGCAGAATTTCTTATGACTTATCCAGGACCACCTCCATACATACATACACACAGTGCTTTTGTCACAAAAAAATTCCACAGTGCATTATCAGTTCTCTTTAATGATTACATAATAATCCATCTGAATCATGTGCCACATTTTACCCAAGCATTCTCCTATTCTTGGACATTTATGTTACTTCCAGTTTTTTCCAGTTATATAATTTTGAAGTAGGCATCATGGTGCATATAGTTTGTTCTATATATATGATTACTTCATTAGGTTCCCCAAAATGGAATTATTGGGACATTAGCTTTTTAATAAAATATATTGCCAGGTTTTCAAAACAGAGGACACCAAAATATTAAATTCTAAAGGAATTTTCTTGTGGGTTTAAAAATAATGGATATTAATCATATTGGAGCTCTTCAGTGGGAATTTCACAGCAAGTACAAAACTTTCATATAGCCACTTTTGCTAACTATCAAAGCTTAGGGTCCAGAATTGAAGGGGACTAAGAAAAGACAACTCTATAAGAGTTATAAACAAACAAAGACGAAAAACACTTTTGGTGTTCTAATGTGACAGTACAGGTTGAACATCCCTAATTCAAAAATCTGAAATCCAAGCTGGGCATGGTGGCTCACACCTGTAATCCCAGCACTTTGGGAAGCTTAGGTGGGAAGATCACTTGAGGCCAGCAGTTCAAGACAAGCCTGGGCAATATAGTGAGACCCCATCTCTAAAAATTAAAAAAAAAAAAAAGAAGAAGAAGAAGAAGAAAAATCTAAAATCCAAAATGCTCCAAAGTCTGAAACTTTTTTTGAGTGCTGACATGACACTCAAAAGAAATGTACATAGGAGCATTTTGTATTTCAGATTTTTGGATTAGGGATGCTCAGCTGGTAAGTATAATGCAAATATTCTAAAACAAACCAAAAAAAGAAACACCAAAATCTGAAACACATGTGGTCCCAGGCATTTCAGATAAGTGATACTGAATCTGTATTTGTATTTAAGATCTCCAAGGGGGATGGCTAGAGGATGTTTTTATAGTATTTCATACCCAGGCTTTGGATAGCAGCTTGATACATTTTCTGGCAAGACTCTAGAGCTCTTATTATTCTAATGCTGTCCAAAGAAGCTGTCTGGTTTGGGTGTCAGATGAATAGGCAGCAAGGTTGACATTCTATTATGAATGTCTTTTCTTGAATGAGGGCCAACTGGTTAGCAAGCAGGGAATTTTTTTGGTCCCCATATTACAGTTTTGGAACTACACAAACACACAGCACACAATTGAAACCCCAGGATTCCACATGGCTTTGTTTATTTCCATTTGGATCACATAAGAACTGCAAGACAATTTTAAAAGAATTTTATCTTTTGTGTAACATCTAATTTTGAGCTACCCTGACTTTTCCATGCCTAATAGCAGTCTTCACTGCAAAATGCACCTCTAGATAACTTTAAATTTATTATTGAATGGAACTATTTTAATATTAACTATTCGAATTCTGAAGAATATCTTCTGAAAACATTTTATTTTGACAATATAAATATTAAATTTCCAAAAGCATATCATCTACATAGAACAATTCGTTTTCTATTTTTAATACATGGCATTGAGTTACTTAGATTAAAAACTTAAGAGGATAGGGCTAAAATAGAGCCTATGGTAGCATAACTTAAGGCTAAAATCCGATCTGTCAAGAGACTATTCTTACCCAATTTGTCAGTTTTATAGAAATGCAGACTTTATTAAGGCATATTTGTCTTGATGTATTTCAAGATCATACAGTTGTTGAGACTATTGCTGGTTTCTATCCAGAAGTGGAAAATAGATGAGTAAATGTTGGTAAAAATCATACCCTATTCAGGGCTGGCTTTTGTTTTTGTTTTTCTTGCAAAGCAAAATAATACAGTAGTGGTGAATTGTGAGATAGTTCCGTTTAAACCGGCTTAGCTTGTTCTTCATGCAAGATATTATATTGAGAGATCACAGCTTCTCTTTGTTAAGTTGTGATGGGCAAAAGTACTTACTAAAGGATGCTCTTTAGGAAGAATGAAATGGAACACAGAAGAAAGGAGTGGGATACAAAAGGCAGTTGTGAGCAAAGAAATTAGTAAACCCATTGGCAAGTTTTAAGTAAATATAAACTGGGGGAAAATTTGGTTAAAACAAGGCGAAAATAAAATATTAGACAACAATGTGGGACATGGGCAAGGGAGACCAGAACATCAACGCATTCCAAAGCCCGTGATGTTGGTGTTGTTTGGGAGGCATTGATGTGCTCTACACTTGAAGCCATGGGTCCATTTTAAAGTTTTAAGAACAACCCTTAAAGAACAACCCAGTGTTTCCCCAGCCAGAAAACGGGCTTCAGGAAAACTTGATAAAACCATTATGAGGCAGAAAAGGTTAGAAAAACAACTTAGGAAAAGCACAGTGAATAGAAAACACAAAATAAGGTGGTCCTATAGCCCCAAATATATCAATAATCACTATAAAAATTATTCAACTCTTAATAATAGCTAACGTTTATTAAATGTGTAGTACGGGCCAGGGCCAAGGACTTTGCCAGTGTTAACTCATTCAGGTATCGCAGCAGCCCAATGTGTCAAGGAAGCTAGGACACAAGACATAATTCAACAATAATGGGTGACAGTTTGTCAGATTAGATTTTAGAAAACGAGCAATCTAGCTTTAAGCAGCTTACAAGAAACATAGAAAGGACACAGAAAGGAAAATGCTAAGGAAAAGATAACAAAGCTAATTAAGTGTAGCAATGATTATAACATACGAGCCATACGTATTATTTTCATTTCATTGTGAATCAGTGAAAACTTGTTATGAGAGACTGGGAATTGGATTAGTTTTTAAGAAGGGATTTAGGAAGTTTGTAAGAAGGAACCGCAGTTTGCGTTAGCAGAAAGAAGTAGAGAGAACGCCAGAGACAAAGTGATCGTGGCTCCTGCCATATTGCGGGGGGCGGGGGGGGGGGTGTTGAAGCAAGGGACGGTTGTCCCTGGAGAGAGCTGGAGTCCAGCTGTGTGGGAGTTTGGTTTGTTCTGCCATTTTCCCCTTGTTTCCTCTTTCTTTCCTCTCGGTGTGCTCCTTTCCCTTTAGGAGCTCCACACCAAGTGCTGCACTTCGATTGCCAAAGCACCTCCTCTAGTGTGCCATTCTCTCACCCCATTTTCATCAAAATCCCCACTCAGTAAAAGGAAAACAATGCCATTAAATGAATATTCATTTAATGAATACAGTGTTCGGCTGTGATGATAAAGGATGTACCAGAAAGAAGCATTCCCTGCCAAACAGCTTCCTGTGTGACTAATCCAATTCTAGGAGTGGGTCACTTTCCCTCCCTGGGCCTCTGCTTCCTCAACAATAAAATGGGGCGTTCGAACTAGAATCTACAATGTCAGAGCTAGAGGAGACCTTAGCTGTCTTCTAGTTTGATCCCTTCATTTAACAGATTCGAAAACAGATTGAGAGCCTAAGACTTAGGGTGTCTTCTGGCTGTAATGTCGCAAGTGTCTGAGTCTCGGTGGAACTTCTGGCTAAGACGGCTCTGGCATGGGGTGGAAGGGAGTGGCAGTCCTCTCAGGGCGCCCTGCCTGTGAATAGGGCCTGCACTGAAAGCAGCATGGGAAACCCAGTCCTCCAGCCTGAGGACAGGAAGGAAGTGCTTGGATGTTTCTATGTGGTGGCTTTGAATACTACCGAGACCAGAAATCTAGGCAAATCAAGGCCCCCCAGTGATTGGTAGCCCGGATGGCTCTGCCAACTCCTGGGATTGAGGGCCTGGGGACCTAGCAGCAACCTCCCTTAAGGCAGGGCTGCTCCCTCTCTCGTTTCTAAGGAGAGACCATCTGGGCCTTAGGTTTCAGGCAAGAAGCTGAAGGCGAGGGCAATTGACCAGTGTCACACTCTTCAAGCCCCCTAGATGAGAATGGATAATCCTGGTAGGAGGTAAGAAAGAGGGGTTTGTGTCTCCAGTCCTCTATCCAGTAGATTCTTAAACCGCTCACCCCCCACTCCCACTCTCAGACCACCTGATCATTGATCACTTTTTCTTTTTTAAGAGACGGGTTCTACCTGTGTTGCCCAGGCTGGAGTGCAGTGGCTGTTCTCAGGTGCAATCATAGCTCACTGCGACCTTGAACTCCTGGGCTCAAGTGACTGTCTTGCCTCAGCCTCCCCAGTACCTGGGGCTACGAGTGTGCACCACTGTGCCCAGCTCATTGACCACTTCTAAAAGATTCCTTCCCCATCGCACCACTGCCACGTGTTCCCCTAGCCATGCTCTGGCCTTCCTATACTGCCGCCGAATCTCTACTTCAGGTTTCCCATCTGCCCTCCTATTCAGATCACTGTCCCCGTGCCAACAATTCTTTGACCACCTCCAGAGACCTTCATTCCTTTAACCTACTACTTTTCCACTGTCCATCGTCCCTGCCCCCACGCAGCCTTACTTCCATGTTATCCAGTTCAGATTCCATGGCCCGTCACGACCATTCCCTTGCCTCTCCACCAAATTCTCCTGGTCCTCACGATTTTCCTCCTCACTGACTAGCTGCCCTTTCTCAGTCTCCTCTGCCGGAGCCTCACTCTCTGCCTGACTTCTAACCTTGAGTGGAGCAGTGCCCCACTGCCACGTCTTTGGTCCTCCCTTTTCTTCTCTAGCTATGTTTTCTCACTAGTTGGTTTCATCCAGTCACTTGGCTTTAAATTCTATCTCTATGCTAATGATTCTCAAAATTTTCTATTCCTCTCCTCTCCGAGTTTCAGACTGGCTCACTTGGCATGTCCACTTGGCTAAGAGCATCCCAAACTTAGCATGTCCAAAACAGAACTCTTGATCTCCTTTTCCTACCCCCGAGCCTGCTTCTTCCTAAGTCTTCCCCATTTCAGTTCATTATACCTTCATTTATGTAGTTGCTCAGGCCAAAAACTCAAGTGGGCCGGGCGCGGTGGCTCACGCCTGTAATCCTA
Source organism: Eulemur rufifrons (assembly GCF_041146395.1). Lineage (NCBI taxonomy): Eukaryota > Metazoa > Chordata > Mammalia > Primates > Lemuridae > Eulemur > Eulemur rufifrons. The sequence continues at coordinate 187,452,900 of NC_090989.1, read as the reverse complement.
GCACTCTGGGAGGCCGAGGCGGGTGGATCGCTTGAGGTCAGGAGTTCGAGACCGGCCTGAGCAGGAGCGAGACCCCGTCTCTACTAAAAATAGAAAGAAATTATATGGACAACTAAAATATATATATATATACAAAAAAAATTAGCCGGGCATGGTGGCGCATGCCTGTAGTCCCAGCTACTCGGGAGGCTGAGGCAGTAGGATCGCTTAAGCCCAGGAGTTTGAGGTTGCTGTGAGCTAGACTGACGCCACGGCACTCACTCTAGCCCGGGCAACAGAGCGAGACTCTGTCTCAAAAAAAAAAAAAAAAAAAACTCAAGTGATGGGTTGTTGAACAAACATTGGGGTTTAATCAGAAAGTCACCATTTTTATCTCCTAGGAGCACTTAAAAATGTATTCAGGGGGTCTTCTACCCCTGGATGAAAATTCCTGTGGTCCTGTGACTTTTCTGATCACTCTTAAGTAATGTAAAAAAATTCTACAGTCCAAAAGTTAAAATGTCTGGTCTCATGTAATAATAAATTGCTGACCGTGAACTTGATTTATAGCTAAGTCTTCTCCCTACCGCAGCTAGAGCTTGCTGGAGTCTGACTTCCTGCAGCAGGTTTGTGGTGCAGAGCTGGTGGGCCTTGTGGACTTCTCTCACTGCCCTGCTTCACACTTTCACCCTTCCTGCACTATCTGGCAGTTGGGTCAAGGAGCGAAGAGAGGGAAGAGAAGAAAGGGAGCAGGGAAGCTCTTTCCTGATGGACACTATCATTAGATGGCTCACATGCTGGGCCTGGCAGGTAGTTAACATTGGCTCTCACAGTTCTGCAGAGGCCCACTGGGCAAGTTCTGTCATGCTGCTTATAGCTTATGCAGGCATTTTCCTCCAAGTGGCAGCTCTCCCCTCAATCTTTGTTGTTGTTTTTTCTTCTGGTCCATTCCACGTAGACTCTGTCAAGGATGCTTCCCTGGGCAGTCCTCTTGAGGATTTAAAATCACTCCAGGCCAACTTTCCTGACTAGCCCACACATATTAGGTACAGATGAAACCCTCATCCATTCTTTTCCCTAACAAACTCTGGAATACAAGTCAATCTCAACATAGTAACCCTATTTGGTTGTGGCAGCAAAGCAGTCAGCCAGCTTGTCTCTTGTCACTGCTGTCCAGGAGCATTTTCTGCAGCTGTGGAAGTGTTCTCCATCTGTGCTGTCCAGTATGGTAACCGCCAGCCATATGTGCCTGCTGAGCACTTGAAATAGTGGTGCAACTAAGGAACTAATTTTTAAATTTCATTTACTCTTAACGAATTAAATACCCATACGGAGACTAGAGCCAACATTAGATCTAGAACAGCTTTACATTTCCAGGCTGGACGTTAGTCCACCCATGCCCTCCTCACTGCAGGGAATGGATATTAAGTTCTCTGAGTGGTCCTCCTGAGGGCCTTCTCACTTCATTGGAAATGAAGGGGCAAGCAGCTTGTACCCTTCTCTCTAGGAAGAGAGCAATATGGGATTCTCAATAAAGTTCATTTCAAAGAAATCATAAATATATCCTCCCAACATACAACCTTTTTATACCTTCCTGGTGGTTGAAGGATTCATCGTGCAGCCTGTTTTTAGCTATGTCATTTTTGCAAATTCTCCTAGGTTATTTGTCTCACACTTCCCTTTGGCATCTGATGTTTTCTTCCCTTAACCAAAACATTTAATATCTGTTGCATTTGGAGCTCATCTTTATTTCTGTAGATTTGCCTACTTTAGATACTTCATATAAATGGAATCATACAGTATGTGTTTTTTTGTGACTGGCTTATTCCCCTTAGCATAATGTCCTCAAGATTCATCCACATTATAGCATATGATAGGATCTCCTTTTTAAAGGATGAACAATATTCCATTGTATGTATATACCACATTTCTTTATCCATCCACCAATGGACATTTGGGTTACTTCTACCTCTTGGCTATTGTGAATAATGCTGTAATAAATATGGGTGTTCAGATGTCTCTTCGAGATCCTGCTTTCAATTGTTTTGGATGTATACCCAGAAGTGGGATTGCTGGTGATTCTATTTCTGATTTTTTGAGGAATCCTCATACTGTTCTCTACAGCAGCTGCACCATTCTACATCCTCACCTAGGTTTTTTTGATAGTGGCCGTCCTAGTGGGTGTGAGGTGACACCTCATTCTGGTTTTGATTTGCATTTCTCTAATGATTAGTGATGTTAAACATCTTTTTATATTGGACATTTGTATATCATCTTTGGAGAAATGTCTTCTCAAGTCCTTTGCTCACTTTTACATTAAGTTTTTTTGTTTTTTTCATTGTTGTTTTAGAACTCTTCTTTGATCTGTCTTTACCCACCACGTCCTAACCATCACCAAGATTTATGTGAATCTTTTATCATCAGAATGTATACTTTATCTGTCCACTCCTCAGCTCCTCCACTGCTGCCATGTTAATTTGGCCCCTGTCATCTCTCAGTGAGGCTGCTGTTCCAGCCTCCTGACTAGTCTCTCTCCACCCACACTTAGCCCCTGGTGGTTGATTCTTCCCACAGCAGCCATCTTTTAGAAATGTAGATGAGATGTTATTCTCCTCCTTCAAGTCCTCTAATGACTGCCCAATATATTGCAAATAAACCCAATTTCTTACTATGACCTAAGTGCCCTGGATGGCCTGGGCTCCATCCCCCTCCCTGGCCTGTGTCCTTCCACTGTCCTGCCGTTTGCTGTGCTCCGGCCACACAGACCTTACAGCTGCTAAACACGCTAGGCCTGTTCCTGCTTCAGGGCCTTTACACTCACTGTTTGCTCCTGTGGGTCTTTCTAGGTCTCTGCAGGCTGGCTGCTTGCTGCCTGTCAGCTGGGGAGCTGTGTGAGTGGCACCTTCTTATCAAAGCCTTCCTGGACCTCTCTTTCTAAAATACCTCCTCCCTCCTCCAAGTCAATAGCTACTCTAGACTCTTGTTTTCTTTTCTTCATAGCATACCCTGTCCAAAGTTAAATTTGCCTGCTTGTGTATTGTTTGTCTTCCCCTACCAGAATGTAAGCTCCGTGGCAGGAGGGACTCTGTCATGTTTACTACTATCTGCCAGGCCTAGAAGAGGGCCTGGTACTTAGTAGGCATTCAAAAACTATGTGTTAAAAGAAAAAGAAAACAAAAAACTATTTGTTGACTATCTTCCCTCACTGGAAGGTGAGTTCCATGAAACCAGCGACCTTGCTTAGGTGGTGTTCACCTCTGTCTTCCCAGTGCTCTGAACAGCAGCTGAGCATATCAGGTGGTCAGTAAATGGATGTGGAGTGAATCCTTGCTGGGGAAGCAAAGAGATCTGGTTAATTGAGTCAGGGGCCCATTGGAGAAAGTTCCTCCTTTCTTCAGTTTCTGCTCTTCTTAGCTGTCCCAGAAATTGATTCAACTGGATGAAAATAGCACCAGTTATATCAATTATGTGAACTGTTTGCCACTTATTCCAACTCATCATGATGCAAATAACAATTTTATATATATCCTCACTTAGGTGTATGATAATCTTTATTATAAGCTTATTGGATTGCAACCCTAAATGCTTTTCTGTCTCTATGAAGTTTGTTACTTTTGTAGTGTGGACACCCTCTTCCAATTAAAAAATGTTATAAAGACCTAAATTGTGGAAATAATTTTCTATTTTTATTTAATACTTACCTGTAGTCTTATTTCTTTGGGCCTAAACTTAATTTAGCTTTGAACCTTTGTGTTAACCTGCATGTTAGATACACGACATCTTCACATCTTCGTTTGAAAATGACTAAGAAACTCATCCTCCTAGGTGCCTTCAAGGATTTTATTAACAGCTCTCCTTTTTATTTAACGGATTATCCTGCAGTGTCTGTGTCATATTGAAATGCTCAGCACTGACATCCCTTTTCTCTGGAGGCTTTGTGACAAGAAGAGTAGAGAGTTTTTTTATGGATACAAAGCTCAGCTCTTATGAGCATACTGATTTATTCTCAAGGGACAGCTGAGGGATTGTCTGAAAGATTAGGGCAATTGTTATCATGAAAAAAGGCGGGGGCCTGAGATATTGTTTTAGCTTTCTTGATCTTAAGTTCAAGATGTTATAAAATGTTGGAGCTTGAAATCAAGATTAGGGAAATTGCTATCATGAAAAAAAAGGGAGCCTGAGATACTGTTTTAGCTTTCTTGATCTTAAGTTTAGGTTGTCATAAAATGTTGGAGCTTGAAATCAACCTTAAGCCTGCCTAGTCCAATATCATTATTTTACTGATGAGGACACTCCGTTCAGAGAGAAAAAGTGGTTCTCCCAAGGCCCCAAAGCTGAGATACAAAAAGAGTAAAAACTGAATCCCATCTGGACTTGTGAAGGGTCGATTACCAAAGTACTGACAAAACTATTAATGGCTCACCGTGTTATGTTTTTATCTGTGAAATGGGCCCTCCAATTCCTGCCTTTCTGCTTTCCAGAGAAAAGTCCACCAGTATTATAGTTATCGTCAGATTATTAAGTGTCCAGTTGTTTGTGGAATAGTGCTAGCTCTTTTACAGGTAAAGTAATAATCTCATAAAAATGTCTTTAATTAATTAATTTAAATTATAAAATGTTATTTACTTTTTAAGCGATATATTATTGTAGTTCATTATTCATAAAGCACAAAAGAGTACACAGTAAAGTTTCCCTACCATCACCATTTTCCATTACTGAATTCCGGTACTTGGAGGCAACCAATTTCTCCCAATTCTGAGTGGATCTTTCTAGAGACATTTTATGTACATGAAAGAAAATATGCAGTCTCCTCTTTTTTTTTTTTTTAACAGAAGAAGTGTATTGTATACATTGTTCTGTACCTTGCTTTTTTCTTTTAATGCTGTATCTTCTTATATATCATTTTATAAGGTTTACTCTTTGTTTTTTAGGGCTGCATGGGATTGCACTGTATGGTTATACAATAATGTTTGAACTGGTTCCCTACTAAGAGATGTTTAGATTTCCAGTCAGGTGAACTTAGTGGGCCAAAGATGTTGATGGTTTGTGCCACTTTAATGCCTTGTATATAAATACTGCTTTCAACCTTTGCTTTCCAAACGATTGCTCCATAGGCTCTGTCCTTCTGAATCAGAGGCTTAGGATCTGAAATAAGAAAAATGGGTATGTATATCTATCTGCGTAATAAAAATATGGGACAGGGAGTTTCCAGACCAGAACTTGGAAGGCCTTCCAGAAGAGAATGAGGTAAAGGTGCTTGGAAGTTTTGGTCGCCTCACACTGTCCCTGTGGGAGGCCACCGCTCCCGGAGTGCCTGCTTCCTGAGCAGAGGACGGCAGACCACGGAGAACTCCATGCCCAGCCTGAGCTGGACGGTCAAACCCTTGATCGGTGTTGTATTTGTAAATGTCAGAGCGGAGGATAACAAAATTAGTATATAAACAATAAATATCTGTTAGTTGCGTGAATATATTCTTAGGTACTTTCGTCTCAGAATCTTGGAATCTTAGGGCTGGAAGAATCCTTCAAGATCCCCTAGTGTAACCATTTGAGGGAGTGTGACTGGTCCCACTTTCACATCTAGTACTGGAACTGTCGCACTTTGTTGCCACCCTGTTTATGTGGGATTGTGTGTTTGTGAGCGCCACATAAGGGGGTGGTAGGTGAAAAGGACCATACCTGGCATATGAGGAATAAATGAAGGAACCATATTTGGAACTTTAGAAAGGAGATATACGTGATACATGTCTTCATCGCCTTACAGTAAAGAAAATATTCTAAGTACTTCAAGGGCTGTAACTAGAGCCAGTGGGTGGGCGCTGCAGGGCAATGGATGTGGCTTAGTGTGGAACCTTTCCAACAGTCGCAGCCGTGTGAGCTGCCTGGTGAGGCAGCTGGCGTCCCAGCAGAGCAGTGAGGAAGTGGCTTCATGAGGGAGGACCATGAGGGGCAGGCTACACTGGGGGAGGTCAGACAAGCTCTCTCCTCAGATTGCCACCAACTCAGCTTCTGTGCTTGGTTTAACGTCCAAATGGAGCTTTGCCTTTAGTGTAAACTTTCCTTATTAAACTTTATCAAGTGTATTTCTTTGTGTTCTTATTGCATATGCTCCTCAACTTACAATGGGGCTACGTCCCAGTAAACCCATTGTAAGTTGAAAATACCCTAAATCAAAAATGCAATTAATATACCTAACCCACCAAATGTCATAGCTTAGCCTATCCTACCTTAAACGTGCTCAGAACACTTACATTAGTCTACAGTTGGGCAAAATCATCTAATACACATCCCATTCTATAGTAAAGTGTTGAACATCTCTTATAATGTATTGAACACTGTAATGGAAGTGAAAAACAGAAAGGCTGTATGGGTACTGGAAGTACAGTTTCTACGAATGCCTAGTGCTTTGGCACCATCATAAAGTCAAAAAAATCTTAAGTCAAATCATGGTGAGTCAGGGACCATCTGTATATCCAGCTATTATACTTTGTCCATATTGGCAGAACATAATGAAGTATGTGACGATTTTTGCCTTAGTTTTCTATTGTTGCTGTAATGAATTACCACAAACTTAGTGGCTTAACACAGCACAAATTCATTGTCTTATAGCTCTGTGGTTACAAATCCAACATGAGTTTCACTGTGCTAAAATCAAAAGTGTTGGCAAGGTTGCATTCCCGTCTTGCGGCTCTAGGGAAGAATCTGTTTCCTTGTCTTCTGTAGTTTCCAGAGACTGCTCACATCCCTGAGCTTGTGGCCCTTCCGCTGTGTTCACAGCCAGCAACGCTAGTCAAGTCCTTCTCATGTCACATCACTCTGACCTCCTCTTCTGCTTCCCTTTTCCACCGTTAAGGACGCTTGTGATTACATTAGACCCACCCAGATAATCTAGGATAATCTCCCTCTTTTCAGGTCACCTTAATTCCATCTACAGCCTTAATTTCCCTTTGCCATGTAACCTAACATATTCTTAAATTCTGGGGATTAGGATGTGGCCCACTTTGGAGGCCATTATCCTGTCTACCTCTGTCATGCAATGGGTGTGTTTTTCTCTTGTCCAGAGAACGGGGTACTAGGGGCATCATCTGCATTTGGGTTGCACCTCCCAGTGGCTTGCCCTTGGCCAGGATCGTTTGGGAGGCTGGGCCTGCCTTCCCCACGGAGTCCCTAGGCCCTTGTGTTGGCGCTTTTTTAGCCTTGCACCTCAGCGGCTGCTGGGCTTGATTGTGTGTGTGTGTGTGTGTGTGCGCGCGCGCGCGCGCGCGCGCGCACACGTGCATACTCTGTCTCAGCACCCACTTCCTTGACTATCTGGGTCAACACAGAGCTTTTCTGAACCCTGCCCAGACCTGTCCTGGGCCTTGTGCTGTGTGGGCTTACAGTAATCAACATGGAACAAATGAAACAGATTTCTACACCAAAAAAAAAAAAAAAAGCATTCTTTCTGTACGAGAATTAAACACAGAGGATAAAACCACAACTAGCAAGCAGATTATTGATATGTTTCGCGGGCCTCCCTTCCTGCGCCGCTCTTGCTCAGGCTGGGGGCTGGGTGCAGGGCACAGCTCCAGACCCAGCCCCTCTGTACCTACACGTTTCTACCCTCACCACAAAGTGAAGACTAAAATTGATGAAAAGAGACAAAGGAATAGCGATAACTAGGCCTTTAAACTCTGAATTAAGTTTTAGGTTTCTTTGTAGCTAAGGCAAAGTGGGAACAGTGTCGGAATGAATGCCTTGTCCTCGCTGGCTACACCCAGTTGTTGTTTTGTTTTTAAGTTTCCAGTTTCTTGTAGATGTCACTTATGCCGTATCTCTTTTTAGTCAAAGCAGTGGGATTTGATGGTCACAGATGAGTGGTGCTGTCATGGTCTCCATCCCTCAAACCTGTCACCTGTCACAGGGCAGCTAAGACTAGAAAGTGCTTCCGTGCGGGAGGAGGCAGCTGTGCCCACTGTCTCACCCCAACCCGCAGGGCACCTGCTGCAAGTCCTGACTCTGGCCTCAAGCCTCCTGACCCTCCTGTCGGCCACTCACGCTCCCCAGGCTCAGGTTTCTTTCCCCGGGCCGCTTTTATGCCCCTCTTTTGGGAGAGGGCAAAGACCTTGAGTTGGAGCAACACAGCAGTCATTGCCATTCAGGTTCCAGTTTCACGTCTCCGTGAGGGTGCCTGGTTTCTGTCCCGTCATGGTTCGGGTTTTAGGAATTGACGAGACACCGCAATGTTGACATCACCCCTATGTCTGCACTGTGCACTCAGCTGCTCTGGAAGCTTGTGTGTGTTTCCTAAAGGAATGAATTACCAGGCAGCACTTGTTATCGTTGAGTGTCCTCTCTCGTCTGCCAGCCAAACTCACTTTTACCTCTTGGATAATGTAGTTTATTTTAAAATTCAGCCCAGACTTCCCACTTTCTAAGCCTGTCAAACTGTTGAGGAAGCCAAGTGGCCTGCTTGGGCCCCCTTAGACAGACAGGGTCGGGAATGGGATAGTGAGAGGTCCCTGGAGGGAGCCGCCTCCCGACCCTCCCTCAGGAGTGCCCCTGCACCTGGCAGTCCAGGCTCTTCCAGAGGCAGATGCCGAGACAGTTAGATGGGCCAGAGACATCTTGAGGGAACATCTATGAAGGACAAAAAGGAAAGGGAGCAGGAACAGGCGGGGAGAGCCTCCAGACCACTTTTGGACACCTCTGGAAAGAAAGGAGGGAGGAGGAAGCCTGGGTAAGGAGAGTCCCAGGTGATGGGGCAGTGCGGAGACGGTCTCGGCCAGGCCCATGGGCGCCCCAGAGCAGAGACTGCCACTAGAGGAGTCCCTCCCTCCCTACATGTGAATGCTGTGTCCAGCAACTTTACTTTAAGGCTGGCTGGCACCATCGCTCCATGTTTCATGGCTTCTCCATCATCACTGGCCAAATCTCCACGGAAGAGGAAGCCAGGACCCTAGGCAGACAGATACTGCATGGTGGCACACACTGCAGTCCCTCCCCATGCCGCTGCAGCTCAGCTCATCCAGGGAACTGACAGTAGAATAGACAGTGCGCTGGACTTGGGCTTAGTGAGACCGGGGTTTGGACTCCAGCTCCGTGGTTTAGTCCAGCACATCCATCTAGGGCTTCCTGCGGGCTGTGCTCTTTCCTAGCAGTGGGAATACAAGGACAGGTAAGGCATAGCCCTTGCCCATGAGGAACTCAAGTCTGGCAGGGAGACCAGCAAGTTGGCAGAGAATTAAAACAGCATTTCAGCGAACACAAGGAGAGCAATAAGATTAGGATGGTGATGGGCACAAAAGTCAAGGCACACACTGAGGACACTTGGTGTTCTTCCCGTGTACACTTACTGTGGCACGAGCACATCCCGGTATCTCTTGTCTCCCACTACGCAAAAGTGGGCCCCTCAAGTCAAGGAAAATGTTTTCAGTATCTGGCACCAAAGCAGAACAAGGCAACTGCTTAGGATCAATAACACCATCGTGGGGTCTTCCCTCCCTCAGGCTGCCCTTGGAGCTTGGTTTTCTAGCCTGAAGGGACCTAACGTCCCCATGGATGGTCTCTTGGGAGCCCCCGCTGGCCTCTGTGGACAACTGGAGGCCCTAAGAGGAGACCTACTGCTCCCTGACGTCCTGGCCCTGCTGGCCTGGGGCTCTGCTGTTCTTATTCTGAGCTGGGGCAGGCAGGGAAAGAGCCAGGAAGGGGCCCCTCTTTTCATAGAGGACCCCAGACCATTGGCCCCTGTGGGTGTCTGAGGGAGGTGGAAGGCCGCCCCCCTGAGTACATTCTGTCCACATTGGTGGCACGGCCGTCCCCAGCTCGGAAATGAGATCTTTCCTTCCTCTCCATCGGGCCGGCTAGCTCATCTCAGGCTTGAGAGAAAGTTGCTGCTTTGGAGGTGGGAGTCGCAGCACCTTGCAGAAGCAGGTTTGCTGAGGGAGACCTCAAGCAACAGTCACTCGGTCCCTCGAGGTTCAGCTTCCCCAGTGGTAAAAGAAGGGAGAGTTGGAGGCTTCCTGAGTTCCTTCCAGCTCATCCATCAGGTGACCTCCTCTGGTCGGGCACCGCAGGAACCCAGCCAATCAGGCACATCCTTGCTGTGGGGCCGCTCCAGGGGGAGGCCAGAGGCTGGCAGCTGGGAGAAGGCAGGGGTCAGGGCCTCGGGGAGGACAGGCTTCTCTGTTGGGAGCAATGCTGGTTTCCTCGTGTCCCTCCCTTGTGAAATAAGAGCTGATGCCCAACCCGGCTTCCAGCTGAGAGGGCTCCCTGGCGTCTCTGGGTATACCACCACTCGGCAAGGAGAAAGAGAAGCTTCCTCCCGCTCAGCTGTCAGCTGGGAAGGGAAGGCGCTAGTTCCGAATGTTTCAGAGGCAGGATTGGAAATCCGGCCTCTGGGGCTGAGCAGCTCGAAGAGCCTCCTGAACCTTAAGGGAGGGCTTATGGCAACAGTAATGGGCTGTGTCAATTTCAATTTTTTTTATTTAGTTCCACATTATATGTTATATTTTCCTGTTTCTTTACTTGATTCTGCTTGGTAATTTTTTACTGGATGCTAGGCATTGTGAATTTTACCTTGTCACATGCTGAATGTTTTTGTATTTGTAGTATAAATAATATAATCTTTGTTCTGGGACACAGTTGAGTTACTTGGAAACAATTTGAATCCTTTTTTTTTTTTTCTTTTTTTTATTTCAGCATATTACAGGGGTACAAATATTTAGGTTACACATACTGTCTTTGCCCGACTTGAGTCAGAGCTTCAAGTGTGTCCATCCCCCAGACAGTGTTCACTGTACCTATTAGTTGTGTATATACCCATCCCCTCCTCCCTCCTCCCACCTGCCCGACACCCGATGAATGTTGTTACTATATGTGCAGGTAAGTGTTGATCAGTTAATACCAATTTGATGGTGAGTATATGTGGTGCTTGTTTGTCCATTCTTGTGATACTTCACTTAGTAGAATGAGCTCCAGCTCTATCCAGGATAATACAAGAGGTGCTAGATCACCATGGTTTTTTCTGGCTGAGTAGAACTCAGCCAGAAATGTGGTATATATATGCCACATTTTATTAATCTGCTCATGTATTGATGGGCACTTGGGTTGTTTCCATATCTTTGCAATCGTGAATTGTGCTGCTATAAACATTCAAGTGCAGATGTCTTTTTTATAGAATGTCTTTTTCTCCTTTCGGTAGATGCCCAGTAATAGGATTGTTGGATCAAATCGTAGTTCTACTTTTAGTTCTTTAAGGTATTTCCATATTGCTTTCCCCAGAGGTTGCACTAGTTTGCAGTCCCACCAGCAGTATATGAGTGTTCCTCTCTCTCCGCATCCACACCGACATTTATTGTTTTGGGACTTTTTGATAAAAGCCATTCTCACTGGAGATAAGTGATATCTCATTGTGGTTTTGATTTGCATTTCCCTAATGATTAGAGATGTTGAGCCTTTTTTCATATGTTTTTTGGCCATTTGTCTTCTTTTGAAAAGTTTCTGTTCCTGTCCTTTGCCCACTTTTTAATGAAGTTGTTTGATTTTTTCTTGCTGAGTTCCACATAGATTCTAGTTATCAGCCCTTTATCTGATGTGTAGCATGCGAACACTTTTTCCCATTCTGTAGGTTGTCTATTTGCTCTCATGACAGTTTCTTTGGCTGTGCAGAAGCTTTTTAATTTGATTAGGTCCCATTTATTTATTTTTGTTGTTGCTGTGATTGCCTTTGGGGTCTTCTTCATAAATTCTTTCCCTAGGCTGATGTCTATAAGAGTTTTTCTAACATTTTCTTCTGGAATTCTTATAGTTTCATGCCTTACATTTAAGTCTGTTATCCACCGAGATTTGATTTTTGTGAGAGGTGAAAGGTGCGGGTCCTGTTTCAGTCTTCTACATGCTGCTATCCAGTTTTCCCAGCACCATTTATTGAATAAGGATTCTTTTCCCCAGTGTATGTTTTTGTTTTCTTTGTCAAAGATTAGATGGCTATATGAGGACGTTTGGGTCTTGCTCTTAAGATTTTTTGGTGGGTCCGGGACAAAGATCAGTCTAGGGCCAATTGTTCCCCACCAACGAAGCAGAACCTTCTTGACTATGCTACTGGGTGCTCAGTGAATTCTGAGTTTTTGCAGTTTGGCTGTGGCAGCAGGCTGTGTCCAGCTGTGGAAATAACCAATTTCCAGCTGTGTGTGATTGCTAGGCACTGTTACCGCTAATCCTTTCAAATGGTCTCTTCTCAGCCTCCAGTAATTTCCTCACACATGCTAATTCGTATTCCCCGCCTCCAAGACTGAAGAGAGTCCTGCTGCAGTTCCTCTAGGCTTTGCTCTCTGTGTAGAAATCTCCTGTGTCTCTTTCCTGTGCACGCCTCTCCCAGAGCTCTCAGCTGCATCTCCTCAGGTCAGGGAGTTGATCAAGCTCCACCTGGGTTCCCCATCCCTGGCTCCTGACCTGGAGACTCCCTCAAGGAAGTGGGCTGGGGCATTGAAGGGCTTGCTCACCTTGTTGGTTTCCTGTCTCAGTGATCACTGTCCTTCATTGCCTGGTAACTAGTTTCTTTAAAATTGCTGTTGCACATATTGTGCAATAAAAAATACAAAAGCACTTTCCTAGAAGAAGAGATAAAATCCTTGATATCCTTCTCCTTGATATCCCCAACTTAAATATTATGATGTAAAATTAACAATACTTAAGTACTGTGATATAAAGCAAAACATCTTATGATGACTAAGATACCAAAAGCAAATACAACAAAAACAAGAAAGGACTTAATTAAACTAAAACGTTTCTGCACAGCAAAAGAAATAATCAATGGAGTAAATAGCCTACAGAAAGAATGGGAGAAGCTACACACTGACAAAGGACTATATCCAGTATCTACAAAGAATTCAAACAAATCAGCAAGAAAGAACAACCCCATTAAAAAGTAGGCAAAAGATATGACCAGATTTTTTTCAAAAGAAGATATACAAATGGCCAAAAAACATGAAGAAATGCTCAACATCATTAATCGTCAGGGAAATGCAAATTAAAACCACAGTGAGATACCACCTTACCCCTGTCAGAATGGCCATTACTGAAAGTCAAAAAACAATAGATGTTGGCGCAGACGTGGTGAAAAGGGAATGCTTATACACTGTTAGTGCAAATGTAAATTAGCAAAACCTCTATGGAAAACAGTATGGAGATTTTCGAAGATGTAAAAGTAGACCTACCATTTGATCCAGCAATCCTACTACTGGGATCCACCCAAAGGAAAGGAAGTCATTTTATAAAAAAGACACCTGCACCCAAATGTTTATCACGGCACAATTCACAATTGCAAAGATATGGAACCAACCTAAGTGCCCACCAACAGATGACTGGATGAAGAAAATGTGGTATGTACACACCATGGAGTACTACTCAGCCATTAAAAAATGAAATAATGTCTTTTGCAGCAACTTGGGTGGAACTAGAAGCCAATATTCTAAGTGAAGTAACTTAGAAACAAAAAAACAAATACTGCATGTTCTCACTTATAAGTGGGAGCCAAGCAATGTGTATGCATGGTCCTACAGAGTGACTTAATGGGCATTGGAGACTCAGAAGGGGGAGGGTGGGGGGTACAGCATGAAAAATTATCTATTGGATACAATGTATACTATTCAGGTGATGGGTATATCAAAAGCTTAGACTGCTCCACTATGCAATTCATCCATGTAAGAAATAAACCACTGTACCCCCTAAATTTACTTAAAACAAACATCATGATACATGATAAGAGAATAAGAGAGGAAAGAAAACAAATATATATGTTATATATATCTATGTATATAACATTTATGATAAATATAAATAGTAAATATAATACAAACATGCATATCAAAATAAGGAGGAAATACTCATGACACTTACAGTCCTTGTTTCTGTAGCTGGTCAAATGGTCATAGCAAGTATTTGTAACTACCTTCTTCCACCACTCACTCTGTATTCTCTTTGCCTTCAGCCAAGTGCCTTAGTTGATCATGGTTTTTAGCTGTTGGGATGACCCAAATCTTTATTCCTGGAGAATCCAGGCCATTAGTAGTCCTGCTTGGATGGGATTGTTGTAGTTTTCCATTGACCTTAGTCACACAGCATGATAAGAGATGCCCAAAGGGATCTCGTGTATTCCAGACATACTCTTCCTTACCTGTACTCATCTCTACCACCTCTCTAGGATGAGGTATTGCATTTAGCTTACTATTTCCCTGTGTAGGCAGTTCTAGTGGCTTCCACTTGGCTTTTCTCAATATGATAGCCCTCATCCCACAGGTCAGGGAACCAATGTGGGCATTCTGCCAGCCGCTGAGTTTGTCTGTTCCAATTTGGCCTTCCAGAACTGGGGGAGTAACTAGAGGATGCGTTCAGGGACTCACTGGACCCACTGTGAGATGGACCTAAACTGAAACTCGATCATTAGTGACCTCTGACTTGTGGACCACAGTGACATTTTGGCTCTCCTGGAGTCAGCGTCGGTTCAGAGCCAGTGTCCAGGAGTCCCTGAAAGGTCTGATGATTTCCTTTTCCCCAGTGCACAGTTACCCTGTAAAAGGCCGTGCAGGGGTCCCTCGGGGAAGGCCAGGAGAAAGATTACCAGTATACCTTTTTGGTGGTACACCAGGGTCCTTGCTCAAGGGGCACTGGCCTCCCATTTATTCAAAGGGTTCTGTGGCTGTAAACTGGCTCAAGTCTGGGAATCGACTGAGGGACTGCGACTCTCTGCTTTTATGATTCAGGTTAGATTTTTATTCACTTGACTTTTCTGCTTACACAGATCAAGTAAGAATTTGGTGGGCTTCCTACCTATCTGTGGTGTTCACTTGTAGGAACACCACAGCCAACTAGCCATCACCACACACACACACACACACACACACACACACACGGACACGCTGTGGGGGTGGGTTAAGCAGAAAATACGGAAGATTGATTGTATTAGACAGAGGAGACGTGGGTCCCAAGCCAGGCTCTACTCCAACTTGCCTATGTGCCTCAGTTCTCCGGCCATCGTTTTCTTACTGGCAAAGTGATCTTCAGAGGCTCCCCCCTGGTAGGACACTCTAGGAGTCCATGACTATTTTAAAGTGCATATCACCTTGCTTGTTCTGTCATTTTCGTTTCTCCTCCCACGGCTTCCTTAGAGTTGGATGAAGTGAGACCTTTCCCAGTGCTCTGTGACTGCAGAGGAGAAGACATTTTTCTTCTGGTCTGTTTTTCTGGGTCAAGGAGGTCTGGAGTATGGAACTGAAGGGAATTTATAATTTTGAAGGAACATCTCCTTCAGCTGCTTCCTGAGCGAGGAGCACAGGGCTGTGCAGGGCCCCGGCACGCACACATGTTCCTCCAGGTACGGACCCCAGCGCCCCGCCCCCGCCAGCTGCTGTCGTCTCCTCTGCTCAGTCCCAGGACAGCTATTTTCAGCTTCCCCCGGAACCTCACTGTTCCCGCCGAAGTGAGAGCACAACTTGTTCCTGCAGAACAGCCCTTCTATCTTCTGTATCTAAGTAGCCACTGGCATTAGCCTTGCCTCAGGAATGACAGCAGGAAGTGGCACAGCTAGGACAGGCGGCAGGAAGGCAAGTCCCGTCAAATAGACTGTGGGCAGCCCAGAGCATGTTCTGCACTTATAGTCCAGGATGGTGAGGTGCCTGAGAACCATGACATGAGCCAGGGCTATCTAACCTAGAAAAGAATGTTTTTAGGGATGTTGCTATGTTTCAGTAATAAAAGCTAGTATTTACCGGGCTCTAAGTCTGTACTAGTCCTAGTGAAAGTGTATTGCATACTTTTTTTCCTCCTTTAATTCTCATGGGTTCTGTTTTACAGATGTGGAAACTGTAAGCACAAGGAAATAGAAATCACTGCTCTACCACAGTACTAATTCCCACAGGCAGGATCCACCAATGGATGCTAAAGTGAGTGGGCAAAGAACTAAGTCACAGAGCCATGAGTGACAGAGCTAACATCTGAACCCAGCTTTGTCTGCACAAATGGGGAATTAGACTTTTTTTTATTTTTGTGTGTGACACCTAGTGGTAAAATTTGGACCAATAGGTGGAAGCTACAGGGAGATAGATGTGTTTCAGCTCAATATAAATAATCTCTATTTCCACTATTCAAAAATAGAATAGGCAGGCATATTTGACAGGTAGTGAGTTCACCACCAGTGGTTGTAAACAAACTGAGCATTTGGCAGGGACACTACAGAGGGGATCCTGCACTGATTAGGCAATGTGTACATCCACCACCTCAGAGTGACCTCTTTGGGGTCATTTAGAAAATGTGTGGGTAGAAGGACGAAGGGAGGGAGATGTCAGCCAAAGGATAATCTCTAGGACCTGGGAGCAGAATGCCAGGCTGTGATTGTTGAGACATTATGGCCAGAGTCCAGGATTTTTGGCACTGCCAGGGATGGTGGCCTGTACAGGGACAGCATGTGACAGAGGTATGGAGTGGGCAGGTTTGAGACCAAGATCCCCTGGGGGGAGTGCAAAGTCTTAGTGACTCCTCCACAAAAGGCCTGCCACAGAAAGCTCGTATCTGAGATTCCAACCCTGGAACGTCATTCCCTGGGCCTCAGATTTTTATCTTTAGGCTGAGTCAACTTGGCCAAGTTGGAACTACATTTCCCCCATTCCCTTTCCTGTGTGCTTTCAGTTAGGGTCAGTTCGCACACGGAATGTGCACGAGATTTGGGAGGTGAGATGAAGGAGCAGCAATTTTCAAGCTCTGAAGGCCAGTGCAGGGCGCCAGCCACTGCGGCCACTCGTGCCGGCTGTGGCCCTGCAGCCTCGCCTCCTTGACATGGGCAGACCCAGGCCCTCAGCTCCCCGGCTCCCTCTGGCCCTGCTGCTCAGACTCCTCCTAGTCCCGGGCGATGTTCACGCAGCTCTGTGGCGAAGTGCACCATCTTCTCTCACCAACCTCGTCATCGAGGTTGGAGGTGGTTTAAGACAGGCGTGAGCGCCAGTGTGTTCTTGTGGGTTCAGCCACAGTTTGCCCTCTTGGGTTACGGTTCGTCCACCCAGGTTCCTGTTTGTCCTGCTCCCCCTGCCCACGCCCAGCTCTCCCTCCAACTGCCAACCTGGAGACCTGTGATGCCCCAGGCCAACACCTGCGACAAAGACCACAGCTGAACACAGTCCTCTTAATCAGCTCCCACAATTGCAGAAGGCCTAATCCTTTTGTTGAACTCCCTATTCAATATCACTCATAGCTGTTCTGCTTCTCTGATCGAACCTTTTCCTAACTCACACATACCTGTCTCCCCCCACACGCTGCCAAATCCTGATCATTCTAGTTACCCTGGCATGTTACTGACTTCACCGTCACCCAGAAAATAAGCCTCTGTCCATTTCACCACAGCCTGTCACCTTGGCTGCTCTGCTGGGCTGCTTTCCAGGAGGCCTAGAACTGAATGTGGCTCTGCCTCTTACTAGCTCTGAAGCCTTGGGCTAGTCAATTTCCACTGAACGTCCGTCTCCACATCTATAAAGTGGATTACAAAACCTTCCTCCAAGACTGGTATTCTGCCCACACTGCCGTCAGTCACTTATTGCCTGTGTGCTCTGATGGGCTGGTGACCATGCCTTGCTGATTCTTAAATATTTTGAATATCGCCCTGTATTGGTTTTCTATTGCTGCATGATGGTCACCACAAACTCAGTGACTTAGCAGTCCTTTATTATGTCAGTGTCTGTGGGCTAGAAGTCTGGGCACAGCAGAACTGGATTCTCCACTCAGGGACTCACAGAGCTAACAGGGTGCTGGCCGGGGCTCCGTGCTTACCTGGAGTGCAGGGCCCTCTTCCACGCTTACCCGGGCTGTGGCAGAACTCGGTTCCTGTGTCTGTAGAACTGGGCTTCCTGTTTTCTCGCTGGCTGTCAGCTGGAGGGTGCTGTCAGCTCCCAGAGGCCAACTCAGGCCCTAGCCAGGTGGGCAGCTCACAGCACGCAGCCGGCAGGGCTCCCTCCCTGGCCTGCGAGAACAGAGTCTTACATAAGCCCAGTCGGGGGAATGATGCCCGTGTTATTTTCAGGTCCTGCCCATACCCCAGGGGAAGTGTGCACCAGCGTGTACACCAGGGCGTGGGAATCTGGAGGCTGCCTTAGAATTCTGTCTAGCACAAACCCCATCGACCTCTCAGCACTGTGAGTTGAGAATATATATACAGAAGTGCATAGCACAGGGCCTGGCCTGTTGTTGGTGTTTTGTGTATATTCATTAAATATCTTTCTCTGACTTGTTCGTGAGCACTTGAGGGCAAAGCTCCCACCATCATGTCCTCTCTGTGTCCCAGCACGGGCCCACGGCAGGCCCGGGACCCACGTTCTCCTGTGAGCGGCAGGGGAGGCTCCGGCCTGTGGTCACAGCTAAGAGCTGTTTGTGCCACCCCACAGGAGCCTCTCTGCAGGACCCTGGCAGGGCTGCCCGGAGGGGAAGGGAGGCGCCTGGCGCCTGCAGTTAGCGGGGTGACCACTCTGTGCACAGGCCGGCTCCCCTGGTCCTGCTCTTTCCCACAGAGGGACCCAGTGGGACAGACCTGAAAACGCAATTTAGAAATCCAGGCTGAGATGCCTTCTAGAAGCGAGGGCTCCACTTGTGAACACTTCAGCAAGAGGGAGCTTTGCACCAGAGCAGAGGGAGGAAAAACGACAGGGCTGGCTTGAGGAATTAGGGCTCCTGGGTGACCAGGGGCAGGGAGTTCTGCACCCACACCTTTGCCCCGCCCTTGCCCACCCCAGTCCTCCACCCACTTCCTCGCCACCCCTACATGCAAACAGCCAGCTCGTCTCCCTGCTCCTGGGCGGGAGGTTTCAGTGAACGGGTGCTGGCTCAGGGCTCACGATGCCGCGGCCCCACCTTGTCAAGTAACATGTTCTGTGGACGCGGCACGTCAGTTACCTCCCCAGGAGTCAGGCTTTCTTACCCTCCAATGAGGGGCTGGAGCCCGGGATCTCTGGGTCTCCGTCAGCATTCATGTTTGGAGCTTCAATCCCAAAGGCCTTATTTCACTTATTTTGGTATCTTGCTCCTCCCCTTTTCCTGTTGACCTTGAGCTTAGGGGCAATAACAAAGCCAGATCTCATACCACAAATGTTTGCTGAATAACATCACGCCTGGGACCACTGACTATATTTTTAGGAGTGTGCCCTGAGTTTCTAACCAGACTGTGAGCTTCCTGAGGTTAGGGTTTGGAGTGTGCCCCGCCCTGGAACCCAGAGCTGACTGAGAAAAGACCCCTTGGGGGACTGGGAATGAAAACTTCCTATATGCTGCCAACCCAAATAACACAGAGAGCTCAGCGCTGTATTTAGAAAACACAGAGGTCTGCACTCTGCCCCCAAGACCCTGACTTCATTGCTCTGTGGTTGGGCCTGGGAGAGGACATTGTCTGGAAGCTCCCCCAGATGAGTGAGCTGGGTTGAGAACCGCTGAGCTCAGGTGATATCTGAGAGCAGTTCCACCTCGCCATTCTGCGCTGCCTGTACTCCCCGTCTGGTGTCGGTGCAGGACAGGGAGCAGCATGTAGAGGAACAACGTAGGGGCTTACATTTGTTCTGGTAATTGGACTGTGGCTCCCATTTACTGAGCTCATAGTCTATGCTTGGTTCTTTTATAAAATCTTCACGACAACCCTGTGAGATCAATTTCGTGATGGCCGATTTAGAGATGAGGAACCTGAAGCTCAGAGAGGTGGTTTGACCTACCCAAGGTCACACAGCTAGCTAATCAGTGGCTGAGCTGGGATTTGAACCCACACCTGTCTGACTTGAAAGTCGGTGCTTTTCCCAAACTGGAAAGCTCAAGATGAGTGGCCATTTAGGTAGTTTCTTGGAAATATGCAATTGGAGGCTACTTTAGTACCTAGCCAGGGAGCGGGAAGTCCTTCTCTTTTCTGCTTTGGCTACGCCCCATGCCTAAAGTGTCACGTTCTGTTCCCTTGTGGCGAAGACTCTCCGTGACAAAGACTCTCCTTGATGAGACTTTAGTCAGACTCCTCCGAACCCTCTTCTCAGCTAGGCCTTGACATTTGGGCTTCCGTGTTTGTCTCTGCGTTGCCCAGAATGGATAAAGAATATGTGGCATACATACGAAGTGGAATACTATTCAGCCTCGAAAAAGAAGGAAATCCTGTCACCTGTAGCAACATGGATGAACCTGGAAGACATTACGCCAAGTGAAATAAGCCAGGCACAGAAAGACAAATACCGCGTGATCCCGTTTGTGTGCGGAATCTAGAAAAGGTGAACTCGTGGAAGTAAAGAGTAGAGTGGTGGTTACCAGGGGTTGGTGGAGAGGGGTGGATGGGGTCAGGAGATGTTGGTCAAAGGACACAAAATTTCAGTTAGAAAGGAGGAGTAAGTTTTACTGATCCATTGTCCCCAGTGGTGATGATAGTTAATAATAATGTATATTTCAAAATTGCTAAAGAGTAGATTTTAAATAATCTCACTATAACAAATGATTAGTATGTGAGGTGACGGATATGTTAATTAGCTTGATTTTATCATTTCACAATGTAAACGTGTATCAAACAATCACATTTTACCCCATAAATATATACAATTATTATTAGTCAATTAAAAATAAAATTTAAAAACCCCTTGATATCTGATTACCCTCCGTATCTGATCTAATTCCTCATCCTAGGCCATTGACCACTGCCTATGAACAAACAAACAAAAAACCCACAAACCCCCCAAATTCCTCATCCCTCACCCTTGGTATCTGATCACCCCGCCTCCCTTCGGCAGGAATCCCGTCACGTAGGTTTAGCCAGAATCCAGTCCCACCCTGATGTTTCCATCCACTGACCTCCCCCAACCCCAGCCTGCTCCTTGGCTGTACTGGGAATTGAGTCCAGTTCTAAGGTTCAAAAGTTCCAAGAGTTCTGAGGCCTCCTTTCCCCCACTGCAGTAGTTCCTGAACAAAATCTGTCTTCACTGCTCGAATCGCCGCCAGGCTCTGGCTTTCTTTAACACTTGTGCATGGAGAACGTTAACAAGCCAGCGCAGTCTGAACGCGTGAGGTCAGACAGGCGGCTGGGAGGCTCCCGCTGCCATGTGGAGAGCCATGGAGGACTTACAGGCTTCAGCTGCAGGAACAGAGATGGGGACGAGAGAACTGTCTTCACATGGCGTGTACAAGGAGAGAGAGGAATTCCGAAGCAAAGGGCTGGCCATCCTGAAGACTGCCAGGACGGCTCTCTCCAAACAGGAGTGAACAGAAACTTAGTTTGAACTTAATTTTAAAGATGAAGTGTCGATGCTAAGGGACTGGCCCGTTTCCTGTATGCTCTGCGTGCTTCTGAGACATTTGCTATGGGTGACCTGGCCTTCTTTGGGCTGGAGCCTGGGGGAGACACTGCAGGGAACACTCACTGCGGCCCATGTGACCCACTCTGCCGCTCAGTAGCATCTCAAGGATGCAGATTCTTTCCAGGCATACTTGAAACCAGCGGACAAATGGAACGCACAGCCTCCCACCTAGCTTGGCATGTGTTTCATGTTCCCTTAGGCTGTTTTTAACTAGGAGCGTAGGCCTTGGCCTTGAGTAGCAGGACTTGGGTGTTCTAGATGGGTACTTGGAGCTCAGCTACTTGATACAAACCTCTGGTGGTTTCCACTGAACAAGTGCAGACCGGCTGCGATGTGCCAGGTAGAGAGCCAGACACTGTGGGGACCAAGACATGAACCGGGCATCCTGTCTGTCCCCTGGAAGCTCATGGTCTTGTTTATGGGAGACAGAACACACATAACTGACTAATAGAGGAGACTGACACTGGCAAGTGTGACAGTGATATGGGACATGAGAGAGGAAGGAGTTCTGGCCGAGGGAGGGGTTCCCAGCAAGCTCCACAGAAGTGGTGACATTCTCCAAGTAAGACCTTCCCAGGAAGAGAATTTCCAATGTCTGCATGGATCAGAAAACAGGCTCATTAAAAAGAAACTAACATTCAGGCAGGACAGGCGCTCAAAGACCTAAAAGTGGAAGAGATCAGAGACGTGGTTTTTGGTTGTAGGACAGGGGAACAATGTCGAGAGCACTTAGATGTAGCAATGCCTTGATTAACACCCTGCTGTGTTCCCTTCCACCTTGCGAATAGAACTCTGCTTCCGTGTGGTCAGTGTGCCCTTCACATGGCCACACCCTTCTCTACGGCGTGGCAGTTTCGTTCCCTTTGCCAGTAACCAGTTTAGCATGAGCATTTGGTAAAGTGTGGTCAAGGAGCTGTGAGAAGGAGTATTCTAGGGGCTTCTGGACATTATCGTGTCTGGATGTGATGCTGCAATGGGGCCATCATCTTGCCATCATGAAGGGAGAGTCCAAGGGCTAAGCCTCAGACTAAAGATGGCGGAGCACAAAGATGGAGAAAATCCACATCTTTGAAGATGTCAGTGAGCAGCTGAATTTGCTCACCTGGCTGTTGACTTCTTATATTAAATAATATATGTCTTTAATGCCATTTTGAGATGAGGTTGTCTGTCACATGCAGCATCGTACCCAAAACAAAGGAAATAGAGGACATTCAGAGGGTATCACACACCCAGGACTTTCCCGAGTGTGGACGTTCCTCCCAAGGAGAGATCATTGCTAGGGAACAGCCGGCCGTCTTCTGCTCCTCAAGCCTTCTCTAAGCCTAGGTCCAGTTGGAGGCAATCCACTGGGAACCTCCCTATTTTAGACAAATCCCTTTCATTTTATAAGACCAGCTAGAATTGTCCAGGAGAATTAACTGTCACTTAATATATAACATCTGCTGCTACTCATCCTGAGGTCTTGCTGCACAGAGCGGGCCAAGTGAGAAGCTACTCTGTCACCAGCCAGCACCTGTGGGCAAAGTGCCCTTGAGACTTTAGATTTCGTGTTGGTTTTTGAAAGCCCTTTTTGTCTCTCCCAGTGAGAAGCACACAAGGCTGTCATTGCGTGATAGCTCAGTTTTAGTTGCTCTGGAAGATAGCCACCTAACTTTTCAGGATCCCTCTGGGGCCTTCGAGAGTGACTTCTGGGTGAACCAAGGAGCCTGTATTTAATGTCAGGCCACTACTCAAAACATACCTTTCACATTTAGTTTATTGATTGATTAATTGAGACAGAATCTCACTCTGTTGCCCGGGCTAGAGTGCCAAGGTGTCAGCCTAGCTCACAGCAACCTCAAACTCCTGGGCTCAAGTGATTCTACTGGCTCAGCCTCCCAGGTAGTTGGAACCACAGGCCTGCACCACCACGCCCAGCTAATTTCTTTCTATTTTTAGTAGAGATGGGGTCTTGCTCTTGCTGAGGCGGATCTCAAGCTCCTGACCTCAAGCGACCCTCCCGCCTCAGCCTCCCAGAGTGCTAGGATTACAGGCATGAGCCACCATGCCCAGCCTCACATTTAGTTTAAATCCACAAACTTTTTTTTTTTTTCACATGCTGTGGTTAAAACAAAAGACAAACTTTTATTTAGAGAGGTATCCAGAAGCTCAGAATTTCACCTCAAGAAATAATTCCCCCCAACACAGCACCTGGCTTTCAGAAGAATCTCTGTGAGCCCTGACCTAGGCTAGAATATTCGTGCACTCTGCTTGCATTTCAATATCGCCACCGTACTTAAATGCAGCCAAGAAAGATACTCTTTATTTTTAATTACCCACATTATTACAATCATTAACTTTTTAACATAACAGGCAAAATTGAAAAATGAAGTCCATCTTCATCCCTCCAACTGATGCATCAGCGAATTAGTTTCATGCTGGCACTTGACCTTGGATGTTGTCCACGGACAGGCGTATTTGTGTGCTGCCATCCCAGTACACGCACGTTTCTGTCTCCTGATTTTTTCCATCTTATTAAATTAGAAGACATTGTCCAGGCTGCCACATGGTTTTTATAATAATTTTAAAGATGCATAATGGGATCAGCAAGTAGATGGAATAATTTGACTTTGTAAGAAACGATGGTGGTAGTTTAGGAAATTGTTGTTTCTGTCCTCCTCCTCCTTTGTTTTGTTGTCTATCTCTGCCCTGACAACAAGGATTCAGAAACGAGTTGCCCCACCCAGCTCTAGGGGCAAATGCTGATTGGTCTAAGCCGATCATGGCGCTTCCATTCCCCTTGTCAGAGACTGTTTAAGGCAACTGCATGTGTTGCTGGTCTATGAAGGACATGATGGGGGCTTCTGGGAAAAGCTTTTTACACGCAAAAAGAAATGTTCCTTCCTTCCACTCAACGCCATGTAGCTGCATGTGATGCCTATACACGTAGCAGACAAATGTAATCTAACTAAAGCAAACTTTGTCTCCTGTTAGTCAACCTTAAAGCCTATTTTAGGGTGTGATCCTAAAACCTATTATTAGGAGAACCTCGCTTTCCTGGAGTTTGGGGTACTCAGACCTAGGACTGTTTCCTGGACCGTAGGATTTCTCACCTTAGCAAAAGGTTTACCCAAACTCTGAGACACTTGCTAAAGGTCTTGTGATGAATGTCCTGCTTGTCACTCATGTGAAAGGATGGGGAATAAACCAGGTCAGCCAAGGTCTATTCCTTTCTGTTGTCCTAAGTGAGTCAGGGCACAAACAGCCAACAACGCCAGTCTGACCATTGGAAACGAGCTGACAAGCGTGACTCAGGGCTGGACACAGAGAAGGAGGAGGCAGGATGCTGGGCTCTTAAATATACCCTAGAAAGAGCCTCATCCTTTGGGGTCAAGAGCCCATGAGAAATAGTCCTCCTTAGTCTTCCCAGGTAAGGAGGGAAGGGATCCTCACCGGTGATCCCGGCTGTAGACTTGGACTCCTGTCTTTCTTTAGTGGACCCAACTTTTGGGTATACTCCGTTTAGACTCTCTTCACAACCCTGAGTGTCTTGCAAGAATATAGGATTTAGACTAAGAAGACCTGCATTAAGATTCTAATTCTATTACAGGATCCATCTTAGTCTAATTATAATTTTGGGCTACTCTTTCTGATTTTCAATTTCTGTAACTATAAAATGAAGCTGGTGGCAATACCACTATCATAGAATTTTTGGAAGTATTAAGTGACAGAATGTGTATGAAATTGATTGTAGCAACAACAATTTATGGGCCATCTATTATGTGTTAGGATCTGTAAGTAAAAAGACTAATGAGAATTCTTACAATCCTTACAATCCTTAACAAGCTTACAATCTAACAGAGAAAACAGTTTATAAAGTGCTGGCCGTTAGCACTACTGCCCAGGATCCACACATGTGAAGGTCAAGTAGGATTTTCTTAGCATGATTGTCTTAGTTGTGCTGCTGTAACAAAATGCTACAGAAAATACCAAATTTATATATATAAATTTATTTCTCTCAGTTCTGGAGGCTGGGAAGTCCAAGATCAAGGTGCTGACAACTTTGGTTTCTGGTGAAAGCTGCTCTCTGCTTCTAATATGTAGAACATACCTGGCACTTAGTAGATGCTCAATAAATATTAGTTGACTGACTAGATGTTGCTGCATCCCCTGGAGGGGGTGAACACTGTGCAAGGCAGAAGGGCACAAAGAGAGTGAATGCTGTGTGAAGACTCTTTATAAGGGCCTTAATCCTGTTCGCAAAGGGAGAGTCCTGATGACCTAATCACCTCCTAAAGGCCCCACCTATGCTATTGCATTGGAGATGAAATTTCACCAAGAATTTTGGAGGGGACACAAACATTCAAACCATAGCAGTGAAACATGACCTAGCATTGTCTGCCAGGGCAGACAAGAATGTTTCAGATTGTCAGACCTCTCTGGGCTAGGACCTTATCTGCAAGTCTGCGTGGGCATTTCTTCCACGACATTTTTCGTGGCTAAGCTTTGGGCAGTTTTACTTTTGAGCTGGGGAGCGATGACATCCTGTTTCTTATTCCCAAAGCCTCATATCTGGATTGACAAGAGCAGGAACTGATGGGGATGCGGGAGTCTGGACGTGTGGAGAGAGACTCTGCAGGGACACGCAGCACTCAGGGGAACGTCCCTCTGGGTGATACCTTGGCGTCAGCTCCGCTCCTTTCCACCAGCTGGAGAAAAGCTCTCAGCCTTGGTAAAGGAAGTAAAAGATCTTCCTGTTTAGCAAAACAGTCTAGTTAGGGTTATTTCAAACTTTTTTTTTTAAAAGCAAAATCCTTTTTTTCAGTGAAAAGCTACTTAGACATGGCATATGTAAAACAGATAACCATGGAGTGCTCTTGGCTGGCGCTAGTTTTGAGGGGCGGGGTACCCTGCCCATTCAACCCGCCCTCTCCATGGAGGCCCTTAAGGCTTCTTGGTGGAAGCCCAAGGGCTGTGCAGAACACAGCTGGAAGCCCACAAGTGGGACTAAGCCCAGCTGGGTGGTGTAGGTAAGGCACCTGTGTGTACCATACCTATATGAATTGAGTACTGTTGAGGTTTCCCAGCCCTGAGGAATCTCCCTGGGCAGCCATGTGTTAGATGCCTAAAATTCCATCTCTTGGGGGCTTCAGAGGTTTTTGGTCTTCCCAGAATGCCCCCCCATAGAAATGTAAGCATTTCTGGGAAGAATACAGCAAGCGCATGAACAATTTCTACTCACATTCACTCATCTTGTCATTTAGTCAACTCATATTTATTGAGCATCTAGAAAATGCCATGTATGTTCTACATATTGGAGACGCGGTTCTGAACAAAACAGGCAACCTCCCCCCGAGCCCGCCCTCTTGGAGCCTGTATTCCAGTAGGGGACAATAACTGACAGCTGGCCCTAGAGGTGTGGGGCGCAGTGCTGGGGCAGGCGTCTTGTGGGACTTGCCTCCACCTCACTGCCCTACTCAGCGGGAGCTAAACAGTGTTCTGAGTCAAACCAGCTTGGCGGGACATCTCTGCCAAACACTGGAGTCAATTGGTTTGTACACTGTACTCTTGAAGTCCTTGGGATCTGGTGGCATTGACTCAGGGGCCACCTGGGGGCAGAGGGGGAAAGAGGCGGGAGGGGCAAGGAGAGACCACCCAGCTCTTCTCTAGGGTCTAACTCAGGGCTTCTCAAACTGTGCTGCACGTTAGACACCTTGGGGGCTTTTAAAAATCTGGATGCCCAGGTGCGCCCCAGACCTAGTAAATCAGGCTCTCTGGTGGTGGGTTTTTGGCCTCAGTAATGTAAAAAACGCCTTGGGTGCATACAGTGTACGGCCATGATTAAGAACCACTGAACGAACTTGTGTAATAGGTCTATGTAAGATTTTTCTTGTGCTGAAAGTTTTCCTGGGCTGTCAATACGTTTAGACAATGTTCTCTACCTTTAGCTGGTGTCAGACTCACCCCGGGAACTTGGTAAAAACATACAGGCCAAGCCTCTCTCTCCTGCAACAACCAGCTGGGGGCCTCTGTGCTTTTTATCAGCTCTCCAGGGGATTCTGATACACACCAAAGTTGGGCAACCACCTGGGGAAGAGAATGTCCCACAGCAGGGAGCAGAAGGATCTGACTGAGGCAGTTCACAAATCCACAATTCCTTGGGCCCAGAAACAGAAAGGAAAATAAGTATTTGTATGTAGATTTTACTGTTGCGAAGCTCTACCTCCTACATCACTGTGTTGGAACTTAACCCCTTGTAAGATATTATTGGCCTCATTTTATAGATGGGAAAACTGAGGCACAAAGATATGAGGCAACTTGCCCAGGCCAAATGGGATTCAAACCCCCAATGTGCCTGCCTTCCATTCCTGCAGGGACAGAGTTATGGTTTTTCTTTTGCGACGCAGGAATCTGTTACAAGGAGCACCAGAGGGTTCTGTTCATCTCTTATGACACTGTCATTGTCCTTCGAAGTAGCTCCGAAAGTCCATGCTCGGAGACTCAATCCTGTGCTCACGAGAAAACGCTGTTGGCTTCTCTCTCCTGTTTACTCGCCTCTTATTCTCCTGAGTGGTGGCTCTCAGCGCCCTCCTTTCCCCTGGAACCTTGAAATTAACCTAATTACAAATCTAATGAGCAGAATTTTTATGTTGAAATGCAATTTGGTAGAATTATATGCCCCTTATATACTGCGACCATTTTCCCCTTTCTAGTACCTTTGCAACTGCAAAAATCCAATGTTGACTATAGAGATTGTATAATATTTGCCTTTAGTTTGAAATTCTACATGGTCCAAGTACTTTGGGCAATCACCTAGGAAAATCTAAACTAAGAAATGGGACAAAAGAGTAGAACAGTGTTCTCATTAAAGAATACATTTTCTTCTGGGTTTAATGTGAGCGAAATGAAAGTCTGCTTATTAGACTTCAAGCACACATATTTTCAGAAAATTTATTATGTGCAGCAAAGTGCAACTCTATTTTATATCTGTACATATAAGTATCAAAGGAAGAGACTTCATTCCTAGTTCTTGACAAACGAAATTGCTTCCAAGAAAACTCATGCAAAAGTAATTACAGTTATGAATGGCTTTGGCAGCTACCATCCTACATTATTGATTTTGTAATACAGTCAACTCCTCTTCATTCATATTTGATGGGAAGCCTGTGTAGGCAGGAGGGAAGCCCGGCGCAGTGTTCGCGAAGTTGTTTGTGAGGTTTCGAGACACCGGTGCTGCTTTCCTGCATTCAGGGCTGTGCTCCTCCTTCGCTCAAGGACCTGGCTTGCCTGTGAGATAGCAGCTGCTCTTCTGGGCGTCAGCAACAGCCCAACAGCTGTGACAAGTAACCTGCAGAGTTCTCTAAAGAGAACAAAATAAGCTTTGCATGTCAGTTGGAATCTGCCGCGTGTCCTCTGCGGTGGGAAGGGGCTGGGAGTACAGCGTATTTAGCGGGAAAAGATCCCTCCAGTTGCATCTGAGGGGGAGGAAATGTGGCTGCAATGCCCAGCCTTTGTACTAAGCAGGGTGTTTCCAAGCTGTGGTCTCATCTGGACTCATGATACTCCTTAAGGCAGGGCAGCTGTGATTAGATCCCGTTTACCAATGGGGAAGGGAGTCTCAGAGCAGTCAGATGATATGTCGCCTCTTCTAGCCTCTTCTGTGCAATACCCCTCCACTCCCTCCCCTACTCCCATAAACACTTCCTTTTCCTGCTCTGTCCCCCAGACCCCCGGCTTGTATTAATTATCACAGGCCCTTGAATTTGGCTGCCGCTGACTGGCACCTGCCAAGGCGTAACTCGGCAGTTCCCACCCGTGCTGCGGTGGTGCTGTGAACTCACGGAGCCCAGCCAGGCGTTTTCAATTTTTGAGGGAAACAGAGCAATTCTTGACATCTGTGCAGCCCAAGTGAAAGGGGCAAACGTCACTTTACATTCCTTCAGATGATGTCATATCTTTGCAAAGTTGGGTTTTCAGTGTTTGCAGCGCTGAAAAGTGGGCACCACTGAAAATCAGTGTGGCACAGGAATTGGAGGTGGCAGTGGCCAATCTGATGGCAGTGTTTGGGAAGTGCAAGGCCCAACAGGGACACGCATCTCATTAGGAAGCAACTGTGGTTCTTTAAGAATGAGATAATATATTTTTTTCTTTTAATTTGTGTGTCTTATTTTTTGTAGTTAGGGCATATTTATTAAGTTGCTTGTACCTAACTACTTAACAAATGGAAATGTTAGGGGGTTTTTTGTTGTTGTGTTTTTTGGGTATTTTTGACCTGGGGCATTGTGTAAAAATTCCTGAGCTGCTAAGGACACCGTGAACCTAGAACTTTTAGAAGCCTCTGATGTAACTAAAAAGCCTAAAAGTGTTGCTTCTCTTTTTCTCTGAGGACTCTGAAAATTTTAAATGCTTTTAAACCCCAAGACTGGACCACAGCCAGAGGGACTTCACCACTCTGACAAGATGGCAGGAGTGACACTTCCCAGCTCTCCTGAGCCCACTTGGTTGTCTATCCCTGAATGCCCACAGGTTGGCCTGAAGCAATAGGACCATGAGTTGCCCAAGAGTGGGAAGTGAGTGAGCTGGGTGTCCCTCATCTCCAGGTGTCCAGGGGACAAAGTGACAATTCCACACAGTCTGTCTGTCTCCAGTAAAGAACACAGAGCACGAGTCTCTGCTCAGTCCTTTTCACTCAAAGATCTTTATTCAATGTGCCTTCACACACCTTTTCTCCCAGAAAAAATATTGGCAGCTTGGAATAGTGGGACCCGCAATCCGTGTCAAGTGTTAGCTCAGTTCTTCAATGACACATGGCTCAGCTCCCTCCTGGTCCCTGGGACCCCCACTCCAGAGATGCTCTTGCCTCCCTCCTTACTTGTCCCCACACTGTGAGATCAAGACAGGGTGGGGACAAAGGCTGTTACTTGGTGTTACAGACAGGTAGGCAGGAATCCACAAGTGCCTGCCATCCCCATATTTCCATCCAGGCAAGGAAGCCCAGGGGCTCCGTGTGCGGTGGCTGCCAGCGGTGAGGGCTGGCTGACCCTGGGACCCTGGCCACTGCTGGGGGACCCATTGTTAGCCGGTTACTCACTGCTAATGCCCGGTGGGACCAGAACCAACTGCTTCTACTGACCTTGAGATCTAAATTCGGATATTTCTGGTTCAAATCCTGGCTCCACCACAACAGACTAGCTGTGTGACTTTGGGTAAGTTATTTAACCTAAAACTTGGTTTCCTCCCTTGTGAAGTGGAAATGCAATTGGCCCTTGAACAACACGGGTTTGCACAGCGCAGGTCCGGACGTTCATCCACAGCAGCAGGGCCGACAGCGGGACTTGAGCACGTGCAGATTTGGTTAATGCCGGTGGCCCTGGAGCATATACTGTGCATAGGCTGAAGGCTGACTGTAATCATAGCCACCTTGTAAGGTTATTGTGATGATTCATTGGAACACCTCACATAAAGTACTCAGCAGGGGTCCTGAAACACAAATCTTCAATATGTGTAGCAATTTATCATTGTCATCATTGTCATTATCTTAGTGGAAACAACAAAACTGTGAAGCAGGATGAAGAAAGGTTACTGTCTCCATTCTGCAGATGTGGAAACTGAGGCTCAGAGAGGTTAAATCTGACTTGCCTCAGGTTACATACATGGGTACAGCAGGAACTTCAAACCCAGATGTGCTTCCTTGACCTGGCACCCCCTCGAGAGCATCCTGTTGACTCCCCGTTCATGCTGCCCACCCCCAGCTGACCAGGCCCCCACTAAACCCCTACGTGCGTGCGTCTTGCTGCTCTGCCTACTGGGTCAGGCACATCACACAGACAGCTGGGGACTCAGACAGCTTGAAGCAGGGAGGAGGAAGCCCCTCCTGAGCCCACACAGATGTGCCTACCTGTTTTTGTGACCCTCCGCCCTCCTGGCAAAGTTGGTGATTTTATCTCTGACACTCTGCAGCCAGCATCCTGAGGAGTGAGGCACAGGGAATCTGTCCCCGTGTAACCCCATTGTCACGGCCTTGCACAGCATTAGCCGATAGCGAGGAACAGATATCTCGAGGTAGGAGGAGAGCTGTTTTCCCTGGGCTTTCAGAGGGCTGGGATTCTGATTGCCAAGACCTCCCTCCCCACCTGTCTGCCACCTGGCAGAACAGGCTGTGATTTGGTAATGCCTTCTCCCCACGCCCAAATTGCCCCACTCTCACCCCCACCCCATCAGGAGGGAGTGCGGAACATGTGTGGGCCAGTTTGGGGTCATCCTCTGTATCAGTTAGTTTTTGCTGATGAAATTTAGTGGCTTAAAACAACCATGACTTATCTCCCACCATTCTGTGGGTTGGTTGGGTGGTGTTTCTGGTCTGGTCACTTTGGCTGGGACCAGATGGTCTTGAGTGGCCTCACTCACATGTCTGGGTCCTCGGCTGGGACAGTGCATTAATCATGCTTTTTTATTGTCTGTAGTTTTGATGCGTTGACATCTGGGGCCTTGCTGCCTCTGGAGGGACTGCTCCTCCCAGGGTCAGTCAATTCCTGGAGATAGTGAAGGACTCTCCTTTGAGTGCCCCTTTCATAAGCAAACTAACAAAACTAACTAATAAAGAACCGGTAGCCCCAACCTCCTCCTTTATGGATCTCTTACAGCCTGGGCCACTATTCCCCTACCTTTGTCACCTCAGAGTCAGGTGCCAGTCTAGAGACAGCCCCTGTACCATCCAAACTGGCCCTGAAATTATCCAAACTGGCCAATTCTAAGCCCTGAAATTATCCAAACTGGCCAATTCTAAGCCGGCCTCCCCTGCCTCACCTGCTCCTGTTGGTGGAAATCACAATAAAGATCCTTGCCCATGTTTCCCCTCCCTCCCTCCCAACAGGTGCTTCCCGGTGGTCCCTGTGGCGTGGGATGCTCCTTCTCTTGAGATCTGTGAGTAACATGCTATTTCTCCTATGGCAGTCGTCTTCCGATCTGTTGGCCTCACCATACCTGAATAATAATAAAACCAGCATTTAGAACAGACAGCAGCTAGGGTGGCTGGATCTTTCTCTCTTTGTCCTTTCTCACCCTCCAGAAGGCTAGCCCAGGCTGCTGCTCGTGTGATCTCCATGTTCCCAGCAGCAAGAGAGGGCAAACTTCAATCTGGCAGTACCTCTAAACCTCTGCTGGGGCCACACTTGCTTAATATCCTAGTGGACAGAGTGTGTCACATGGCCAAGCCCAGATCCAAAGAATGGAAAGCTATTAGACTCCACTTCTTAATGAGAGGAGCAGCAAAATCACATTACAAAGGGGTGTGTATATAGGGATGGAAAGAATTTGTTGCCATTTAAAAAAATCTACCTTATGCTCTGCTCTACATGCTTTTGGGTTGTGGCTTCCTACCTTTTAATCTTGTCTACATCACCATTACAATGGAGTGTTGTTCCTCACAGGGCTGCTGACAGGGTCAAAACATAAAGGAACAAATCAGGGGGCATCATATTACCAGACTTCAAACTATACTACACGGCTATAACTAAATCAGCATGGTATTGGCATGCAAATAGAGACATAGACCAATGGAACAGAACAGAAAACCCAGATATAAAATCATCCACATACAGCCAACTGATCTTTGACAAAGCAGACAATAATATACACTGGGGAAAAGAGTCCCTATTCAGTACATGGTGCCGGGAAAATTGGATAGCCACATACAGAAGAATGAAACAGAATCCATATCTCTCACCACTTACAAAAATTAATTCAAGATAGATAAAGGACTTAAATGTAAGGCATGAAACCATAAGAATTGTATAAGAAAATGTTAGAAAAACTCTTTTAGATATCAGCCTAGGCAAAGAATTTATGAAGAAAACCCCAATGGCAATCACAGCAACAACAAAAACAAATAAATGAGACTTGATTAAATTAAAAAGCTTCTGCACAGCCAAGGAAATAATTAACAGAGCAAATAGACAACCTACAGAATGGGAGAAAATATTTGCAAGCTATACATCCAATAAACGGCTAAGAACCAGAATCTACAAAGAACTCAAACAAATCAGCAAGAAAAAATCAAGCAACCCCATTAAAAAGTGGGCAAAAGACATGAACAGAGGCTTTTCAAAAGAAAATAGACAAATGGCCAATAAACATATGAAAAAATGTTCAATGTTACTAAATATCAGGGAAATGCAAATTAGCTCAATGAGCTATCACCTCACCCTAGTCAGAATGGCCTTTATTAAAAACTCCAAAAACAATAGATGTTGGCTTGGATGCAGAGAGAAAGAAACGCTTACACACTGTTGGTGAGACTGCAAACTAGTACAACCTGTATGGAAAACAGTAGAGACTCCTCAAAGAACTAAAAGTAGAACTATTAGATCATGAAATATGAAATGTCCGATTTCAAATCGAAGGTGTAGTTTGTTATATCTCAGACAAGAAGCAGTACAATTAATCAAAGCATGCGCTTGAACTATTGACACAGTTTTGCTATCTTAACGGTAGCTTGTTTATGCCAGCAGTGAAGAAGCCTAGAGAGCGAGTGGCAATAAAATCGCAAAAGGTGTTTTCCACAGCTTGTTGAGAATTGAATATTTTTCTTTGCAAGAAGTGGTCCAAAGCCTGGAAGAAGTGGCAGTAAGTTGGTGCAAGGTCTCTTAAAAACAGCAGATGACAGAGAGTTTCCAAGTCCAGCTGCTGTAGTTTGAGCAGTGTTGTTTGTGCGACATGTCGTTGAACATTGTCTTGCACGAGGATTGGCCTGTCTCTATTGACCAATCTCAGCTGCTTAATCACAAGCATCCTCATCATTTCATACAATTGGTTGCAGTAGACATCTGCTGTAATCGACTGACCAGGTTTCATGAAGCTGTAGTGGATGATACCAGCGCTGGACCACTGGACACCATTAGCTTTTTTTGATGATTATTCGGTTTTGGACTGTGTTTCTGCACTTTATCCAACCATTGTACCAAACACTTGAAATTGTCAAAAAGAATCCATTTTTCATCAGACATAACAATACAGTGTAGAAATGGTTCACCTTTATGTTGTGACGGCAAAGAAAGGCAAGCTTCCAGGGGATTTCTTTTCTGACACTCGTTTAATTCATGCAGAACCCATCTATCCAGCTTCTTTACCTTGCCAATTTGTTTCAAATGGTCCAGTGTTGTTGGAATAGTAACATCAAATTTTGCTACTAATTCACACATAGGTTGAGATGGATTTGCTTCCACTACAGCTTTCAGCTCATCATTATCCACCTTGGCCTCAGGTCACCCATGTGGTTTATTTTCAAGATTAAAATCACCAGAACAGAACTTCTCAAACCATCAATGTGCTGCGTGTTCATTAGCCATATCCTTCCCAAACACTTCATTGATATTTCAAGCTGTCTGCACTGCACTGGTTCCACGATGGAACTCATATTCGAAAATAACACAAATTTTTGACTTATCCATGGTTTCACAAAAATTGCTCTAAAAATTTTGAGAGATAATCATAAGCCAAAACGTGCATTTGAAAGATTGAGGATGTACCTTCACAATAAAAATAAAACAAGAAATGTCAAAGTGAAATGTCAGAGATAACAACTGTTAAACTTAGTAGTTAAGGAAATTGGACATTTCATACTTAATAACCTAATACCATTCAATCCAGCAATCCCACTACTGGGTATTTACCCAAAGGAAAAGAAGTCATTTTATCAAAAAGACACCTGCACTTGAATGTTTGTTGCAGCACCATTCACAATTGCAAAGATGTGGAATCAACCCAAATACACATCAATTCATGAGTGGATTAACAAAAGGTGGTATATGTACACCATGGAATACTATTCAGCCACAAAGAAGGATGACTTAATGCCTTTGCAATAATTTGGATGGAACTGGAGACCATTATCCTAAATGAAGTATCTAAAGAATGGAAAAACAAATACCACATGTACTCACTATTAAATTGGAACAAACCTATGAGCACAGGGGTGCATAGAGAGAAGTAAAACTCAATGGAAATCAACCAGGAGGAGCGGGGGAGGAGGGTATGGAAGAAAACTTACCTAACAGGTACAGTGAACAATATCTGTGTGATAGGCACTCTTATAACCATGACTCAAGCATTATAAAAGCAATCCATGTAACCAAAAAATTTGTACCCCATAATACTTTGAAATTTAAAAAAACCTGTAGAGTGCAATGGTAATATAAGGGTTTGTTGTTATCTGACATCTGTATGGTGGGTGTTACACTTTGAGTTGGGAATTATCCAGGTTTTTGGATCTTAAGAAATGACTTTGTTACCACACAGCTTCGTTTCCTAAGATCCAGGTTGGTGAGATCCTGACAAGTGCCTGACAAGATGGCACACATTCTCCTTGTGTAAAACACATATTACTCATGGTGTTAGTTGACGTTCTTGATCCTGTCTTTCAGTGTCCTGATTCTAGATCCTGGGAGAGAAAAATCTGGTTGGCCAAATTCATATCAGGTGGATAACCGTGGTCCAACCATGCCAGTGAAAGGGCGTGGTCATGTGTATCAAGTGCTGGTTTACGTCTGTATTGACCTTACTCCCTTAAGCCAGCTGGACACACTGATCATCATGCTACCGGTGGACCATGAAAGCAAGTTGTGAATACCACTCACCAGGCCCCAGCCCTGTCTTGCTTAGTCCCAACTCCTTAACTCCCAATCTGACTTCTCTGTGGTTCCTGTCCAATTCCTGACTCTGGGCTCTCTCTCGTTTGTTATCTTGCCCTTGTACTTTCGCACTTGGGTGTTTTTCCTTTGGAATTGCTGGCCCCTGCATCTCAACTCCTCCAGAGGCTTTTTGCTCACACCATCCCAGTTCTGGATTTGGTGGAGACCTGGGGTGCAATAGCCATCCTGGCTGACTCCTCGAGACTTAACTGGCAGGCTTTGTCCACCCATTTTACTGCAAGATGCAGAGAGTTGGACAATTTATGAGTGTGTTTCTCTGGCTAAACCATAATCCCCCTGAGGGCAAATACCATGTCCTCAAATAACCAGATATTATTCGCCACTTTGTTCCTTCACACAGAACTAAGGGAATCAAGTGGAACATGGATCCAAGATATTCTAGATTTGTGTTGGACGTTTGTGATAGATGTGAGTTGTCTTGTGGCTTCCAGCATCTAAAATGCTTATTTTGCGGGAATCCTTCGTTGCTGATGGACACAGTCCTGTCTCCCCCTTCAGAGTGCCAAGGGGGCCAGACATTTCCTTTCCTCAGCCCCTGGCCTCTTGGGCATGTGTGACCTATGCTCGGCCAACCAAATGCTCCCACCTTGAACTTTGAATCTTAAAGGAGTCTCACAAAGACAATGGTCACATGTGATTCATGCAGGAGCAGTGGACAAGCTGAGAGTTCAGCAGAGGTCACAGCTGGTCTCTGGTGGCAGCTGTGCCAGAAGTGATCTAACCCAGCAATCTATTCAAGTGGCCTGACCTGAGTTGTGTTTTTGTCACCTGGCCTCCTGGTTTCCTGACTACTTTTTGAGCTTGGTTCTCCATTTTTCTGATAGAGTCAGAGAACAGTGCAATATCCTATCAATAAATTCTTTGGCTTCAGCAAGGCAGAATAAATCTCTGTTTTTTAGTGTTCGTTTTTTGTCTTTTTGCAGCTGAGAACTGGCTTGATACAGGCCACAAATAATCATAAACAATAGCTTCCATTCCCCAAGGATATGTCATATGCCACGTGGAGCACTGAGTACTTCATGTAGATGATATTTAATCCTCACAACAATCCTAGGTGGGAATTATTGTTTTTCTCATTTTGCAAACTAGACTCAGAGAGGCTTTTATGAATAATGTGACTGTGACTGTTCTCACATGTCTTCCAGGTGCTCATGTGGACACGTTTCTGCGGGGCACGTATCTAGGAAGGGAAGTGCTGGGTCACAGGGTATGGATATGTTCATCTGCATTAGTACGGCTGTTTTCTAAAGTGCTTTTCCAAATCTGTGTTCCCACCAGGACTTGTATGAGACTGTGGTTTCAGTATATGAATGGATCTTGGCCAACATTTGATATTATCTTTTCAATCCTAGCCCCCGGCAGTCATTTACTAGCATCTCTTTATAGCTTAATTTGCATTTCCATCATGCCCAGTGAGGTTGAGCACCTTTAAGAATTTATTTTTTAAAAATATTGAACAGTTAGTACTGAGAATTCCCATATTCTCCTTCCCTTACACAACACAGTTTCCCCTGTTATAAACATCTTACATTAGTGTGGTACATTTGTTATAACTAATGTTATAGTTATAGACCAACATTTGTTATAACTAATGTTATAGTTATAGACCAACACTGATACATTACTATTAACTAAAGTCCACAATTTGTATTAATGTTCACTCTTTGTATTGTATAATTCTATGGGTTTTACAAATGCATAATGTCATGTATTTACCATTACAGTATCATACAGAATAGTTTTGCTGCCCTAGGATCTGTTCATTACCTATTCATCCCTTCCCACTTCCCCCAAATCTTTGGCAACCACTGTTCTTTTCACTGTCTATAGTTTTGCCTTTCCAAGAACGTCATATAGTTGGAGTCACACAGTAAGTAGACTTTTCAGATTGGCTTTTTTCACTTACCAATATGTATTTAAGTTTCTTCCATGTCTTTTTGTGAGTTGATAGCTCATTTATTTTTATCACTGAATAATAGTCCATTGTTTGGATTAATATTTCACAGTTTGTCCATTCACATATCGAAGAACATTTTGTTTGTTTCCATGTTCTGGCAATCATGGAGAGACCTGCATGTGCAGGTGTTTGTGTGGAAATAAATTCTCAACTCATTTGGATAAATACCTAGGAGTGCAATTGCTGGATCCTATGGTAAGAACATGCACAGTTTTGTAGGAAGCTGCCAAACTGCCTTCCAAAGTGGCTGTACCATTTTTCATTCCCATTAGCAATGGATGAGACTTCCTGTTGCTTCATATCCTTCAATATCATTATCTTCTAGAGCAGAGGTCTGCAAACTTCTGAAAAGGATCAGATAGTAAATATTTTAGGCTTTGTGGGTCATATGGTCTCTGTCACAGCTACTGAACTTTGCCATTGTAGTGTGAAAGCAGCCCTAGACAATGTGAAAGCATCCATAGACAATATGCAAATGAATGAGTGTGTCTGTGTTACAATAAAACTTTATTTACAAAAACATGCAGCAGGCCAGATTTGTCCATGGGCCATAGTTTGCTGAAGCCTGATCTACACATATGTATAAAACTTCCTGTAACAATGGAAATGTTCTGTATGTGTGCTGTCCAAATACAGTAGCCATGAACCACATGTGGCTAGTGTGTCTTTGAAATGTGTCTAGTGCAACTAAAAAACTGAACTTTTAATTTAATTTAATTTTTTTTTGTGTGTGTGTGTCTTTATTTTTTTTTATATTTATTTATTTATTTTTTATTTCATCTTATTGTTATGGGGGATACAGAATTGCAGGTTACATACGTTGTCCATGTACCGCCTTTCCCCCCCGAGTCAGAGCTCCAGGCGTGTCTGATCCCCAGATAGTGCGCATTGCACCCATCATGTAGGTATATATCCCTCCCTTCCCCAACCCCCCTTCCCGAGTCAGCACCTTCAAGCGTTACCATTCCCGAAACGGTGCGCAATGCACTCATTGTGTAGGCATACCCCCCTTCCCTCCCCCACCCCCCACCTCAGTCTGATATCCGATTGGTGTCGTTCCCAGATGTGTATTTAAGGTGATGTTCAGGGAAACCAATTTTCTGGTGAGTACATGTGATGCTTGTTTTTCCATTCTTGAGATACTTCACTTAATATAATGGGTTCCAACTCTCTCCAGGAGAACCATAGAGATGTCGTATCTTCATTATTTCTTATAGCTGAGTAATATTCCATGGTATACATATACCACAGCTTACTGATCCAATCATGTATTGATGGGCATTTGGGTTGTTTCCACATCTTTGCTATTGTGAATTGTGCTGCTATAAACATTCGGGTACATATGTCTTTGTTACAGAATGACCTTTTTTCCTTTGGGTATATGCCCAATAATGGGATTGCTGGATCGAATGGCAGGTCTACTTGAATCTGTTTAAGATACCTCCATAATGCTTTCCACAGGGGTTGCACTAGTTTGCAGTCCCACCAGCAGTGTATGAGTGTTCCTTCAAAATAGCAACAAAGAAAATAAAATATCTAGGTATATACCTAACTAAAGAGGTAAGGGACCTCTATAAGGAAAACTATGAAACACTGAGAAAAGAAATAGCAGACCTTGCAAATAGATGGAAAAATATACCATGCTCGTAGATCGGAAGAATCAACATTGTTAAAATGTCTATACTACCCAAAGTGATCTACAGATTCAATGCAAACCCTATTAAATTACCAACATCATTCTTCACAGACGTAGAGAAAATAATTTTACACTTTGTATGGAACCAGAGAAGACCCCGTATAGCAAAAGCAATTTTAAGCAACAAAAACAAAATGAGAGGTATTAATTTGCCAGACCTCAAACTATACTACAAGGCCGTGGTTCTTAAAACAGCCTGGTACTGGCACAAGTACAGGGACACAGACCAGTGGAACACAACAGAAAATCCAAATATAGAACCATCCTCATATAGTCACCTAATTTTTGACAAAGCAGGAAAGAATATACTCTGGGGACAAGAATCCCTATTCAATAAATGGTGCTGGGAGAATTGGTTAGCCACTTGTAGAAGACTGAAACAGGACCCACAGCTTTCACCTCTCACAAAAATCAAATCACGGTGGATAACAGACTTAAACCTTAGGCGTGATACAATCAGAATTCTAGAAGAAAATGTAGGAAAGACTCTTACAGACATTGGCCTAGGTAAAGAATTTATGAAGAAGACCCCCAAAGCAATCACAGCAGCAACAAAAATTAATGAATGGGACATGATTAAATTAAAAAGCTTCTGCACAGCCAAAGAAACACTCACGAGAATAAACAGACCACCTACAGAATGGGAAAAAATATTTGCATACTACACATCAGATAAAGGACTGATAACAAGAATCTATTTAGAACTCAGGAAAATCAGCAAGAAAAAATCAAACAACCCTATCAAAAAGTGGGCAAATGACATGAATAGAAACTTCTCAAAAGAAGATATAAGAATGGCTAACAAACATATGAAAAAATGCTCAACATCCCTAATCATTAGAGAAATGCAAATCAAAACCTCAATGAGATATCACTTAACCCCAGTGAGAATGGCCTTTATCAAAAAAACCCAAAACAACACATGTTGGCGTGAATTTAATTTAGTTTTGATTAGCTTAAATTTAAATAGCTACATATGACTAGTGGTCACCATATAGGATAGTGCAGTTCTAGAGGCTTATTGTTTTATCTTTTCTTTAGATATATAGTCCACTTGGAATTGATTTTGGTGTCTAGTGGGAGGCAGGGGTTAGGTGGCTATCCAATTTACCCAGCACCATTTATTTAAAACACTGTCTTTTTCCCATAGCTCATCAATGCCACCTTTGTCCCATGTTAGGTATCTTATGCCTCGTTATCTATGTGTATTTATCTGTCCTTACACCAATATCCCAGTGCCTTAAATACTGAAGCCCAGTAATGAGATAGACTGGATGTCTAGTAAATTTAATTCTTTCATCTTTTTTTTTTCTTCTTCAACAAATATTGGCATTTTTTACCCCTTTGCATTTACATATAAATTTTATGATTAGTTTGTCAATTTTCACTCACATGCACACACACACAAACCCCTACTTGAATTTTTATTGAGATTGTATTTAATTTGTAGATCAAATTGGAGAAAACAGACATGTCTACAGGATTTAATCTTCCAATTTGTGTACCTGTTACAAACCCCATTTATTTAGGTCTTCTTTAATTTCTACTGCTAACATTTTATACT
This sequence comes from Eulemur rufifrons, assembly GCF_041146395.1. Taxonomy (NCBI): domain Eukaryota; kingdom Metazoa; phylum Chordata; class Mammalia; order Primates; family Lemuridae; genus Eulemur; species Eulemur rufifrons. The sequence goes on along the minus strand of NC_090989.1, from coordinate 187,411,691 downwards.
TTTCAGTGCAGAAGACTTCCATCTCTTTCAAAAGATTACTAGATACTAAATATTTTTTTGTACTATTGTAACTGATATCTTTAAAAATAGTTTCTAATTGTGGCTGTTATATAAATATACATTTGATTTTTGTACACTGACCTTTTGTCCATAACCTTGCTTAATTCACTTTTTTTTTTTTTTTTTTTTGGATAGAGTCTCACTCTGTTGCTGGGGTAGAGTGCCATGGCGTCAGCCTAGCTCACAGCAACCTCAAACTCCTGGGCTCAAGCAATCCTACTGCCTCAGCCTCCTGAGTAGCTGGGACTACGGGCATGCACCACCACGCCCGGCTAGTTTTTTATATATATATATATATATATATATATATATAGTTTTTTTTTTTTTAGTTGTGCAGCTAATTTCTTTCTATTTTTTTAATAGAGATTTTTTAAATCTCGCTCTTGCTCAGGCTGGTCTGGAACTCCTGAGCTCAAACGATCCACCCGCCTCGGCCTCCCAGAGTGCTAGGATTACAGGTGTGAGCCACTGTGCCCAGCCCTTAATTCACTATTAATTATAGTAGTTTATCTTTAGATTCTTTTGGATTGTCTACGTATAAAAATATATAATTGTGGATAAAACATTGCTATTCCTTTCATCCTATTTTTTCCTTCTCTTTATTATTCTGTTGTTGTTGTTATTGACTTTGCAAGAACCTCCAGTAAATGTTGAATGGAAGTGGTGATAGCAGAGCGGGTACTCTTATCTCAAAAAAGTTTTCAAATTTTTTCTTTTAAAGTTATTAACAATATCTGCTTATGATTTTCAAGTGTCTGATGAATCTGTAGTGAAGATCTTGTCATATTCCCCAAATCAACTATTTATACTTTCTCTTTTTCTTAATTAGTTTCTCCAGGATTTTTTTCAAAGAACCAACTTTGGCTTTGTTAATTTTCTATACTGTGCATTTGCTTTCTAATTTTTTGCTGTTATCCTTATTATTTTATTCCTTCTATTTTCTTTGCATTTAATTTTTTGCTTATATATTGAAGTATAATATAACACATAGACAGAAAAATGCACAAATCATAATTGTAGACAATGCGTTTTCACAAAATGAGCACATGGTTTAAGGAATAGAAGTTAGCAGCACCCCAGAAGCCTGCCGTGGTCCCCTGCAGTCACTTATCCTTCTCTGTCCTCAAGATAACCACTCTCCTGCCTTCTGACACCAGAGATCAGCTTTAACTGTTTTTGAAATTCATATAAATGTGAGTATATTCACATACACTCATTTGTGTCTTGCTTCTTTCCCTAAACATTATGTTTATGTGATTAATCCATTTTGTTGAACATAGCAAATATTTATCTTAATTTTACAATGGTATTTCATTGCATAAATATATTATAGTTGGTTTATCTCTTCTATTGTTGATGGACATTTGGGTTGGTTCCAGTTTGGGGATATTATGAATAATGTTGCTGCTAACATTGTACATATTTTTTAGGTGTACAAATGTACACACTCCTGTTGAGTTCATACTTAGGAGTGGAATTGCTTAAGTTTTAGGGTATGTGTGTGGGCAGTTCATGTTTAGTAGATACTGCCAAACAGTTTTCCAAAGTGAGTGTAGGAACATTTTCCTACAAGCAGCATATGAAAGTTTGAGTTTCTCTTTGTTCTTGCCAAGACTTCGTATTGTCAATCTTTTTAATTTTAATCATTCTGATGGGAGAATAGTGGTAGCTCATTATAGTTTTAATTTGCTTTTTATTAATAACTAATGAGATTGAGCATCTTTTCATATGTTTATTGGTCATCTGGATATCTTCATTTGTGAAGTTCAGTCTGTTGCCCATTTCTGTCTTTTTCTTATGATTTGTATAGATTCTTTATATACTTTGGGTAAGAGTCCTCTGATTTTTATATATGTTGAAAATATCTTCTATTCTTGCCTCTTTACTCCCTTTTTTGAACAGAGGTTCTTCATTTTAATGTAATGAATAAGTAGACTTTATTAATCTTTTCCTTCATTGTTGACGCTTTTGGTGTCCTATTTAACCAATCTTTACCTATTCCAAAGTCAGGAATATGTTATCCTGTGTTATCTTCCAGCCTTTTTTGCTTTGCTTTTGCCACTTAGATTTACAGATGCTCCTAAACTTATGATGGGGCTACGTCCCAACAAACCCCTTGTAAACTGAAAATATTGTAAGTCAAAAATGCATTTAATACACTTAACCTACCAAACACCATTGCTTAGCCTCACCTACTTTCCTTAAACATGCTCATAACACTTACATTAGCCTACGGTTGGGCACAATCACTTAACACTAAGCCCATTTTATAATAAAGTGTTAAATATCTCATGTGATTTATTGAATACTATAAATACTATACTGAAAGTGAAAACCAGACTGATTGTATGGGCACTCAAGTTCAGTTTCTAGTTAATATACATCTCTTTTGCACCATGGTAAAGTTGGAAAATCTTAAGTCGAACCAGTCTTTTGTCACAGGGACTATCTATACTATGAACAGCCCAACTGTGAAGTTGATTTCACATAGGATTTCTCAACATCGGCACTATGGACATTTTGGAGCAGACAATTCTTTGTTGTGGAGGGCTGTCTCGTGCATTGCTGGATACCCAGCAGCATTTCTCGCCTATACCCATTAGATGCCAGGGGCACACCCCCTCTGCCAGTCGCAACAATCAAAAATGTCTCCAGAATTGCCAAATGTTCCCTGTAGGGAAAAGGAGGCAAAGTTGCTCTCAGTTGAGAACCACTGATTTAACATACGATGTGAAGTAGGAGTCAAGTTTCATTTATTTTCCCATATGCTGTTCAGTTGATTTTATTTCTTCCTTTACTATCTTTATACATTTTATTTATTTTTCTTTCTTTATTGCACTGACTTGAACCTTTAGTACAATGTCAAGAGAAATAATGATAGAAAGATAAAAGCTTTCAGTATTTCACCATAAATTTGATTTTTTTGCAGTAGGTTTGCTGAGAATATCCATTATCTGATTCCGAAAGTTCTCTTCTATTTCTAATTTATTAGTTTTTAAAAAGAACTCATTAATGGTTGTTGATGTTTCTTAAAAATTTTTTTTGTATCTATGTAGATGATCGTGTGAATTCCCCTTGATTATGTTAATGTTGCATTGCATAATTACATTAATTGATTTTCCAATGTTAAACTAGCTTCATGTTTTTAGAATAAAGTCAGTAATTGAGGTCTTGGATTAATGTTATCTTCTTCCACTAGGAAGTTTTAACTTTTGCTTTTGGCAAGCATCAAGGGACATTAGCAATTCAAGATGAACTGAAACCAGTTCAGTTTCAAACTGCAGTTTCAAACCGCAGTGCCTCCCCGGGCTGGTCTACTTCCTGTTTATTCTTACTCCTAGGGGCAGCCATTCATGTTTTCCAGTCAATGTGACAGGGCTACCAGGGCTCCTTCTCTATAGTGGGCCTTGGACTTTAACTTTTGTCCACCTGCCTCACGAAGGTATCAGGGGCACTGTGTAGACTCTCAGCCCCACCTTCCAGAATCAGCAAATCACCCCTGGGGGAAGATAGCCCCAAATCTTCAGCTCTCTGGATTAAATCTTTTTTTAGATCATGGCCTGGTCATTCTTTCTGCCTTATTAGTCATCTGAGGGCTTTGAACAGTTTCTTTTCTTTATCTTTCTTTTTTTCTTTAATTAAACAAGGAGAAATTTGTTGCAAAGATAGACAACATTCCCAGGATCAAACTGTGATGGGCAACTGGGCCTGGGAATACGTAGGAATGAAGGAGATCCCGCAAACTGATGAACAGGAAGCATAGCCACCGTCTTGTGAGTAGAATAGTGTCTTCAGGATGACACTCTAATCTTGCCATCCAGATGAATGCCATTCAGCCATTCTCTTTGCCATTGTAGCTGGTATTAGGGTCCCCAGAGAAATAGAATCAATAGGATAGTTAGCTAGTTCACTGGCTAGATCGATCGAGAGAAGAGGAGATTTATTATGAGAGTTGGCTCACATGATGATGAAGCCTAAGAAGTCCCCCAGTAGCCATCTGCAACCTTGGAGAACCAGGAGAGCTAGTGGTATAATTCAGCTCGAGTTCAAAGGCCTGAGAACCAGTGGCAACAATGGTGTAACTTCCAGTCTGAGGCCAAAGGCCTGGGGGCTGCAAGTGTAATTACCAGAATCCCAAGGCCCAACAACTCGGGGCTCTGATGTCCAAGGGCAGGAGTAGATAGATGTCCTAGCACAAGGAGAGAGAGAATTCCCAGTTTCTTTATCAAAAAAAGGTTATTGTCATTATTTTGTTCAGCTATTATAATTGTTCTCAGTGGGAGGGTTGACCCTAATTACCTAATCAGTCATTAGAAATAGAAGTTTGTATGTTCTTGGAGAGATAAATGTCAAGCATACAAAGATAAAGCATATGTACATTAAAATAAAACAACCCATGTGTCACCACCTAGGTTAAGAATAAAACATTATCAGTGTCTTGGAAGCCCCTGTGTACCTCTCAACAATCACATTTTTCCCTCTACCATAACTAACTCTTACCTTCATTTTTGTGTTCATCTTTCTTTGCTTTTCTCTACAGTTTTAGAACCTGTAAATGCATTCCCAATTATACTGTTTAGCATGTTTTTAAAATTTATGTAAATGGAATATTCTGAATGTATTATTTTGTCTTAATTCTTTTGCTCAAGGTAATGTTTTTAAAATTTATCTAAGATGACGTTAATTTTCCCTGCTATATACAGTGTACTTTTCCATTCTACTGTAGATGGACATTCGTATTGTTTCTGGTTTTGGTCTATTATAAACATATAGAAGTGAATGTTCTTGTACACCCTTCTTGGCGCATGAGTGGAGTTGTAGGCCGTACATATCTTCAATTTTACTTGATCATAGTAAGCTCTTTTCCAAAGTGCTTGTACCAATTTACAATCCCATTGCAGTGTGAGTTTCTTTTGCTCCATAATCTTGCCAACACTTGATATCAATTGACTTTTACATTTTGTCAATACAGTGAGCATGAAATAATATCTTACCTTATATATTTCTGTCATGCCTGTTGAGGCTGCACATTTTTTCATATGAGACCATAAGCATTTACTTTTCTCTGAAATACCTGTCCTGTGTCTTGTTTATTTATTTATTTATTTATTTATTTTGACTGAGCTGTGTATCAGTCAGGGTTCTCCAGAGAAAGAGAACCAATAGGAAATATATGTAGGAAGAGATTTATTATGAGGGATTGGCTCAGATGATTATGGAGGCTGGGAAGTCCCATGATCTGCTGTCTGCAAGCTGGAGACCCAGGAAAGCTGGTGGTGTAATTCCAGTCTGAGTCCACAGGCCTGAGAACAAGGGGAGCTGATGCTGTAAACATCAGTCCAGGGGCAGGAGAAGAATGTCCCAGTTCATCTTCCCTCCTCTGCCTTTTTGTTCTATTCAAGCCCTCAGTGGGTTGAATGATGTGGACCTTGGACCTTGGGAGGGCCATCTACTTTACTGAGTCCGCTGATCCAAATTTTAATTTCATCTCAAAACACCCTCAGTGACACTCCCAGAAACTATGTTTAATCTGGGCACCCTGTGGCACAGTCAAGTTGATATGTAAAATTAACCATCACAGGCTATCTGCTTTTTTCTTAGTGATTCCCAGGAGTCTTTCTATATTCTAGATCAGGACTGTGCAGTAGAACTTTCCATGATGGTAGAAATGTTCTGTATCTGCACTGTCCAATAGGTAGCCACTAGCCACATGTGGCTATTGAGCACTTGAAATGTGACTAGCACAACAGAGAAGCTAAATTTTTAATATTATTTAATTTTAATTTTAATAGGCATATGTCTGATAGCTACCATCTTGGGCAGCACAGTTCTAGATAACAACGATTTATTGGCTTTACGTTTTACAAATACCTTCTCAAAGTTTGTGGATTGTCTTTTCACTCCCTTTATGGTGCCTTTTGATGAACAGAAATCTTAATTTTAATACAGTGAATTTTATCAACCTTTTTCTTTATACTTTGTTTTGTTATATATCTTGTTTATAAAATCCTTTCTTCTACTGAGGTCTTAGGAATTGAGTTTTTGCATTCCATGAAAAATTATAAATTTCTTTCCATTATGGGTAACCAATTTTCCTAGCACCATTTACTGAATGGGCCTTCCTTTCCTCACCAATCTGCCAGGCTGGCTGTATTGATCAGAGTATCGGCAAGAAACAGAAGACACACTCAAATGTTGTCATTAAAGAGAGTTTAATAAAGGCATTATTTACAAAGGAGAGGCAGGGTTAACACATTAACTGCCATGTGAGTTGTATTTAACTCATGCTAGCTGTGAGCCTGGGGCCTCGTGAAGCATATGTAACTCACGTGTCTTTACTGTGAGAGCTATGTGAACTATTCTTCAAGTTGCATATAACTCACACACAGAAAACAATAAAAAATAAGGAATTTTTTGTTAAATTAGAAAGGATCATTTTGTTTTTGAAGTTTTTAATTTTATTTTCATATTAAAACACCGTGGCCCTAAGGGAAAACATTTTTTTCTAGTGTGGCAGTCAATGTGTTAAGGGAAAGTGACAGGCGGTGAAGCAGCCTGGGGCTGGCAGTAGCTGGGAACCCTTCCACCCTCTAACCCTGAGAGTCAGGGAAGACAGAGGTTACTGGGCCTAGAGGGAAAAGTAGAAGTAGAAGGCCACCAAATAGGAGAGGAAACTCTCTGTAGAGAAACATACCAATCACTGTGACCCAGGAGACAGGATGTCGGCCAGTGGAATAAATACCTTTCTTGTCCGTCCTGCAGATTTCATACTAAACTACCATACCCAGCTAGAAGCCAGAGAGCAGGGAGTTCACCAATGAGGTCTATAAATGTCCACTTTGGGGCACACGGCAGAGTGGAGAAGGGTGGAGAGGGCGTCTGGATGGACAAACAAGCTATTGAGCACACCTGCTCGATTATAACTCTATTTTCCATAAACACGTGGGTAGGTATGGGCTCTCCGTCCACACTGTGCCACTGGTCTGTTTGTCTGCAGCACTGTCAGGCTGCTTTAATTATTAAAGCTTTAAATATATTTTCGTATTGGGTAGGACAAGTCTCACCTTGTTTTTCTTCTTCAAGAATGTCTTGGCTGTTCTCTGCCTTTTGTTCTTTCACTTATATTTTAGAATCAGCTTGCCCATATCCATGAAAAACTCTATTGGAATTTTGATTAGAGTTGCAGTGAACCTCTAGATCAATTGGAAGAGAGTTGACATATTTACAATATTGAGTCTTCCTACCAAAGATGGGGTTTATGTTTCCACGTACTTAGGTCTTATTTAATATAGTTCTTAATAAAGTTTTACCATTTTCTTTATAAATGGCTTCCATTTCTTTTGTTAATTTTTTTTCTAGGTACCTTCTGTTTTTGTTGCTATGGTAAATATCTGTTTTTTGTTTTTGTTTTTGTTTTTAAATAGAGATGGGTTCTTGCTATATTGCCCAGGCTGATCTCAAACTCCTGGGCTCAAGCAATCCTCCTGCCTTGGCCTCCCAAAGTGTTGGGATTACAGGCATACACTACTAAGCCTGGATGGTAATATCTTTTTTAAAATCAAGTTACTTTCTGCCTGATGCTTGTATATAAAAAATGCAATTATTTTTATCTGTTTTAGACTGAGCAACCTTACTAAATTATCATAATAATTCTAATCATTTCTCTGAGAGTTCTTTGGAATTTTCTATGCAAATAGGCATATCACCTATTAATAATGATAGTGTTATTTTTTCCTTTATTTTTTAATCTTCTGCACAGCATAGGACTTCTAGTAAAATGTAGAAGTAGGTATTAGCAGATATCCTTAACTTGCTCCTGGTTTTAAAGCAAATGCTCCTAATATTTCAACATTAATTATGATGTAGGTTAAGGAAGTGCCCTTCTATTCCTACTTTCTTAAAGCATTTTTGTTTTTAACATGGATATTGAATTTTGTCAAATGCTTTTACTGCACTACTTGAGGTTATCATTGGAGTTTTCTTCTAACTGCATTTAGAATGGTTCCATTCCTAATTGCTCAGTTCTTACCCATCTTTCAGAGCTCCCCCAAATCTCCCTGGCTATTCCCCACTCCACATCATAAGGAATCCCTTCTCTTCTCCCTTCATTTGATAATTAGTCTCTGAGCATGGGACCATGTATTGGTCACTTATGCATCCTCCAATTCCTGGCACACTGGAACATAGTGCTAATTACATGCTGGTTGAATTATGGAGTGGGTCTTTTTTATGGCACTTAATAATTTTGATTTTGTAGTTTCTTGTCTATGGGTCTTTGCTCCCTGTCTGGACTGGAAGCTTTCAAGGGCAGGCCCACATCTGGTTACTCTCATTGTTCCTGCAGGACTCAACGGAGGCCTGATTCAGAGCCCTGTTCATGGACTGAATGGATCCTTGCGCTCTTTGGTATACTCTACCACTAAAACTGTCAAACCAGACTCCAGGAGTAGCCAATCTCCCTTCAGGGCTGCCTTTGCAGGGAGAGGTTTGCTTCACTCACCCTCAGGGAGCCAGGCCAGGCCTGATGGCTAAGGGCAAAGGAATTTGCTCCCTTGCTTCAGATTAATTTGTAAAAAGTGATTTTGCAACAATCTGGGCTCAACTGGCCAGGGGTGAAGGATGGACAAAGAAGCCATAAAGAGCATTCCTTCCCTCTAATAGAAATGGAACCAAGGACAGGGCAGTATGCCAGGGCGTCAGCCATTGATGTGTCTTCACTAAGCCCTTTGTGCCAGCTCTGTGCCTTGTGGAGGCAAGAGAGACATGCCGGTCTCATTCCTGAACGCTTAGAATTTATTTTGCACCTTGGAAACAGAAATTCAGATTTGACAAATTACTGTTTACTCATTTGTGCATGTATTCATCTATTCACTTGTTCACTTGATATTTCGAAGCCCCGACTATGTGGCAGGTATTGTGCTAAGCACCAGGGGATCTGGGGGTGAAGAGATGCCACACCTGTGGTTGGGCTGCATGGCTGAATGAGGGAGGTGGCATGTAAACAGCTAGAGTACAGTGTGATACACGTGGTGGTCGAGGTATGTTCTGAAGCGCTGAGTTGGGGAGCAAAAGGATACAGTGACTTTCAGGGGGAGAAATGAGTGGATTAACAGAGGACGTGGACTTGGTGTAGAAGTTCATTACTAGGATAAGGGAAAAGTATGAATGCAAAGTTGGAGACTTGAAGAGCACAATAAGTTGGGAATGATGACTAGAGTTTAGAGACCAGAAGGAGGATGAGGTGGAAGGAAGGAGGAGGAAACCAGGCTCAGAAGACCCTTAATCCACAGTGGGAAGATGTGGGAGCCGTATCTTCAGGGCACCGAAAGTCATTTAAACATGTCAGTAGGGGAATGATGTGGTCTGATTCATATTTTAGAAAGCTGCAAACGGTGAGAGCACAGGGAATGGATAGGAAGAGAAGAAACCAGAATGAGGAAGACAAATGGATAAGAGTGCTTGAGCTGAGCCTTGGAGGATGGGCAGGATCACCTGGGTAAGGATGAGAGAGTGTGACGTTCCAGGCAAGGGGAAGGGCAGAACCTCTGGTATAGGATTGGGAAGCACTGGGGGAAGGGGTGTCAAGGGGCCAGTGAAGAGACCAGGCTGATTGGAACCCAAGGAAGATCACAAAGTTTGAAAGTGGGTGGTACACATTGGGTGGGGCATATCTAGAGTTTGGAAACCTGTAAAACCAAATGAGACAGCATCCACCAAAGACTCCAAAATCGTAGGGATTGGAGATGTAGCAGAAAGCAGTGGGAAGAGATTAGTTGGAGATGAGAAAAACTAGATTCTAGACTCTGCTCTGCTATATGACTTTGAGCAAGTTATTTCTCCTCTCTAGGTCTCAGTTTTCTCACTTACAAAATGAGGAAGCTGCACTAGATCTCTTCCAGCACTGGTAATTTAGGATGTCAGTCCCCAGCGTCTATCTTTTCGTTCACTAGTGTGTTTGCACTTACCCCTGTCCCGACCACACTCACTGCCTAACTGCTTCCTGCCAAGCTCCATCTCATCCAAAGGAAGCAGAATTTGTGGATGAGACAGCACAAGACAAAAATAAGCATAATACAAATCCTCAAAAAAAAAAAAAAAAAAGGAGGGGGAGAAGCTATTAGAACATGAAGCAGGGATAAGCAGTGATGAAGATGACACCAGACAAGGAAAACCTAATAAGTAAAACAACAGACTCAATACATAGGTTGACTGACAGAAAGGAAAAGCTGAAGAACAACGTATCAGTTAGCTTTTGCTGAGTAACAAACTACTGCCAAGCTTAGTGGCTTAAAACAGTAGCCTTTTATAACTGTTCACTGTTTACATGTCCAGTAGGCCGTGCTGTTGATCTGGGTCAGACCCAGTGCATGTCAGCGAGCTTGCTCATGCCTCTGTGGGCAGCTGGAAGGTCTGGGGGCGGTGGGGCGCCAGCTGGTTTAGAATCACCTCATTCACCTGCCTAACAATTGTATGGCTGTCAGCCTGGACAAAGGAGCTGACTGGGCCACATATCTTCTGTTGCTCAGCAGGCTCACTGGGCATGTTTACATGGTGCTGTGGTTTGACTGTGTCCTCCCCATGTTGAAACTTGTTGAAACTTGATCCCCATTGTGGACATAGGACCTTTAGAACTTCCGGAACTGTGAAAAATACATTTCTATTGTTTACAGATTACCCAGTCTGGGGTACATTGTTACAGCAGCACAGGCAACTAAGACGCACAGTGACGTCAGGATTCTAGGAGAAAGGGAGTGGAAGTGTGCAAATGGCCAGACCACGTCACCAGGTCGGGCAAGAGTCAAAGCTGGGAAATAGACTCCGTCTGTTGGTGGGAGGAGCTGCAGGGTAACACTACAAATGGCACAGAGGAAGAAATGAAGGATTGGGGAACATTTTTTCAGTTTATTAAATTGAATTCTCTGGCCAGAGTTATTCACAGGCTTCCCACTTGCAATATGCTTACCCCCATGCCGGCATCCAAAAGAACTCTCCTCAAACTAGGACATGAAGCTTGAAGTCATGCTTGGATCTCATGATCTATATCAGGTTTCAGCGAGACTTCTCAAATGGGGTTCCTCTTCATTTGGAGACCCATGAACCAAGAAGATAAGTTACCTGATCCACACATTCTAAAATGCATCAGCGAGACGGGTAAATGGCAAATATAGGGGACACTCTTATTCAAAGGGGGAAGAACCGGAAGGAAACAGCTCTCACTGGCCCACAGCAATACAGAAATGCAGCCGGGCTTCTGTTAAAAGTTCTTCCTACTCAGGAGTAGGAAATATTCCTTGATCGGATCTAGGTTCTGCTCCCTGAGAATGCCTTCCTGGTCTATTTTTTCCCTCTGGCTTTTGGGTCCACCTTCTGGGACTCCCATGAAAGGCCTCATTTGCAGGTAGGTAGCTTTCTCCACCTGATTCCTGTCCCTAGAGAGTGTCAAGTCCAAGTCGGGATGGAGCAGCAGCCTCTGCTTTTTTTTTTTTTTTTTTTTTTTTATTGTCAAGGGAAGTGACCCAGGCAGGAAAATGAATTTTGTCACCAACTGCGGGGCAGAAATGGAAAGAATAGGGCCTCTACTTTACTTGATGACTTTAGGGAAATGGAAAAGAGACATCTGCTTCATGACACACCAGAGCTACGGCTGAGCAACACTTGCCCAGGAGCGTCCAGCTGGGTGAGCTTGAGCAAGTCGCTTCAGAATAGCAACACGGCTTTGCTGGTGGAGCCTGGCGCAGGGGGAAGAGTCAGACAAGGCGAGTCCTAGGCAGAGGCAGATGCCGCCGTTCCCCAGCCCTCCTGCTGCTCTTCCCTGCAGCTGGTGACGAGGATTGCACACCAGCGTGGTGGTAAAGAGACGGGTCTTCTGGAGTCAGATGCTCATGGATGGGGATCACACCCACACCCCTCGCCAGCTTAACCTCTCTGAGCTTCAGTTTCCTCATCCATGAAACCGTGGCAATGGTGCCCACTTTGTAGGACCGAGTAAGGATTAAATGCCTCCCTCACTGATACACAGTAGGCACTAAATAAGTGGTGGCTCTTGTTGTGATGTTTGTTGCCATTACCTGCTCTTGCTCTTGGAGAGAGGATGTTTGCAATGCACAGAATACGGCGGCAGTCCCCAGGCGGATCTGACTTCCCGAAGCAGCCTCTGGGCCAGGTCATCACTGCAGCCAGGACGCTGTGGTTTGCCAGTCGTCTGGGCTATGAGTAAACACGTAAAAGAAAGATGGCCCGGAGCTGGAACCCAGTGGAGTGAGGCAGGGAAAGCGCACAGCTGGGCAGAGAAGGGAGAATCCAACAGCTAGAGCCCAGCGGGAACGAGCCGTCAGCCTTCCCGGAGCTGTGCCGAAAGCCCATGGAAGGTCTTGGTCATTTTGTGAAGCCACAGGTGGTCAGACAGTGCTGAGTCCCACCCCCTCAGTTTAGACTCCAGGAACCAGGGGCCCGGAGAGTGGAGGGGACTTACTCAAAGTTGGGGTGATGCTGGCATTAGAACTGAGGCCTCCTGAAAGTTGGGGCTGTGCTGACTTTAGAATGGAGGACTCTGACACCCAAGCCCATTGCTCCAGTCCTTGAGGGAGTCATGATTAATTGTGTTCAGTTTGCTATGACAGATCACATTTCTCTAGATTTATTTGTTTATTTGAACTAAAGTGTCCTCTCTGCAGTCATCAGGCAGAATCACGGAGGAGGCCCGGAATGCATGTGTCCTCAGCCTCCCTTTCTCGTGCCTCTCCAGCCTCCGTTCTGCCTCCCCCGTCCCAGCTATCAGTCACCCAGGGCTCCCAGCTGCCCAGTCTCAGCCCCCTCACCTCGGTTCCATCATAGTGTTATCACAACTGTGATATCTATTTTATGGGTTTTTTAATTTATTTTCCGCCCGTCTGCCCCTCACTTGGTGGTAACCTCTGTAAAAGCATGGACTTGACTTGGGGCTGTAGTTCCAGTGCCTGGAACAGTGCCTAGCACAGAGTAGGTCTCAATAAATACCTGCTCAGGGAACCAACCAACAAACTCACTCGGACAGAGGTGGTAGAGCTTTACCCTGTTCCCTCCTGTGGCGTGATACTACTGTAAGAGAGGACCCTTAGGGAAAGTAGGATGGACTGAGAGCAGGAAACTAAACTGTGCTGAGCTCTGAATAAGGGCAAGGCACTGAGCTAGGTAATTAGCGCACATCGTCCATGACAAGAGCCACACTTGGTAGATTCCCCGTGACAGGTTATTGCTTAATCCAAAACAATAAGTCTCTATTGACGGAACCTAACGCATGAGAGAAATAAAAAGATTTTCGAGTCCGAGATGGTCTCTTCCTGGTGCCTCTCTTAGCACACTGCCTGTCCACAGGAGGAGCAAGCTCTGGACACCGTGACTCCTTAGTAATGACCCGAGGAATTGTCATCGTCCAGGCAGGAGGTTTTCAAGCCAGTGGAAGCTTTGTGTAACTTTCACTACGGACATGCAGATGCGACTGGATGACCCCGTGTTAAGACTGAAGGAATGGCCGGGCGGGGTGGCTCACGCCTGAAATCCTATCACTCTGGGGGGCCAAGGTGGGAGGAGCTTGAGGTGAGGAGTTTGAGAACAGACTGAGCAAGAGCGAGACCCCGTCTCTACTAAAAATAGAAAAAATTAGCCAGGTGTGGTGGTGTGCACCTGTAGTCCCAGCTACCCAAGAGACTGAGGCAGGAGGATCGCTTGAGCCCAGGAGTTTGAGGTTGCTGTGAGCTAGGCTGACGCCACGGCACTCTAGCCTGGGCAATAGAATGAGACTCTATCCAAAAAAAAAAAAAAAAGGACTGAAAGAATTAAGTTATTGCCTTTTAAGTAGACCTTTCGAGGATCATATCTCAAAAACAATTGTGGGTGTGACTTTTTTCAAATACATTGGACTCAAATCAGATTTATAAGAAACCCATACAGTTTTTAATGGTGCTGAACATGCAAAAATGCTGCCAACCTAGATTTAGATTTGGACTGAGACCTAAGGTTGTTCAAATTGGACCCAGGGAGGCCCCAGGCAGCACCAGGAAGCCGGCTGCATTTGCTGATTCTTGAAACACATTACATACCAACGGCTGAAGTAGAAACCAGGACTGCGGATGGGGCAAGGAGAGGCCATCTATGCTTCTCAACTGTCCCGTTACTGTCGGCCCAGGGAAGGAAGCCTCTTCCCAGAGTCACTCCTGCTTCTGCTCTTCCTTCTCCTCACAGAAATGCAGAGGAATTCTGAGGCCCGGATTGTTAGAGCTGACACCTAGGTGAGGAACCTAAGATTCGGAGGAAGGAAGTTCTTCCTTTCAAAGGAGCTGACACCAATTATCTGGCAGCCTCGAGCCCCCCACCAGAGCCCACCACTGCCTTCTTCAGGGTCTGCTCCCTGGTGCTGAGATGACGATCACAGTTGTCAGCAATACAGTACCGCCTGGCCGTCTTGGGGAGTTCTTTACACGGTCATCATTTGCTCCATCTCCAAACCCATCAGATAAGCGAAAGCCCTATTGACAGCCAGGAATCAGTCAGGATCAGGGATTTGTCCAAGACCCAGGCCCAGAGCCAGGTCCCCCTTGACTCCGAACCCAGTGCTCCTCCCCTCTGCGTGCAGCTCCCTTACCGGCTCACAGGGCGCAGCGCCAGCCTCACCTGGACAGCTTGCTGGAGACGCCAGGACCACGCCACAGGCTGTTGAGAACTGCTGGGCACCTGCCGGTGGCTCTTTCAGGAAGGAGGAAAAGCCCCCGGCAAGGGCAAGAGGGGCCACAGAAACAGCTCTGCTCTGGACTCACTCTGGGCCATCTATCGGGTGGAGCAGAATGCTTGCATGAAGCTAAGGACATGTTTCTTGACCTTAAGAAATAAGCTCTTAAGCTTTCAGCTTTAAAAAAGGAAAATCAAGTAATGCATACAACAGACATCACCCCATCACTGAGGTCTGCCCTGTCATCCCTCCCTCAGTCTCAAACCTGCCATCTCTCAGCCTCCCCTGGGGCCTGGCCATCCCCAACCCTGATCCTGAGCCCCCTGGGCCCCACCCAAAGACTGGAACTCACTCGCCTCACCTCCTGCCCTCCTCCACCGCAGTCCGGCTCTGTCCCTGCCCCATTCTTGAGCCTCATTCCAGCCTGGACACTGACTGCATCCCGCACCCAGTTACTAAAGCTCACCCCACATCAGCATCCACCTCACCCTCACCCCAGACCCAGACCTGCCACCATCCCTAACACCACCAGGTCACCCCTTACCCACACCCAAATGCCAAATGTCACCCAACCTCACTGCCACTGCCTCGTCGTGTCATTCTTGAGCCTTAGTGCTGGGGGTGAAGTGGCCTGTTGCCCACGTCACTGGGGAATTTGGTAAATGCTCATCTCATAATGGTTTCTTTCTGAGGCCAACAGAATACGTGTGGCTGTCCCTTTGTCCACAGAGTCAAACTGGCTGCCTCAAAATAACACGACCCACAAATGACACCAACGGGCGAGAAGACACTGCGTAGATCTCCCTTGGCAGTCCGGTTGTGCCCGGATCAGAGAGAGAGTTAAACTGTGTAGTCAGTGAGTTGAGTAGCCCTGTGAGCGCTACAGATGGAGCCTGAGACGAGCACAGTCATCACTGTGTGTAATGACCTGGCGGTGGAGCCACCCTGACACGGGAAGTGCAGCCACAAACCATCCATCTTTTCAAGCAAATGAGAAAGGTTCATTTTTCAGATCTGGTAGTGTCCTTTAGAACCCGGTATTTTCTATCTTTTCAGTCGCTCATTGCATTGTCACCTCCGTGTCTTTCTGAATGATTGACTTTCCAAAGCATTTTGGCTCCCTGGAAAATGAAAGGGGTCTGGAAATGTCAGGTGTGCTATAATTACCCCTGGCAGCACCAGGGATTAGGCCAAGCAGCTCTCGTCTCAGCTTGCCTGCAGTGGCTCTCGCTGTCTTTCTCTGTGAAAATGTCAGCTTGATTAGAGAGGGCTCCCACGGTGGACTGGGCGGGGGTGCGGGGGAGGGAAGTAGTCACCATATTTTTTAAAAAAATGAGTTGGTTTTTTCTTTTCTTTCTTTCTTTCTCTCTCTCTTTTTTTTTTTTTTTTTTGGCATCAGCCCCAAGTTAGATTTTTAATTGCAGAAACTCCCAAGAAATTTCAGCCAGTGTTGTAGTTAGACCAAAGCTTGATTTAGGTTGGTACATTAAACCCCCCTCCTGCTTTTAAAGTGCTATCCACTTTCCAAGACCATTGTCCTCTCCATCCTTCACAATACGCCTGCATGGACGGCATTATTACCTGCTTTTCACAGAGGAGGAAACGGGGGCTCCAGGGGCTAAGTGACTTGTCCACATAGTGGAGCTTTCCTGACACCCCATCTCCCGAACTCACCGCACTGTTGCCAGCATGGTGTCGGCGGCCCTGGGGGGAGGGAAGCCAAGGCCCAGGAAGGCCTGGGTTACACATCAGGTGTGACTGCCCTGGAAGAGGCAAGACAGGTATCAGCCAGGATGCTGTCTGTGAATGATGGACATGATGGCAAACTTAGAATCAGTTCGCTTCGCTGTTACCAAATACCTAGAGGCTTCCTGTGATGTCACCTGAATATCCAGATTTCGGACTCATTTGTTTTTCCTCTGGGTCATTGTTAATATTTAGTCTTTTGTAACAGAGAGAGCCCTGTGTTTGATATGCGTTATCTCATTTACTTCTTGCAATAGCACTTTGAGCTATGGTTGCTACTATCCCCACTATACCAGTGAGAAGTTAAATGACTTGTCTGAGATCTCACAACCTTGGGACCACCCTTATCTACTACTGTAAACCTCTTCTCTATACATCAGAAAAAATGGAATTCCAGTCTGAGCTTTTTCTCTCTTTTTTTTCTGTGTCATTGGATGAATTCACAAAATTCAGCAAATGTTTATTAAGTAGACACTTTTTCACATCTGATGAACAAGTAACTTCCATTCTCTCACGGACGAGAATCCATCGGTAAACAAGTGAGTTAGGCAAGCTTTTCTGGGGAGATCCTTCTAGAGCTCATACACTATGATTCTGAATATTGACAGTGTGGAGTTACAATGGTATAATGCCCAAACCTCTCAGATGTGGATCTGGGCTTTCACAATGTCAAAGGGAATCTCTGCCAGACTTCAGAGAGGTTCCCTGAATTCACCGCCAGTCTCCTGCAGGCATTATTTATATACAACTCTCTGACTTAATCCGTAACACTAACAATTTGAGCTTTGTTATCATTACCATCTTAAAAACGAGAAAACTGAGGTTCAGTGACTTTAGCCACTTGCACAATGTCATAGAACTAGTCCAAGGCAAAGCTGGGACTTGGTATTGGAAGAATCACCACAACAGCTACTGCTTGCCCAAGTGCACCGTGGGGCTAGTTCCGGCCCCGGGAGAAGCTGGCTGAGACTGAGAGTGCATCAGGACCAGTCACCAAGGCCTCTGGAAACGCCATCCATCTGCCTCCCCACAGACCATTTGACATTTGTCACACTAGATCTTTTTCACTCCCCAAGGGACCTTGTCTGTGAGTCAGTCCTTAACATTTGGTAGGACAGACTAGCATGAAATGGAGCCATCCAGGTGATCTCTTGAAACCTCTGGGATGCCTGTTCCGTGACACAAGGATACTCAGTCTTCCTGAAACCTGCCTGTCTTGGGCCAAGAGAGGAGTGGAACCTTTAGGAGATAAATGTCCTCACCACTCAGATGATGTCACTTGTGTTCCCTGAACCTTTACAGCCTCTTGCTCGTGACGGGTGGTCATTGTCCCTCGTACTGGGATACATCACTCTCCTTGCAGGAAATGAGGTCGAGGCAAGCTTCTTTGTTCTCACAGCTAAAGAGCTTCCAGATAATATCTTTGCACTTAAAAAAAAAAAAAAAAAAACATCTAGGGGAGCAAAATAAGAGTTGACTTGTCAAACAGTTATCGAAAACATAGAGTTATTGGAATATATTAAACTACTAGGTAATAACCAATCACTGGTCATTTGGATCAAGAGGGCTTTGTTTCCTGTTTGTGGCTCAGAGCATGTAGACATTAAATGAGTCTCACATCTTATGTACCCAGTGTACCCAGAGGCCCAGAGGGAGGGCCACCAGCTCAGGCAGTGAGGATACTGGTAACTTAGCCTCACACAGAAAAGAATGGAAAGACCTGGTATCATTCTTACTGCTAACCTCTTTCTTTCTTCCTTTTACCTTCCAACATCCACCTGATTTCCTCAGGCAACTCTTCACCGTGCACCAAAAAGAAGTTGTAATCATGGTCGGGCACACGATGTAATCATCAGGGTTCACACACTCATCAACACAAGGAACGTGGCAATTTCAAAGTGAAATCAGATAATTCCTGAAGGTTCCCAGACATTCCCTGTAGAAACTTTGCAAAAAATCTTCCCCTTCATCCTGTGTTCATTACACGTGCTATTGTTTTTCATCAAGTAGCAATATTCACAAGAAGTAGAAAACTAAGACTTTTTAAACATCATTATGTTTCCAATTGATTTAGTTTCTACTGTGGTAAGGACATTACTTTGCAAAACATGTTCTAACAAAATCATATGGTATTTTGATGACCTTCTACCTTCTAGCTTTTGTGGGTCAGCTTGGGCATGTGATGGACATCTGGGACAGTATTCCTGTGGAAAATGGGTTTTGCATTCAGCCAGCCAATTTACAAATGATTCTTTGGAATACAGCTTATTTGCTGTTGTTCTTAGAAAAATGAAATTATCTCAGTTTCTTCAATGAGAAAATTAAGAAATCAAATCTAGAGTATTTTAGCTCTTGTGCCAATGCAGTGGCAGCTACTATTTGTTGTGGTTGTTGTTAGAGACAGGGTCTTGCCCTGTTGCCCAGGCTGGAGTGCAGTGCAGTGGCATGATCATAGTTCACTTCAGCCTGGAGCTCTTGGACTCAAGTGATCCTCCACCCTAGCCTCCGGACTAGCTAGGACTATAGGTGTGTGCCACCATACCCAGCTAATTTTTTTATTTAAAAAAAAAATTTTTTTAAAGAAATAGGGTCTTGCTATGTTGCCAAGGCTGGTCTTGAACTTCTGGCCTCAAGCGATTCTCCCACCTTGGCCTCCCAAAGTGCTGGGATTACATCTTTTTCCTTCTTTCTGTGGACACGAACAGGGAGATGCCATCTGCCCATCCTGCTGCGGGTCCTCTCTCCCAGATCTAGTGCATTACCCCACAGGAGTCACTGAGAGTAAGCAGGACTTGGAGGTGTGGGGCCAGGCCCACACACTGTTTTTAAGTTGAGACAGAATTAACATACAGGAAAATGTATACATCTGAAATCTACAGCTCAAAGAAATTTTACAAATGTGTACACACGTGTAACACCATCTACATCGAGATGTAGAACAGTGCAGCACCCAGCAGGCACCCTTCGTAATCCCCTGCCAGTCAATGCGCCTCCCCCAAGGTGGACTCTGTTCTGACTATCTTTTACCATAGATTAGTTTTTGGCCCACTTAGAAATTTTTCTTATGTTGAGGTATAATTAAGAAACAATACGTATTGTTTTGGGACTTTTTGATAAAGGCCATTCTCACTGGATTTACGTGATATCTCATTGTGGTTTTAATTTGCATTTCCCTGATGATTAGAGATGTTGAGCATTTTTTCATATGTTTGTTGGCCAATCTTCTATCTTCTTTTGAAAAATTTCTTTTTTTTTTTTTTTTTTTTTTTTTTTTTGAGACAGAGTCTCACTCTGTTGCCCAGGCTAGAGTGAGTGCCGTGGCGTCAGCCTAGCTCACAGCAACCTCAAACTCCTGGGCTCAAGCGATCCTCCTGTCTCAGCCTCCCGAGTAGCTGGGACTACAGGCATGCACCACCATGCCCGGCTAATTTTTTCTATATATATTTTTAGCTGTCCATATAATTTCTTTCTATTTTTAGTAGAGATGGGGTCTCGCTCTTGCTCAGGCTGGTCTCGAACTCCTGAGCTCAAACGATCCGCCCACCTCGGCCTCCCAGAGTGCTAGGATTACAGGCGTGAGCCACCGCGCCCGGCCGAAAAATTTCTATTCATGTCCTTTGCCCACTTTTTGACAGGGTTGTTTGATTTTTTCTTGCTGATTTTCCTGAGTTCTAAATAGATTCTTGTTATTAGTCCTTTATCGGATGTGTAGCATGTGAAAATTTTTTTCCCATTCTATAGGATGTGGAGAGACAGGAACACTCATATACTGCTGGTGGGACTGCAAACTAGTGCAACCTCTGTGGAAAGCAATATGGAGATACCTTAAACAGATACAAATAGACCTACCATTTGATCCAGCAATCCCATTATTGGGCATCTACCCAAAAGAACAAAAGACATTCTATAACAAAGACATCTGTACCCGAATGTTTATAGCAGCACAATTCACAATGGCAAAGATGTGGAAACAACCCAAATGCCCATCAATACATGAGTGGATTAGTAAAATGTGGTATATGTATACCATGGAGTATTACTCAGCTGTAAGAAATAATGGTGATATAGAATCTCTTATGTTCTCCTGGGAAGAGTTGGAACCCATTCTACTAAGTGAAGTATCCCAAGAATGGAAAAATAAGCACCACGTGTACTCACCAGCAAATTGGTTTCCCTGATCATTGCCTAAGTGCACGTTTGGGAATAACACCAATTGGGTGTCGGACAGATGTGGGGGATGGGGGGAGGGGATGGGTGTATACTTACATAATGAGTGCAATGCGCACTGTCTGGGGAATGGACACGCTTGAAGCTCTGACTTGGGGGGTGGGGGAGTATGGGCAATATACATAACCTAAACTTTTGTACCCCCATAATAAGCTGAAATAAAAAAAGAAACAATAAATTGTACAGATCTTAACTGTTCATTTCAATGAGTTGTGACAACATACACCTGTGTAACCACCACCCAGAACAAATTACAGAACTTCATCACCATAGAAAGTTCCACATGCCTCGTCCAACAATTTCTCTTCCTTCTCCCAGCCACCACTTTCTGATTTCTAACACTGCACAGTAGTTTTTCTTGTTCTTGGATTTCATATAAATAGAATCATACAGTGTACACTCTTTAGTGTCTGGCTTCATTCACTTGACATATTTTTTTTTTTTTAGATTCACCAGAGTATTGCATGTATCAGTAGTTAATTCTTTTTTTCTAATTAAAGAAAGTTTTATTGACTCCATTTCTCGGATATAGAAGATAACATCACAATAATAAAAATTTCAAACACAAATATTTGATCCCAATTGTATAAAAGAAGCCCAAATACACACCCACCACAGAGACAGGAAAAGATAAGTACTGTATATAAAAAAGAGTTACTAGTCGACTCTAGACAGTGAGAGATTGTGGATGATTGCTTTTCTCCTTTGTGTTTTCCGAATATTTCAAAGTTTACGCACTAATCAGTATTTTTTGCATTTTTTTATTGTGGTAAAACATACATAACAAAGTTCACCACTTTAACCGTTTAAAATTTCAGTGGTATTAAGTACATTCACACCATTGTGCCACCAGCACCACTACATATGGCAAGAATTTTATCATCCCAAATAGAAACTCTGCAACCCATTAACCAAGTACTCCCCATTCCCCCTTCCCCCCAGTCCTGGTAACCTCTATTCTATTTTCTGTCTTTATAAATTTGCTTTTGGAATTATATAAGTGCGATCATGCAACATTTGTCCTTTTGTGTCTGGCTCACTTCACTCAGCATAGTGTTGTCAAGGTAGTTGTGGCATATGTCCGACAGTTCATTTATTTTTTTAAGGCTGAATGATAGTCTGTCATATGTATATATCACATTTTGTTTATCCATTCATCCTGTTGATGAATGGCTAAGTTGTTTTCCCCTTTTGGCTATTCCAAATAAGTTATTTCCCTTTTATTGCTGGTTAACATTTCATGGTATGAATGCACCACAATTTGTCCATTCTCCTCTTGATGGACATCAGGGTTACCTCCAGTTTTTGACTTTTATGAATAAAGTTGCCATGAACATTCTTCTACAAGTCTTTTTGTGAGTATTTTTTCTTTCATTTACCTTGGATAAATAACTAGTAGAATTGCTGGATGATAGGGTAGATGTTTAGCTTAATTAGAAACTTCTAAACAGTTCTCTAATGTGGGTGTACCATTTAGCCTTCCACCAGCAACGCATAAGAGTCCCTGCTGTTTCACGTCCTTGCTAACATCTAATATTATCTGTCTTTTGGATTTTAGCATTCCAGTGGGTGTGAAGTAGTATCTTATTGTGGCTTTATGTTTTATTTCTTTGATAATTAATAAGTGTCCTTTTTGTGTGCTTATTGCCCATTTCTTCATTGGTAAAATGACGGTTCAAGACATTAGCTCATTTAAAAATTGGATTGTTCATCTTTTGTTTATTTGCTTCATTATGTATTATAGATACAACACTTTTGTCAGCTGTATATACTGTGCATACTTTTTCCCCAGTCTGTGGCTTGTCTATTCATTTTCTTAATGGTATCTTTTAAAAAGCAGAAAATTTTAATTAGGATAGAGCACAATTTAATCTTTTTGTTTCTATGGCCAGTGCTTTTTGTGTCTTGTCCAGGAAATCTTGGCTACCTCAAGGCTGTAAAGATATTCTGTTTCCTCTAGAAGTTTGATGGTTCTAGGTTTTCAAATTAATGTTTTTAATCTTAAATTCGATCTTATTTTTCAAAAAGTTTATATTAAAAAGTGTCAAATATACAACAAACTTGAAAGACTTTCAGAGAAAATCTATATACCACCCACCTAGATTTTAACATCAACATTTTGCTATATTTAATTTAATTTTTGTGTAAGGAATGAGAAAGTGGTTAAAGTTCCTTTTTTCCATGTGAATATCTAGTTGTTTGCTTAAAAGACTTTTATTTTTCCCATCGGATTTACTTGGTCAAAAATCAATTAATCTTATGTGTGTAGGGTCTATTTCTGGACTTGCTATTCTGTTCTAGTAATTTATTTGTTTGTCCTTATAACCAACATCGCACTATCTTGATTACTGCAGTTTTATAGTGAGTCTTAAAATCAGGTAGTTAAAAGTCTTCCAATTTTGTTCTTCATTTTCAAAATTGTTTTGGCCATTTTATATCATTTGCATGTCCATATAAATTTTAGAATTAGTTTTTCTATTTCTTCAAAAGAGGCTGCTTATATTTGATACAGATCATAAATCTGTAGATTAGAGAGGATGAAAATCTCAAACAATACTGAGTCTTCTAATTTATGAACATAGTATATCCTCCATTTCCTTAGGAATGTCTTAATTTTGCAAATTAAGATTTTATAATTTTCAGTTTATAGATATCACATACTTTTTATAAGATTTATTACTGGGTATTTGATTTTGGCTAGTATTTTGATGCTATTGTAAATGGTATTTGCTTTTGAAATTCCATTTCCCAGTTTGTTGCTAGCATATTGAAATGCAATTGATTTTTGTATATTGATCTTATATTCTGAAACCTTGCTAAATTTACTTATTCTAGTAACTGTATAATAGATTCTATAGTGTTTTTAAAACAGTTTTATTGAGATATAATTCACATACCATTCAATTCACCCATTTAAAGTGTAAAGTCTTATTCCCAGAGCTGTGTGACCATCACCACAATCCAATTTTAAAACATTGTCATCACTCCCCCAATGTATCCATTAGCAGTTACTCCTCATCTTCCTCCCATTCTTACTTCACAGCCCTAAACAACCACCAATCTACTTTTTGTCTCTACAGATTTGCCTATTCTGAACACTTCTTGTCAGTGGAATGATACAATATGTGGTCTTTTGTGACCAGCTTCTTTTACTTGGCATAATGCTTTCAAGGTTTTACATGTTGTAGCATGTGATTTTTATGGCAGAATAATATTCCATTGTATGGATGTAATAAATTTTATTTATATATTCATTACTTGATGGGCCTTTGGTTTTTTTCCACTTTTTGGCTATTATGAATAATGGTGCTATGAACATTCATGTACAAGTTTTTTTGTGGACATGTTTTTACTTCCCTTGGGTATATACTTAGGAATGGAATTGCTGAGTGTCATGGTAAGTCTAAATTTTATCCTTTGAGGAACTATCAGACTATTTTCCAAAGCAGCCGTACCATTTTCCATCTTATTAGCAGTGTATAGGCTTCAAATTTCTCCACGTTCTTGCCAACACTTGTTATTATCTGTCTTTTTTATTTTAGCCATGCTAGTGGGTGAAGTGGTATCTCCTGTGCCTTTGATTTGCATTTCCTTGGTGGCTAATGATGTGGAGCATCCTTTCATGTACTTGTTGGCCATTTGTCTATCTTCTTTGTAGAAATCTTTATTTATATATTTTGCCTATTTTTAAACCAGGTTACTTGCTTTTTTATTATTGAATTGTAAAAACTTGAATTTATTTTTAAAAGAGATTGTGGATACAAGTCTCTTATCAGATATATGATTGCAAGCATATTCTGTGGGTTGCCTTTTCACTTTCTTGACAATACCTTTTGAAGCACAAAACATTTTAATTTTGATGAAGTCCAATTTATCTATTTTTCTTTTGTTGTTTGTGCTTTCGGTGTCATATCTAAGAACCAAAGGGTTTTATGCACACACAGTCTTGTTGTCTATGAATAATGCAGTTTTACTTATTACATTTTTTCAAACTTTATGCCTTTTATTTCTTTTTTGTGCTCTATTGCACTGGCTAGGACCTCTACTACAATGTAGAATAAAATGGCTGGGAGCATAAATTTTTGCTTATTACCAATCTACCAATCTTAGGTGAAAAGACTAATATTTTATCATTAAGTGTGATGTTAGTTGTAGGTCCTTTATCATATTGAGGAAGTTCCCTCCTAGTCTGGCTTGCTGAGTTTTCTTTTCTTTTTTTAATAGATTTTATTTTTATTAACATCAGTTTTAGGTTCACAGCAAAATTAAGAGGAATATACAAAATTAGCCGGGCATGGTGGCGCATGCCTGTAATCCCAGCTACTCGGGAGGCTGAGACAGGAGGATCGCTTGAGTTCAGGAGTTTGAGGTTGCTGTGAGCTAGGCTGACGCCACGGCACTCACTCTAGCCTGGGCAACAGAGTGAGACTCTGTCTCAAAAAAAAAAAAAAAAAAAGAGGAATATACAGAGATTTCCCATATATTTTTTGCCCCTACACATGCATAATCTCCCCTATTAGCAGCATCCTCCACCAGAGTGGCACATTTGCTACAATTGGTGACCCTACGCTGATACATAATTATCATCTGAAGACTATAGTTGGCATTAGGGTTCACTCTTGGTGTTGCACATTTTATGGATTTAGATAAATGAATAATGACATATATCCACTGTTACAGTATCAAAGTAGTTTTCCTCTGTGCTCCACCTATTCATCTCTCCTTCTAACCCCTGGCAATTACTGATCTTTTTACTGTCACCATAGTTTTGACTTTTCCAAAATATCATATATTTTGAATCATACAGAATATAGCCTTTTCAGATTGGCTTCTTTCATCTAGTAATATGCATCTAAGTTTCCTCTGTGTCTTTTCATAGCTTAGTAGCTCATTTCTTTTTACTATAAAATAATATTTCACTATCTGCATGTACTACATTTTATTTATCCATTCACCTAGTGAAGAACATCTTGGTTGCTTCCAAGTTTTGGCATGAATAGGTGCTGTAAACATCCTTGTGCAGGTTTTTGTGTGGACATATTTTCAACTTTTTGGGAGCGCAGTTGCTGGATCATATGGTAAGAGTTTAGTTTTGAAAGAAACGGCTCAACTGTCTTCCAAAGTGGTTGTACCATTTTGCCTTTCCCACCAGCAATGAATGAGAGTTCCTGTTACTTCATATCCTCACCAGCATTTGGTGGTAACAGTGTTTTGGATTTTGGCCATTATAATAGGTGTGCAGTGGTATATCATCGTTGTTTTAATTTGCATTTCCCTGATGACATATGATGTTGAACATTTTTTCATGTCCTTATTTGCCATCTATATATCTTCTTTGGTGAGGTTATCTTTTAAGGCAGCAGTCCCCAACCTTTTTGGCACCAGAGGCCAGTATCATGGAAGACAATTTTTCCATGGAGCAAGGGTGGGTGATGATTTGGAAATGATTCAGGCACATTACATTTATTGTGGAGTCAAACCTCTCTGCTAATGATAATCTGTATTTGCAGCTGCTCCCCAGCACCAGCATCACCGCCTCAGCTCCACCTCAGATCATTGGGCAATAGATTCTCATAAGAAGCCACAACCTAGATCCTTCACATGTGCAGTTTACAGGACGGTTCGAGCTCTTATGAGAATCTAATGCCTCTGCTGATCTGACAGGAGGCGGAGCTTATGCGGTGATGCGAGCTATGGGGAGTGGCTGTAAATACAGATGAGGTTTCACTTGCTTGCCCACTGCTCACCTCCTGTTGTGTAGTCCTGTTCCTAACAGGCCAAGGACCGGTACTGGTCCATAGCCCAGGGATTGGGGACTGCGGTTTTAAGGTCTTTGACTCATTTTTTAATTGAATTTTTTGTTTTATTATTGTTGACCTCTAAGAGTTCTTTGTGTATTTTTGGATAATAGTGCTTTATCAGATATGTCTTTTGCAAATATTTTATTCCAGTCTGTGACTTGTCTTTTTGTTCTCTTGACAGTGTCTTTTGCAGAGCAGAAATATTAAATTTTAATGAAGTCTAGCTTATCAATTATTTCTTTCATGAACTGTACCTTTGGTGTCATGTCTAAAGTCACTGCCAAACCCAAGGTCATCTAAATTATCTCTTATGCTATCGTTTAGAGTTTTATAGCTTTACATTTTACATTTAGCTCTGTGATTCATTTTGAGTTAATTTTTGTGAGGGACATAAGGTCTGTGTCCATTCATTTTTTTGCTTGTGGATGTCCAGTTAAACAGACTAGATTTTCTTCCTTCTCTTGCCTTTGCCCTTTTGTCAAAGATCAGTTGACAATATTTATGTGGTTCTATTTCTGGGCTTTCTATTCTGTTCCACTTGTCTATTCTTTTGCACTCCAATACAGTCTTGATTACTATAGCTTTATAATAAGTCTTGAAGTTGGATAATATCAGTGCTCTAAATTTGTTCTTTTGAGTTTATTTTTTAAAGCCAGAATGGATGTTGAATTGTGTCATATATTAAGATGATTATTGATATTTTGGGCTGGATAACTCTTTGATGTAAGAGGGCTGTCCTGTGCATTATAGAATGTTTAGCTTCATGCCTGACCTCTATCACTAGATGCTAGTAGCAATGATCCAATTGTGACAACCAAAAATATCCCAACATTGCTAAATGCCTCTGCAGGGCAAAATCACTTCTGGTTGAGAATCATTGATTTGGTATATTACTGTGGTGTTTTAAAAAATATGTTTGCAAATTATTTGGTACTCTTCCTTTCATTAGTTGGAGCTTAATTGCTTTCTCCTTGAGTGTGGACTGGGCTTAGTGACTGCTTAGTTAGACTGCTTCTAATTAATAGAATATGGTAGAAGTAATTGCGAGACACCTCCAAGACTAGATTATAAAAGGCATTGTGATTTCCTTCTTGCTCCCTCTGTAGGAGCACTCACGCAGAGGGAAGCGGATGCCATGTTGTGAGGACACTCAAGCAGTCCTGAGGAGGTGTCTGTATGGTGAGGGATGGAGGCCTGCTGCCTTAACCAGCACTCACTTGTCAGGCCTGTGAGGGAGCCAGCCTGGAAGCAGACCTTCCAAGCACAGTCAAGCATTATGATAACCACAGCCTCTGACAACATCTTGACTGCAACCTCATGAGAGGCCTAGGCCAGAACCATCCAGCTAAGCTACTAAATCCACAGAAACTGTGTGACATAATAAGTGTTTATTGTCTTAAGCTACTAAAGTTTTGGAGTAGTGTGCTATGCAGCAATAGACAATGAATGCACTTATACTGACTGATTTTCAAATGTTAAACCAACTTCACATTTCTGTCACAAACCCCACTTAGTCATGACGGAAATTTTAATCCTTTTATACAGAATGTGTTAGATATGGTTGAGTGCAAGTCTCTCATATTGGTATTTATTTTCTTTTTTACCTCTCTTATTTTGTTTGCCTGTATTTCTTTTTTCTTAACTTCTTTCCGGTGAAGTGTATGTGTGTGTGTCTTGTATTCCATGTTATCTCCTATGTTGACTTTTTAGCCATACCTTTTTATGTTATTTTTAATGGCTGTCTTAGAGATTATAACATTTATCTTTAAGTTAATACAGGTTATTTTCAAACAATAATGTGGAAAATTGCAATATTTGTGCTTGTGGTGTCTTTTGTTTTACTTTCATGTATGTGTGGTTCAAATCCCATAGTACATTGTTATTTTTGCTTTAAAAGTGATAACCTTTTTGGCTGGGCACAGTGGCTCATGGCTGTAATCCTAGGTCTCTGGGAGGCCAAGGCAGAAGATCACTTGAGGCCAGGAGTTTGCAACTAGCCTGAGCAAGAGCAAGACAAGACTCCATCTCTACAAAAAATAGCAAAAGTATCCAGGCATGGTGGCATGTGCCTGTAGTCCCAGCTACTCAGGAGACTGAGGCAGGAGGATCATTTGAGCCCAGGACTTCAAGGTTGTGGTGAGCTGTGATCAGGCTACTGCACTCCAGCCTGGGTGACAGAGCGAGACCCTGTCTCAAAAAAAAAAAAAAAAAAAGTGATAACCTTTTAAAGAAAACAATACATAATTTTAAAAAGTCTTTTGTACCTATGCAGATATTTATCCTTTCTGGTGCTGTTTTTTTCTTTCTGCAGATCTGGTTCAATCCTGTATCATATCATTTCTACGTAGAGACCTTCTTTTGGCATTTGCGGTGCAGGTATCTGCTGGAGAGAAAGACTCTCAGTTTTTGACTAATAAGAAGTCTTCATTTTGCCTTGCTATTTAAAGGATATTTTCAATGGATATGGAATTCTACGTCAACAGCTTTTCAACTTGTTTCTCTTTTGTTTAAAGATATCATTCTGTTGTCTTCTGGCCTTCATTGTTTCTGGTAAGAAGTCTGCCATCATTTAAATGGTTGTTCCCCTGCACATAATGCGTCTTTTTGCTCTGCTTGTTCTTGTTGTTGTTTGTTTGTTTGTTTAGAGACAGGGTCTCCCTCTGCCTGGAGTGCAGTGGCAGCATCAGGGCTCACTGCAGCCTTGAACCCCTGGGCTCAAGTGATCCTCCTGCCTCGGCTTCCCAAAGTACTGGGACTACAGGTATGAGCCACCATGCCCAGCCTCTGCCTGTTTTTAAGATCTGATTTTTATCATTGGTTTTCAGCAATTTGATTATGATGTGCCTACATGTAGTTTTATTTGTATTTGTCCTGCTTGGGTTCTACTCAGCTTCTTGGCTCTGTGGGGTTGATGACTTTATCAGTTTTGAAAAGTTCAGGGCCATTATCTCTTCAAATATTTCTTCTGCTCTATTGTTTCTGTCTTTTCCTTCTGTACTCCAATTATATGTATTTTAGACATTTTATATTCTCCTTCAGATTCCACATGCCTTAGTCTGTCTTTTTATGTCACTCCTTTTCTCTTTGTGTTTCAGTTTGGATGCTTTCTACTGATTTGACTTTTCAAGTTCCTTGATAATTTCTTGTGCCATGTCCAGTCCATTGTTAAGTTCAACTAATGAATTTTTTATTTCTAACTTTGTATTTTTCACTTCTAGTACATCAATTTTGATTCTTTTGTTTGTTTGCTTTTTCCAAGTCTTCGCTTAAATTTCTCATTTATTCACATATGCTAGCCATCCTTTCCACTGCATCTTTCAGCATCTTTATTATAGCTATTTTAACATCCCTGTTTGATAATTTCAACATCTGGGCCATCTTTAGTTCTGCTTCTATTGACTACTTCCTCTCTTGATGATAAATCATATTTCTTGCTTTTTTTTTACATGTCTTATTATCTTTGGTTGTATGAGAAATATCATGTATTAAAGAACATAGAGATAAAAAATAAATACCATTTCTGTTAGGCTGTTAGGGGGCTGACTTAATTGGATTTGAAATTGAGCAGTGTTTGGGCTTTGTTGTAGCCTTCCTTTGATTCAGTTCACCATTGGCTTCAAATTATTTGAGGGCAGGATCAGTAATATCCCCTCAGCATTGATTAAATCATTAGCCATGTGATTGAATTCAATCTTTAGCCTTCACCCCTCTCCAGTGGTCAGGCTGGCCCAAAGTTCCAACCTTCTAACCACATGATTGGTCTTTTTGGTGACCAGCCCCCATCTTGAAGCTATCTAGGGGCCCACCATGAGTCAACTCTTAGCATTACAAAGAAAATTCTGTCATTCACCAAATTCCAAGGATTTTTGAATATGTGCCAGGAACCTGGATCAAAGACCAGATATATTTTCATTACACTACAGGTTTTCTCTCAGCCCTCCTGCCCAACCCTGCCCTTCTAAGGGGAACTTGCACTTGGAGAGAGGTCCCAACCCCAAGTACCTTGTCATGGATCTCTCTCAGCTCTCCTTATCTGATGTCATTCCCTGTTTTGGGTGTGCTAACTTCCATACTTGCTGAAGACTCACGGGGTAAGAGGTAGTGAGTGAGGGCACACTCATTCTGTGGGTAGGGCTCTTCAGGATTCTAATCAGTCACACCAAACTGCTAAAAGTTTGCTAAAAGTTCAGCTGCTTTCTAAGTACTAATTTCTGTGGAGGATTACTCTTATTTCATACTTCCACCAACTATGGAGGAAGTGTGGGGTATTTTTCTCTCATATGAAGGGCTCACTTTCTGGAGTATAGTTCATTTACATTTCTTTGTGTCCATGCTCTCTGATGAGTTTTTTAAAACTATGATATTTTAGCTTGTGTATATATATATATACACACACACACACACACACACACATGCACACATACATACATACACGTGATATATATATATATATACACACACATATAAATACATATACACACACATATATATACACATACATACACACACACACACACACATATATATATATATATAAAAGAAACATTTTCTCTGGCTTGGAGAGGATAGGATTATTAGCAATGGTGTTTTTGTAACTTTCCACATCTGAACCCAGCCTATTCACTTCACATAAACTAGAAGCAGTTAGAGGATTTTTGTGTGTGCGTGGAAATTGCATTTATTTTAACTTCATTTTATTTTTCTCTTCGATACATGAAAAGTCCTTGTTTGAGTAGCTCTTAGTCTTCCAGAGACCCCACTAATGGCTCCCTTCTCTGGATCCCTATGCACACCACTCATTTTATCTCAGTGATCGCCTGTAGCTCAGGCACGTATTCTGTCACTCGACACTCTGCTCCCATCCCCCAACACACACACATGCACATACACAGCAGCCAGGGCAGGAGTTACTAATTGATCTGCCAGCACGTGCTTTCCTGTTGAGATTGGATGAGTGCTCCCTATCCTCAACACAATGTACCAGGCCATCAGTTAGATTTGGTCCACAGGATTAAATATATTAGCCATCCTGGTTTTAACCTCAGAGATGTTTACTTCCCCAGTTGAACACTTGGGTCTGCTCTAAGAAAAGATATGTCACACAGGGCATCCATAGGTTACAGGTTACTTTCATAATCAGACATTTCAAGAAGGATCAGGGGATACACAGTTAAAAACAAAACAAGAATGAATTGGAAGACACTGGGGTGGAATGACCTGAGAGGAGTTTGTACTAGTATCATGAAATGCACATTGAGAGATGGAGAACATGAGTCCAACCTTGACCTCTCTGAGTTACACTATTCTCACCTGCAAAGTTGGTGGGAGCAGTGAGATACACTGTCTAAGCCACCTCTAGTTTCTTTCTGGCACTTGCATCAAATAGTAGAGAAAACTGTAAAAGGATGACATTGCTAAACTTTATTTTACTCCACTCCTTTAACATCTATCTTCCCATCACCATTAAAGCAGCAGCAAGGGCTCTCCATACACACTTCTCTATGAAATAAAGAGAATCAAGTTCTTATAAATCCACATAGCACAGACTATAGTCTGAACCATGACTTCTTAATGGTAAAAAACAAGTTTTTGAGAAAGAAAAGAGGTTTAAAATTTTTTTGAGTTTGAAAAGCTTAGCTTTTAAGTATCAAGAACTGAAAGGTCTCAAAGGATAGGATTATTCTTTAAGTCTGTGAAGTTTCCTAAGGGAAATAAGAGTTTGATCAGCTGGCCAGAAAGGAAGTAAAAGAGGGGAGATGATTGGGATTTAGATCAGTATCTCCTTCTCAAGCCAAACCCCAGGATGGGGCTGGGAAGGCAGAAAGCTTGAGAAACAGCCCACAGATAGAGCCAGGGATATATCAGATTAGAAACACCTATTGCCTGTATTCTTCTGGGGTGACCCAGGAGCTTGCATTTTGTGTAGAGATGCTTCGTTGTCCAGCAAGTACCTGAGCAATGGACTGGCCAAGGAAGGTGGCTCAGCTGCTATGCCAGAGGCCATTTCACAGGGTCCTCCACACCCCAGCATGGCATGGGAAAAGGAGACAAGACTTCCAGACCTCTGAGAGGACCATGGCGGGGCAAGAGGACAGGTAGACCCAAGGAGCTTGGGCTTTGAAGGACATGGTGATGTCTCTGGACAATAGAGTTCAGTTTCCAACACTCAGGGGATAAGCAACACCACCAAGCAGAGAAGGAGGAGAGCCCAGGACTCAATCCCCTCCACGGCCTGAACTTGGGCACTTGGTGCAGCCCCAGGAAGCAGGTAAAGGAGAAATTCCAAATTAACTAGGAAGGACTGAGGTTTTGATCAGAAATGATTTGGATACTCTGAATTGGAAAGCTTCAGTTTTTCTACATCCATGAAAATATTAACAGTAGATTGAGACCTTTTAATTTTTGAGAAATAAATTTACATTTTTACACACATGAGTTTCTTGGACTCTTGCAACTAAAAAATCCATACCTGCGGAAGTGACACTGAGGTAGCCTACACTTGTGTACTGGCACTGGTGAACTCCTGCTCCTTTATTCCAAACAGCGCTTTGACAATAAACCTGATGCTAAAAGACAAAAGAACAGACAAGTCGAAACAGAAAGAAGAAAATGGAGGCAAATGAGACAGTTATGCTCTTAACCCTGACTTCCATGCCTGCAAGATCCTGTCCTGCATGATCTGGCACTGCCCTCCTGCCCATTCCTCTGTTGCCCCCCTCTGCCTTCCCTGTTGCTCTCTGCTCCAACTTTGGCCTTCTTTACTCCAACACTCCAAGACCCTTCCCCCTTGTTTCACTATCTATTGCTGCATCGCAAGCCACAAACACTTAGGGACTTAGAAAAGCAGTGTTATCTCTCACACTTCTGTGGGTTGACGGGGGACTCGGGGTGGGGGGCGGGGTTCATCCATTCCTTGTGGTGTTTGCTGGGACTGTAGTCACCTGGATGGAGGCCCCACTGGCTGGAATGGCCAAGATGACACACTCACATGGCTGGCAGCGAGAAGTTCAGCTGAGGCTGTCAGTTGGAGGATATGTTAGTCAGGGCTCTTCAGAGCAGCAGAACCAATAGAATATATACATAAAATATTTATTATAAGGAATTGGCTCATGTGATTATGGAGGTGGGTAAGTCTGATGATCTACAGGGGTAGTTGGCAAGCTGGAGACCCAGAGGAGCCAATGATGCAGGTCCAATCCAAGTCTGGAGGCCTGAGAACCAGGAGAGCCAATGGCATAGTTCCCAGTGAAGACCAACAAGCTTGAGACCCGGGAAAAACCAATGTTTCAGTGTGAGTCTGAAGGCAGGAAAGAAACCTATGTCCCAGTTTGAAGGCAGTCAGGCAGGAAGAAATCTCTCTTACCCCAGGGGAGGGTCAACCTTTTTGCTCTATTCAGGCCTTCAGCTGACTGAATGAGGCCTACCTACATCAGGGGGCAATCTGCTTTACTCAGTCTACCAATTAAATGTTAATCACATCCAAAATCACCCCTATAGAAACACCCAGAATAATATTTGGCCACATATCTGGCCACCCTTTGGTCCAGTCAAGTTGGCACATAAAATAACCATCACAGAGCACCTCTCTTCCCTGTCCCTGGTCTCACCACATGGCTGGGGCTTCTCCTGGCACTGTGGCTGGGTTCCTGGAGTGTTCCAAGCTTGCCAAAACAGAACCTGCAGATCTCTTAAGGCCTTGCCTTGGAAGTCACACAACATCACTTCTGCTGCATTTGTTGATCAAAATAAGTCACAGGGCCAGCCTGGATTTAAGGGGAGGAGAATAGGCTCCACCTCTCTGTGGGAGGGGTGGAAAAGAACCTGTGGCCATCTTTGATCCCCCACAAATCTCAAGGCCTCTGTGCATACTGTCTTCCAGGAAGATCTTCCTTCTTTCCCCTCTCCTGGCCCAGTCCACTTCATCCTTTGGGTCTCATCTTGTTTCCTTCCTTCAAGGAGGTGTTAATTGAACCCTCACCCCTCCCTCAGGACCAGGTGAGGTCACCTAATTCTCTGTCCACAAGGGCTCTGTGTTTTTTGGCACATTACCTATCCCAGCTGTAATTGACTATTTGTGTAGAGACAAGCATAGGGGCTGGCTTCAGTCTCACCATGTGTGGTGGTCGTGCTGGTTGGGGCAGGGAGGATGGAAGGAGCATTGGATTTAAAGGCAGAGAAGCTTAGATTTAGATTCTGGTTCTGTCATTTATTAGCCACGTGACTTTGAACAAGTCGTATATGTTTTCTGGGCTTTACGTTCCTCACCTATAAAACCAGAATAGTTTGCTGTGAGGATTAAAAGACAGACAGGTGTGAAAGCCTATCGCAGGTGTTCAAGTGCTGTATATAAGTTAGGCATGTCTTCCTCCTCTCCCCTTCCCTGGACCTTCCCCACTCCTCCTTCTCCTCTTTCTCAATAGGAAGAAGCCAACAGTAGGTGCTGTCAAATTCAAGCACCCTGTGGGTCCCATGAGACCTTTTTGTGATCCCCTGAGGGGAAGAGCTAGCACAGGGCTGGAAAGACAGCAGACGTGCCTGCTGCCTGGCTGGAGCAGTTATAGGCAAGCAGGGTTCGCTTGGATGCTGGGTGCTCACACCATGGGGGGCAGAGCCCACGACTACCACCCTCCACCGGGAGCTTTCTGAGGGTTCCCCTTGAGAACAGCTAGTGGTGCCAGGGGCAGGGAGATGAGTGTGGGAAGTTGTATAGAAAAAGAGGTTTGCTTCTAATTTGCTTAACAATATTTGGCCTATGGAATTCAAAATAAAGGGTATACCTTAAAAGGCCAAGCTTGATTAGTTACTGTGGGAGGTAGCCAGTTACAGGAGAATGACATCACCCAGCCTCCAGGCCATAGTGTAAGTGTAAAGTCGTAAGACTTAAAAACTAAAACAAAAAACCCAAGTAACTGAATATGACCAAGTTTATATAAGCAGATCAGTGCTGCTCTGGAACATCTTGTCATTCCAGATTAGCAAGGAAGCCATCAAAAATGGCTAGCATATGTCAGAAGGGCTGGGCCAATCTGAAGAGGCTCCCACTGGCCCAAGATGAACATGAGCAAGGTTAACAACAGCAATGGATGGAAAGTCCTCAAATGCATTAAAATCCAGAAGTTCACCATGAAACTTAAAAAAAAATGATCACCATGGAAGGATGCCAGGGAAGAAAACAATTTGTTATTTTGAAAACTGGTAGATAAAAGGAAAGAATCAAGCATTTTAAATAAAAGGAAAAAATCAAGCATTTTATCCTGTCTTTTCTGTAAGAGCTCTAGTTCTAGGTAACCAAATAGTAGGTAAGGAAAATTTTCTTTTTATAGAAGCATTCCTGCTAAGTGAAGAAAGCATGCTAGAATGAGAACATCACCACTTGACAGTCCCTAATGACTTAATGGATCTATGTCCTGAGCAGTAATACTGCTAACATTGCAAAAAAGAGACACAGCCAGTCATTATGTACTTCCTCAACAGAAGTCCACAAACACCCCCGGTGACATAATTGTGGGGTAAAAAAAATCAAAACTGAATCTGATCAAGTCTCCGGATAGGAGTCGATAAAACTTTTCTATTAAGGGCCAGATAGTAATATTTTGGGCTTTGTGGACCATAAATCCACATTCTGTCATAACTACTCATCTCTGCCGATGTAGCCTGAAAGCAGCCATAGACAATATGTACACAAGTGGGCGTGGCTATGTTCCAATAAAACTTTATTTATAAAAACAGGCAGAAGGGGCTGGATTTGGCCTGTGGGTCATAGGCCCTTGCTGTAGATTCAATTGCCAATTGACAGGAAATTAAGAAGACAGAAGAACATCACAATTAGCAAAATCCAGGCTATGGGAAAATCTGTAAGAAAAGAGCTCAGTTTCTTCAATAAATAAATCACAATTAAAATTAAGGGGGGGAGGAGGGAGAAAGAGATCTACCTATGAATTAAAAGAAACCAAAAAACCCATATCAACTAATCTCAATGTTTAGATCTTATTTAAATCATGATCCACATAAACTGTTAAAATAATTGAGGACATGTATGATACAATTAAAAATTAAATAGAAGCCTCTATGGATATTTGATGATATTAAGGAATTATTGTTATTTTTGAGGTAGAAAATGGAATTATGGTTATATTTTTTAAAATATAAGAGTTCTTATCTTAAAGACAAAGGTAATCCCCTTGGAGACAACATACTTATTACAATTACGCTGTATTTGCTCAAAAAAAAAAAAAAGAAAGAAAGAAAAAAGTAGGAAACTGCCTTCAAACCTTAGTATGTGCCTCTCAAGGAAATCGGCTCATTGTATCTTGTTTTTATCCAACCTTCACCTCTACACCGCAGCCTGCCCACTCAGCTTCTCCAGTCTCTAGGTTCTAGGCTTTTGATAGCTTCGAAGATCAGGCTGAAGCCTCCACCACTGGTACCTGCACAGTGCCGTACGTCCACCTTCTCACGCAGTCCTGTAACAGCCCCGGAACTGCTTCTCATCACCCCTTTTACACATGAGGATACTTCTCAGCAAGAATCACCAATTGGCCCTGAGTGTCCCAGCTAATCAGTAGGGCGGCAAGGACTCAAATCTAGCATTCTGATCACAATTCATTGTCCTTGTCTGTATTTTCCACTATTCAAGGTAGTCAAAGGAACGGACCGGTTCCTAAAGTGTCTGAGCAGTGGCAGCTGCCTTGGAATAAGGGTGCAGCCTCTCAGAGTGGTTTAAAGCAATAAGAAAAAGAGACCACTGTGGAGAAGACCACTGTTTGGAAAAAAGTCCGACTGCTGTGGTTATGTGTGTACCTCCCTCTCCTTCACTGACACTCATGGGCTTGTTCCTCCCATCAATACTCCCACTGCTCAGCCCCCCAGAGAGGTAAAGCCACCCAGAAGCAGCTGCTCCCACCCCTTCCTCCTCCTGCTCCTGCTCCTGCTCCTGCTCCTGCTCTGCTCTCCCTCCCTCGCCTCCCTCTCTCCTTCGTTCTTCTCTTCCCTCCTCCCCTTGCTCCCCTTCCCCTTCCTCACCTTGTCCATCTTCATCTCACTCGTCCTTCTAGGACCTCCTCAATCATCCCCTTCTCCCCAGGACCTTTCCAGCTCCCTCTGCTTATATGATTTCTCCCTCCCTTAATCCTATTTTTAATTAACTGTTAATGATTAATTAACTAGTTAAATAATTAACTAGTAATTGAATTGTGAATCTTGTCCTGTTAGTACTTCTCTGATCACCCCTATTGTATTTGACATTGTTATCGTAATTATCTGGACTTGTCTTCGGGCTTCTATTAAGCACCTTCGTGAAGACAGTTGCCAGGCTTTATTCACCCAGCCTGGGCACCTCACATAGGACCAAAGACAGGGCCAGAGAGAGAGGCTGACTTAGCTCCAAAGTTCCCATGGCAGACTAGTCGCCCTACCAGGCAAATAGCAAAGATCGAGACCAGAGGCACATATTTTTGTCCAGAGAGGAGGGTTTCCTTGTCTGCTCCAGAGAGAAAGAGAAAGGCCAGTCTGAAACCCAAGGACGAAGCTGTCCTAGAGCCCACAAAGACTGGTGCGTCATAGTAAGATAAATTGAATGTGGGATTATTAATGGAAATTGGCTTGAAACAATGTATGAGTCAAACCAAATGTACTGAAAGTTACATAGGGAGAGACATGCGCTTTTTACATTTAGAATTACGTGCTGTGCAAGTGTAATGGCCACATCAAAAGAAATTTAAAAGGGAAAAAAAATGTATCCAGAATCCCATTCCCTAATAAATCAACTTTTTTCCAGTTTAATGTAACCTTTACAATTCTTGTTCCCATGCACTTAAGCTATGTGTAGTCGTATTTAACACAAATCTCATTTTGAAGTCTGATTTTTTTCCACTAGACATATTGTAAATCTTGCTTTTTCTATGATTTCATTATACATATTACACAATAATTTTTATGACTACATAATATTAACCAACTTAGTGTACCATAACTTATATAACTATTTCCCTGTTTTTAGATTTTCAGGTTGCTCCCAATTTTATGCTATTATAAATAATACTGCAATAAATACTTCCCCCTCATTCTTTTCCACATTTGAATTATTACCTTACCATAAATGCACAAGAATAGGACTGCTGAAGCAAAAGGCATTTATATTTTTAAGGCTATTTTAAACAGTGTAAAACTGCTTTTCATGTGAATATTTCACATTTTTACCTACCCCAATGGACAAACTCCCTGACTTCTGATGTTGTCTCTTTTATGTATGTTCTAATGCATTTCTTCACTATTAGAGGTTGAACTTCCCCTTCACCCACCCAGGTTTGCTTTTTAATTGCATCTTCTCTTTGTGAATTAAATGCCAGGGAAGTTGCACTTCTTGTAGTTAGTCATTTTTGCTTTCTTTTCTTTTACAATATGTGACAGAATTTCTTAATTAATTGCAGCTTTATGAATGCATTATCATCCTTATTCTGTTGAAATTTTCTACACATTCTAGCTAAGCATCAGAATCCTATGAACAAATGTTTGTGTGTGTACACGTGTGTGTACATGTGTAGCATGTGTATGTGTGTGTGGGGTGTGTGTGTGTGTGTGTGTGTGTGTTTTTAGGTGCCCAGGACCCACTCTCGGAGGGGCTGACTCCTTGGGTCTGCAGTGGACCATCTTATATTTTTAACAGGCCCCCAGGTGATTCTGAAGCACTGACTAACCACACATACATTGATTTAATAATTGAGGGCAAACAGTGAACCTGGCTTGTCTTATATGTAGACATAAAAATATAGATGTGTTCAATATTATTTTTCTGTGGGTTCTTAAATCTCAAATATTAAGTCTCAAGTAAAAATCTCAGTGCAAACTGATTTTTATCTATTGCCTAATGTTAATAGTAGCCACTATTTATTGAATGATTTCTATGGGTCAGGAGCTGTCTCAAGGACTTTATGTGCATCACAGTTATTTCATCTGTGCAAAACCCCTCTGAGATACTACTGTGACTACTCCTCCCCCTTGTTTTAAAGAGGAAAAAATGGAGATCAAAGAGGATAAATAGCTTGCCCATGATCACATGCAAATTCAGAACGTGAACTGGAGTTTTTTTTGACTCTAAAGCCAGATGTCTTAACCATGATCCTAAGTTTCCAACTCAATTGGTTGACAGCAATTTAGGGACGATGGAGCTCAGAGGAGAAACGTACCAGCCGCCACCCTGAGCCAAGCCCGATTGGAAGGATGCCCAGAGTAAAGATGGGTGGGGAGGGACCCTGGGGAGGACAGACTTGGTGCCAGTTCCAGGGGGCGACGAGGCAAGTTTGAGGCTGGGGATGGCCCCTCGGCTCTGAGGACATGAGCATAGGGTGGCAGCTCCGACGGGGCCAGCCGCCCTGGGGCCAGTTTTGTCTGTGCCTCCCGGACCTGCTGCGTGGATACCAGCAAATCTCCTTCCTCTTTGGGCTAGTATCTTTATCCCTGCTTCACCGTCCCTGAAATTGTTATGAGGCACAAATGAGGGACTGAGATGGCCAGGACACAACTCAGTAATGCTAGTTGTTGGAATTTATTATATGCGGATAAGAGCAGGGGAGAATCTATGTGCTGATCGATTTGATTTCCCACCCACAGAGTGCTTTTCCTTTCACTTGTCGTCTGTCACTCTCACTCAGACCTCCCTACCACAGCCCCTCCACACTGGCTGCAGGCCAGCACTTGAGCTCACCGTGTCCTTTGCTGAGAAAATAGAGATGACCAGACGGAAACTGCCCCATGTCCCCCTTTAGACACACCTGTACCTGGGCCCTTGCCTGCCCCCCTGGCCCTGCCTGAGTGCTGGGTCTGCTCCCCTTCCTTCTCAAGGCCTTTTCTCCTGCAATCACCCCCCTCTGCCAGAGCATCCCAACAATACCCCAACATGCTCTAGAACCTTCCATCTTGGGAATGAGCCCGGAAGGAGCCTGTCCACCGACTGCCCCCTCTCCTCCCATGGCTGTCATGCTACTCACTCTGCGGGTTTTCTTCCCACCTTGCTGGCTGCCTCCACGCACTCTCCTATTTGATGCCCCCTCTGAGGGTAGGTAGAGACACCCTCTCTACCTACTTCTCCCCATGGATTTGACTGTCCTCTTTCTGCTGATAACATCTTGGGTCCACACCTCCCCGATGAGGTCCAGAACGATTCACTGGACTGGTTACATGAAATCTCCCTCAGATGTTTAATAGGCGTCTGAAAATGCTGGTGTCCAAAACAGAACCCTCTATTCTTCTGCCTCCCTGTCAAACCTACTCTTCCTAATTTCAGCAAGTGGCATCTGGCACCACGATCCACATGGTTCCCCAAGTCAGAACCATGGAAAGAGTCTCTGATTCTTCCTTGCGCTCTCCCCCGGCATCCAATCCATCAGAAAGTTGCATGGGTTCAACTTCGAAGCCACCTGTCCATTCCTGCCACGCCCTGCCACCTATCCCCACCCAAGTTACCAGTGTCTCCCGCTGGCACCAGCTTCCTGCTCCCAGCCGTGTCCTCTCTGTCATCCTGTCCCACTCAGCAGCCAGAGAGACTGTTAAAAACGTAAGCGGCTCTTGGCAGCTGCTCGCACGTAAACCAGCTTGGTGAGGGCACAGAATGATGAGGGGCCACGTGCAGGGGCACGGAGGTGCGCCCCCCTCCCCAGAGCCCACCCTGCAGCTCCAGGCCTGTGAGCAAGCCCATCTGGGATCCGCCACCCCCGGGGAGCCTCCCATGGAGCAGAGATGAGCTGTCCCACTGACCTGCTTAGATTCCCAACCCACTGAATCATGAGCAACCAAAGGGCTGCTGTTTTAAGCCACTGAGAAAAACGTAAAACAGACCCCAACGCTCCCCTAATTATCCCTCTTGAGTGACTTCCTGTGATACTTAGAATAAAATCCAAATTCTTGCCATGGCTTACAGGCAGTACCCATTCCCTGCCTGCCGCTTTCCTCCTGGCTCCATGCTGTGGTCACACCCTCCCGTTCTTCAGAGGTGCTACCGGCACCCGCCTGCCTCAGGGCCTTTGCGCTTACTGCCCCCTGGGCCTGCAGTCGTGGTGTGGCTGGATTCTTTCCATTCTCCAAGACCCCACTCAGAGGCCGTCTCTTCAG
Organism: Eulemur rufifrons; assembly: GCF_041146395.1. Lineage (NCBI taxonomy): Eukaryota > Metazoa > Chordata > Mammalia > Primates > Lemuridae > Eulemur > Eulemur rufifrons. The sequence goes on along the minus strand of NC_090989.1, from coordinate 187,370,048 downwards.
AGAGACTTCTCTGGCCACCCTCGTCACTCTGAAACACCCTCCCGTCTATTTTCTCCCCAGCACCTACCACAGTCTGCAGCTATCTAATTCACAGAATGTGTTTATCATCTGTGTCTCCCCAGTCAAATGTAAGTTCTGGGGGAGAGGATGGTTTCGCTTGTTCACAGCTGCATCCTTAGGGCTTGACAGGCTCCTAGACCTCTAACAAATTTGATAAACGACTATTGTTTGGAAGCAACTTTAGTAATAGGCAAATGATTATGTCTCTTAGGGCAGTGCTTCTTAATCCTCAGTGAGAATATAGATTACTTGGCGATCTTGTTAAAATACAGATTCTGATTCTGTAATTCTGAGAACTGTGGGGTGGCCTGAGATCCCACACTAACAGGCACCCAGGGGACGCTGGCGCCCCTGGCCCACCGAGCGCGCTCGAGCAGCAAGGCGGTTGGAGTTTCTGCACGCAGTGCTGTTTAACAATCACACAAACACATTTGCTTTGGTGTGAAGGGAAACGACCACATAAAATCCTTTTCATTTACTCAAGTAACTTCCCAGATATTTGAAACTGATAACATTATCGTGTGGAGGGCTGTCTTTGGGGTTGCTTGCTTAAGTGCATTGTGTCTCTGTTTCTAAAAGCTGAGGCTGCTTCCCTAAATTCAATTACCGACTGCCTTCTGTGCCTTCAGGATGGCAGCAGCTGCCCACCGAGTGGCCCCGGGCTTGCCGTGACACAGGAAGGGACGGTGCCCACCTGAGCATCTGAGTGATGTCCAGGCTTCACGTCTGCCTGGCGTGGGAGATCCTGTCACTGATCACGTGCAACCACTTTCACTATCAGCTAATGTCTCTAAGACTTTGAGTCACCAGTGGTTCAGAATCCCCTGTGTCTATCCAGTTTCCTCAAGCACCTTTGCCATCTGCCTTCTGTCTGGTTAGATAACTCTGTCCCTTGCGCCAGCATTAGCCCGTCTCTTTCTTTCAGACAAGTGGAGCAATGCCTGGTGCATCCGAGGCTCCATGCCTTCTTTTGCCTCCTGGGTTGGGCACCGTGGCTTTAGCTGTGGACGCCCCTTCCTATTTCTCTGTCCCTAGCCTTAGAGTTCACGCACACTCATTAGAACTGGAGGGGATGGCTGGCCCCCAAACGAGACCTCAGAAACAGTGGCTCAGGGACAGGGAGGCACCGAGAAGGCAGTCTTTGTTAGGGGAATGTTGCAGGACTCCTTACCCCCAAATGCCTCTGTGACATTCTCTCTCTTACTGTCAACCAGGCCCTGAGCTGGAAAATTGCCCTTCGGACTTCTCCCTGCCTCCTCCCAACACTCCGGGGAGGAAGGCCTTCGTGGCACAAGAGGAAGCAGCCGAGAGAGACGGGTGGCCCACCCAGGGTCCTACAGCTGGTGACTGCAGGGCAGTTGTCCCCCTGCACTGCAGTCCAAAGCTGCCACTGGTTCCTCATGGTGGGTGTCATCACAGAGAGTCCTGGGGGAATAAGTTCTGCTGAGCCTGGACCTGTCCAGGGCTTGAGGGAGAAGCAGAGAGAAAGGCCGGCAGGGCCAGGGAGGAGGCTTATTCTTGGAGGAGGCACAGGATGCAGAGTGCTCCGTCATGGGAGGGGGTCCTCCCAGGCCAGCATGGGTCTTCCTGAAGCACTCTGTAGCCAGCCTCCCTGGGGATTCTCCCATGGGACAGCCTTACACAGGGGCTCTAACACCCGCACTAGGAAACTCCACCTTCTCCCCAAATCTCTCCCCCAAATCCACCCCAAAGCTCCTTTCTGTAGATTAGTTTCTGTACCTATCGGTCTTGCTCACTTGAAATTATAGGTAGATGTTAAATTTGTGGCATCTCTACGTGAATGAGTTGATCAGGCCATTCTCAGACAGGCGGCCTTGGTCACTGTGGAGGGTGGAAGGTGGAGGACGGATGTTGTTCCTGAGTCATTCTCCCTGGCGAGGCGGGAGAAGCGTGGTGTGGGAGGCGAGAAGCACCGATGCTCACAGAAGGGGGCTGGAGGTTGGCAGCTGGGCAGGGGACCAACGTCATGCTTGCTTCAAACTGAATGAGGAGCTAATTAAAGCTGACACTTCTCGAGTTCTTACCACATGCCTGGCACCATGCTGAGCACTTAGAATTCATTACTCATCCATTTCTCACAGCGGTACAGTGCACAGAGACTCAGAGAGGCTGGGACACTTGGTCCCACAGCCAGTAAGTGTCAGAGCTATGGTTCCACTTCTTCAGAGCACTGCTTCCTCCGTGGGAAGGAAGCCAAAGGGCAGGGTAAGGGATGAGAGGGGGCTTGAGAAGCTGATTCTGGAGCTTTGGGCACAGATCTCAGCCTCTGTTAGTGCCTGGCCCTTGTGCTTTGCTGCATGGAAGGCAGACTCTTCCTTTCTCCCTTCCTTCCTCCCTCCCATTCCTTCATTCATTTAACTAGCACAATGCCTGCATGTTTACCAGTTCAGACAATGTCGAAATGTATAAAGCAAAAAATACTAGCAAACTGAATCCACAAACATATAAAAAATCACATACCATGATCAAGTGGAATTTATCCCAGGAATACAAGGTTGGTTTAATATCAGAAAATCAAATATTGTAATATACCATATCAATAGAATCAAGGAAAAAAACATAATCATCTCAATAGATACAGAAAAGGCATTTGACAAATTCAAAACCCTTTAGTGATAAAAATATTCAACAAATAAGGAATAAAGGGAACCTTCTTAACCTGATAAAAGGAATCTATCACACACACACACACACACACACACACATACACACACTACAACTAACCTCATATTACTGGTGAAAGATTGAATGCTTTTCTCCTAAGATTGATAACAGGACATGCATGTCTGCTGTCACCAATTATATTCACTATTGTACTGGAAGTTTTAGTCAGGACAATTAGGCAAGAAAAAAAAAGGCATCCAGATTGGAAAAGAAGTAAAACTATCTCCCTTTAAATATGATATGATCTTGTACGTAGAAAATCCTAAGAAATTCACTAAAAAGTCATTAGAAAGAATAAAAGAATTATCAAGGTTACAGAATACAAGATCAATATATTAAAATCAATTATCTTTCCATATAATTATAATGAACAATCTGAAAATGGAATTAAGGAAACCATTCCTTTTACATTAGCATCAAAAAGTATAAAATAGGAATAATTTTACCAGAAGAAATACAAAATTTGTCATTTGAAAATTGCATAACATCATTGAAAGAAATTAAAGAAGATCTAAATAATGGAAAGACATCTCATTTTGATGAATCAGAAGACTTACTATTGCTAAGATGGCAATATTTCCCAAATTGATCTACAGATTCAATGCAATCTCTATCAAAATCCCAGCTGATTTCTCTCCTGAAATTGACAAGCTTATTCTAAAATTCATATAGAAATATAAAGGACCTAGGATAGAACAAAGTTTGAGGGCTCACACTTTCCAATTTCAAAGCTCACTAACAAAGCTATAGTAGCCAAGACACTGTGGTATTGGCATAAGAACAGGCATGTAGATCAGTGAAATAGAATTGAGAGTCCAGAAATAAACCATCATAATTATGGTCAGCTGATTTTCTACAAGGGTTTCAAGGCCATTCAATGGAAAAATAGTAATCTTTTCAACAAATGGTGCTAGGAAAACTGTATATCCATATGCAAAAAAATGAATTTGAATCCCTACCTCACACCATAAACAAAAAATTAACTGAAAATGCATCAAAGACCTAATTGTAGGAATTAAAACTATAAGACTCTTAGAAGAAAACATAAACACAAATATTTTTTACCTTGGATTTGGCAATAGTTTCTTAGATATGACACCAAAAGCACAAGCAACCAAATGAAAAATAGATAAATTACACCTCATCAAAATTAAAACCTTTTGTGCTTCAATGAACACCATCAAGAAAGTGAAAAGACAACTTAAAAAATGAGAGATGTTTACAAGTCATATATATGATAAGGGACTCATATCTAGAATATAAAAACTCTTACAATCCAATAATAAAACGACAGACAACTCAATTAAAAAATGGGCAAATGATGAACAGAAATTTCTCCAGAGAAGATATACATGAAAAGATGCTCAACATTGTTAGCCATCAGAAAAATGAAAATCAAAACTTCAATGAGATACCAGGTCACATCCACTAAGATGGCTATAATCAAACAAGTATCGACAAAGATGTGGAGAACACTTATACATTGTTAGGGTATATAAAACAGTGCAGCCACTTTGGAAAATAGTCTGGCAGTTCCTCAAAAGGTTAAACATAGAATTGTCATATGACTCAGCAATACCATTCCTAGGTATATGCTCAATAAAAATAAAAATATATGTCCATGTATGTATTACATGAAAGCTTATACATGAATGTTCATAGTAGCAGTATTCACCATAGCCAAAAAAATGGAAATAACCCAAATGTCCATCTTCTGATGAATAGATAAAATGTTATATATCCAAACAGTGAGACAGTGTTTGGCAATAAAAAGAAATGGAGTCTTGATATATGCTGTGACATGGATGAACCTTGAAAACATCATGCTACGTGAAAAAAGGCAGACACAAAAGGCCTCATATTATCTGATTCCATTTAGATGAGATGTCCAGAATAGGCAAACCCATATAGACAGAAAGGAGGTTGGTGATTGCCCAGAGCTGAGAGGCTTGGAGAGAAGTGGGAGTAGGTGCTAATGGGTATGAGATTTCACCACGAAGTGATGAAAATGTTCTAAAATTTATTGTGCTGATGGTTGGTGTATTAGTTCACAAACTTAATGGCTTAAAACACGATAAATTTATTGCCTTACAGTTCTAGAGGTCAGAAACTGAAAGTGGGTCTCACTGGACTAGAATCAAGGCTTTGGCAGGGCTGCTTCCTTCTGGAGGCTCTGGGGGACAGTCTGTCTCCTTCCCGCTTCTAGGACCCCTGCATTTCTTGCCTTGTGGCCCCTTCCTCCATCTTCAAGGCCAGCAGTGTAGCATCTTCAACTCTGAATCTGACACCGACTCCACTCCCATCCCTCTTTCAATTACAAGGACCCTTGTGATTACATAGGGTCCACCCAGAGAACCCAGGAAAATCTCCACATCAGCTGATCAGCAACCTTCTCTGACCCTTCATCTCAAACAGCAGCTCATCTGCCTCCATCTCCTTGCCTTGATATTTTTCTTCAGAGCACTTGCCGGCTCCTGTTGTCATGTTAACATTCCACGTGCAGGTGTGCTTATGTCTGCCTCTGCCACTAGCATGTCAGCTCCGTGAGGGCAAGGACTTTGTCTCTCTTACTCGTGGCTGAATCCCGGGGGCCTGAATCAGCGCCTGGCCCACAGCGGGAGCTGTGCTGTGTGATTAACACCTGTTGCAAGATGGGAGTTTACATACCTGGGGGTGAGGGATCCGACTGAGCTATAATTTCCTCAAAGCCAGAGTTATGTTATATTAAACAGCTCCATGTGCCTAGAATTTATGGAATGGGAATTTATGATTGCGGCGGCAGCAGCATTTTCCAGGAAAGGTGTGTATGGAGACCAGGCATACTACTTCCTGAGAAGCTGTGAGTTTATAGACTTGAGGATTGGTGTGAGGCTTGAGAGAGGAGCTTGGTGGTAGGTTCAGCTTCGTTGAAGGGTGGAGCCCAGAAACAAAAACAATTCTTGCTACTGTGGACTTGGAGTGGGCACCTCCATGCTGGGCCATTCTGGGAAATGTCTGGCATACTATCCCATGGTACAAACTTTGCAGTTAGGCAAACGTGATTCAAATCCAGGCTCTGGTATTTTCTAGCTGTGTAACTTGGAACATGTTATTTAGCTTTTCCCAGCCTCTGACTTCTTACCTATAGAATGAGGATAATAATAGAATTTACTTCCCAGCATTTAATTGAGATAGTTCATGTAAACCTTTCTGCACACAGCAAGCACTCAATAATGATTCTTGCTGCCGCTGGTGGTAATGATCCCCTGAGTCTCAGTTTCCTTCTCTGATGAATGGGGGTAATGATTCCTGCCTGTGGACCTCATGGGTTGTTTTGAAGCTCTAACAAGCTAATAGCTGGAATGTGCTCAAGGAGGAACAAAAGCAAGACGCAGAGGTTGTTATGATTAGGCCTTCTTTTTAAAAGACATTTGGCTCCCTGCAGACTCTAAATTATGTAGGCTCAGGGGAGCCCGGCTTTGCTGTGAAGGATCAGTTGCCCCTGCCTGGGGCCTCATTTGGATGCACATGGCCATCCTCTCTCTAGACACACCAGCAGCCGCTGGTGGGGACTGCACAATACCCAGCTGCCTCCCAGCCTGGCAGGGCAAGGCAAAGGTCAGGCTGGCCGGGGACACGGCAGCGGCAGTCCTTGTACTACCTTCTGTCCTTAGCAGGGTGTGACAACTCTGCTTAAGTTGACCAGGCCACTTAATAATCTTTTCATTGAGTCCAAACTGGAAGAAGCTTTCCAGGAGCAAGGAAGCTGGGCAAAGCCTGGAGCGGCTTTGTCTGGTATCCACACACTGAGGTCCCACTGGAGCGGCTCTGTGCATACGGCCAGGGGGGTTGTCCACCTGCTTCTGTTGATGCTGAAAGTCAGTTAATTTAGATTGAAATTAGGATTCAGGTGAAACCTAGTTTAGGCTAAAGTTAGTTAATTTAGGTTAAGCATTCTCCCCAAAAGGCAATCTAGTATGAAAGAATGCAACCTGGGTTTGGTATTAGCTGCAACTGGATTTGAACTGGCCCTTCCCCCGCCTACATAGCGTGCCTGGCCTGGGGGTGTTCTGTAACCCAGCTTAGTCCCGGAAGTCCCTCTATAAATGCATATCCCTCAGGAAGGGGACATGCATTGCATCGCTAGTAAAGCAGTAGAAATAAATTAACCTACGAGTTTGTTTCCAGAATCCCAGGTACGTGGAAGAAGGGAAGGGAAGAAAGAAGGGCTCCCGTGATGTCCCCGTGCCACGGGCTTCACACAGTCCCTCCACAGACGTCTCCTGGACACGTACTGAACATCTCTCTTGTGCCAGGTGCTTTTTAGCCATGGTCTCATTTAATCCTCACAACATCTGCTCAGGGACGTCGTTCTCATCGTCTTGTTACAGTCCCCGTCATGCCCGGCCGGACACACTGTCAGCCCGGGATTTCCGTGTGTGGCAGACGTTGAGTCGGTGGTTACCTCATTCAGTGTGTGAACTGTGCACACACAGTGTGCTCGGCTTGGGGACACCGTGGTGAATGCAGTCAGACCCGGCTCCGTCCCTAGTGGCAGGCATCAATCAAAACCCCACACAAACGTATGGAAAAACCACCCTTTTGGAAAGTACTAAGAAGGAGAGGTCTGCTGTATGACAAGAGGTCCTGAAGGAGCTCAGAGGAGGTGGGGGCGGGGGGTGGCGTTGCTGGGACGTGAGACTCCGGCAACAGGTAGCTCGGCCTGGGTGTGGGGCAGTGGCCAAAGCCTGGGAACCGGAATCGTGTGGTGGGAAAGGCAGGCCTGGTCACAGGGCCGGCACCGTGTGGGCGCTGCGGGCCACGTTAAGGCGTTTGGCCTTTACCTCAGGGGCAGAGCGAGGACATTAAACTGTTTTCAACAAAAGAGGATGTCTTCGCGTGTGCCATTTTCAAAGGGAACTGGCGGCTATATGGAGAGCAGGGGGGAGGGAGCCAGAAGGGCTGCAGCCACATGGAGATGGGGCCGGATGCTTCAGGAGAGGTTTGGGAGGCAGAGTGGGGAGGGCTGGGTGGTGTGGAGGAAGCTTTCTGGGCACACCTGTGCGGAGCGTGGGAGCCACACTCAGAGGGCCCGTGCTTGGTTTAATGCTCCTCTTCTTTTTTCCCAGTAGCTTTATTGAGATATAATTGAGAAATAAAAATTGTATGTATTTAAGGTATGCAATGTGATGGTTTGATATATGTGAAGTGATGACCGCAGTCAAGCTAATAACAAATCTATCACTTCACATGTTACCATTTTTTGTGTGTGGTGAGAATACTTCAGATCTACTCTCTTAGCAAATTTCAAGTACACAATACAGTGATAACGATAGTCGCCATGCTGTACATTAGATGCCCAGAACTTACTCCCCTGATAACTGAAACTTTGTACACTGTGACCAGCCTCTCTCCAGTGTCCCACATCCACACCCCTAGACCCTGGCAACCACCGTTCTACTCTCTGCTTCTGTGAGTTTGACTTTCTTAGATCCCACATCTCAGTGAGATCATGCGGTATTTGTCTTCTATGTCTGGCTTATTTCACTTCGCATAACGTCTCCAGGTTCATCCATGTTGTTGCAAGTGGCAGGATCTCCTTCTTGTTTATGGATGAGTAATATTCCATTATACATACACGCACCACATTTTCTTTATCCATTCACCCATCTGTGTGCACTTAGGTTGTTTCCATGTCTTGGCTATTGTGAATAATACTACAATGAATATGGGAGTGTAAATATTTCTTTGAAATTCTGATTTCATTTCCTTTGGAAATGGCATTGCTGAATCATATGGTAGTTGTGTTTTTAATTTTTTAAAGAATCTTCATACTGTTTTCCCTGATGGCTGCACCAATTTAAATTCCCACCAACAGTATACAAGGATTCTCTTTTCTCCCCATCCTTGCCAGCACCTATTGTCACTTGTCATTTTGATAACGGCCATCCTAATATTCGTAAGGTGATATCTCATTGTGGTTTTGATTTGCATTTCCCTGACGATTAATGATATGCTTGGCAAGATCATAGCTCACTGTAACCTCAAACTCCTGGGCTCAAGTGACCCTCCCACCTCAGCCTCTGGAGTAGTTAGGACTACAGGCATGTGTACCGCCATGCCTGGCTAATTTTTTATTTTTTTAATTTTTTTTTAGAGATAGGATCTGGCTGTGTTGCCCAGGCTGGTCTTGAACTCCTGGGAGCAAGCAATCTTCCCACTTTGGCTTCCCAAAGTGCTGAGATTACAGGCTGCACCCAGCCTTTGTCCATTTTTTAATTGGGTTATTTGGTTTTTTGATATTGAGTTGTATGAGTTCCTTATGTGTTTTGGATATTAACCCCTGATCAGATATATGGTTAGCAAATATTTTCTCCCATTCCCTAGGTTGCATTTTCATTTTGTTGATTGTTTTCTTTGCCATGTAGAGGCTTTTTAGTTTGACATAGTCCCACTTTAGTTTTGCTGTTGTTGCCTGTGCTTTTGGTGTCATATCCAAAAAATAATTGCCAAGACCAATGTCAAAGAGCTTTCCCCTATGTTTTCTTCTAAGAGTTTTACATTTTCAAGTCTTTCATTTAAGTCTAATCCATTTTGAGTTAATTTATGTGAATGGTGTAAAATAAGGGTTCATTTCATACTTTTGCATGTGGATATCCATTTTTCCCAACATCCTTTATTGAAGAGACTATCCTATCCCCATTTTGTATTATTGGTGTCCTTATCAAAGATTGACTGTATATGTGTGGGCTCATTTCTGGATTCTCTATTCTGTTGCATTGGTCAATCTGTCTGTTTTTATGCCAGTACCATGTGTTTATGCCTGTTTTGATTACTAAAGCTTTGTGATATAGTTTGAAATTAGAAAGCATGAAGCCTCCAGCTTTGTTTTCACTCAAGATTGTTTTGGCTGTTTAGAGTCTTTTGTGGTGCCACATGCATTTTAGTTCTTTTTTCCTGTTTCTGTTAAAAATGCCTTTGGAATTTTTTTTTTTTAATTTTTATTTCATCTTATTGTTATGGGGGATAAAGAATTGCAGGTTACATACGTTGTCCAGGTACCGCATTTCCCCCCAAGTCAGAGCTCCAGGCGTGTCTGATCCCCAGATAGTGCGCGTTGCACCCATCATGTAGGTATATATCCCTCCCTTCCCCACGCCCCCTTCCCGAGTCAGCACCTTCAAGCATTACCATTCCCCAAACGGTGCGCAATGCACTCATTGTGTGGAATTTTGATAGGGATTGCTTTGACTCTATAGATCACTTTGGGTAATATGGACATTTTAACAATATTAATTCAGATCTTCCTCCTCCTTGGTTAAACTTATTCCTAAGTATTTTATTCTTTTGATACTATTATAAATGGGATTGTTTTCTTAATTTCTTATTCAAATTGTTTGTTGTTAGCATATAGAAATGCAACTGATTTTTGTATGTTGATTTTGTACTCTGCAACTTTACTGAAATCATTTATTAGTTCTGTTTTTTGTAGAGTTTTTGCAGTTTTCCATATATAAGATCATGTAATATACAAAAAGAGATAATTTGACTTCTTTCTTTCTGATTTGGTTGCCTTTTATTTCTTTATCTTGCCTAATTGCTCTGGCTAAGACTTCCAGTACTCTGTTTTTTACTGGAGAATTTAATCTATTTATATTTAAAATAATTATTGCTATATAAAGACTTTCTATGCCATTTTGTTAATTGTTTTCTATCTTACAGCTTTTTGTCCCTCTTTTTCTCTCTTGCATTCCTTTGGGATTTGTTGATTTTTTTTGTAGTGATAAGCTTTGAGTTCTTTCCCTTTATTTTTATCTACTAGAGGCTTTTTCTTTGTGGTTACCATGAGGCTTACATAAAACATCTTGTAACAGTCTGTTGTAAGCTAGTAACGACTTCGTTTCAATTGCATACAAAAACTAAAGTTTTACTTCTCCCCCCCTCCACATTTCATGCTATTAATGTCACCTTTACATCTTTTCATATTGTGTATCCATTAACAAATTATTGTAGCTATAGGTATTTTAATACTTTTGTCTTTTGACTTTTATCCTAGAATTCACATGGAGAATATGCTCTGAAAAATGCATTGTTACACAATTTTGTCATTGTGCAAACATCATAGAGTGTGCTTCCACGAACCGAGATGGTGTAGCCTACTACACCTAGATTATGTGGTGTAGCCTATTGCTCCTAGGCTACAAACCTGCATAGCATGTTACTATACCGAATGCTGTAGGCAATTGTCCCATAATAATAAGTATTTGTATATCCAAACATATCTAAACATAAAAAAGATCCAGTAAAAATATGGTATAAAAGCTCCATTATAATCTTATGGGACCATCACTGAATATGTGGTCTATTGTTGATTGAAATATCACTATGTGGCACATGACCATATATGAATTTGACTGTTTATCTTTATCAATGAGGTTTATACTTTCATATGTTTTCATATTGTGTCTGTGCATTTGAAGGAGCAAATATTTCTTCCAGTCTTTACTGTCTGGTTTCAGCCAGCAATGACCTTCTCTTGTCAGGTCCCTGGGCTAAAAGGATTGCCTCTACGGTCACAGGTGAGCAGGGCTGGAGCCGGGTCACATGGCTGCTGCTAGGTCTGCAGTGACGTCTGTGGTTGGTGGGTCTGTTACCAGGGGCTTGGGTAGGTGTGGATTCTGCCTGGTCCCTGGGTGAGTGGGACTACCTCCAGGACCTAGAGCTGGCTTCAGGGACAAGGGTCTTACTTTGGGGTTTGCAGTTAAATTCCCACATACGGGCCTTTTACAAGTGAAGGACAGGTTTGTCTCCGGTTGTGTCCCTGGGTGGGCCCATGGTCTGGCAAGACTGGCCCTGGATACAGTTGAGAGGGGCTAGAACCAGCTCAGGGTTGCTTTGGGGTCCACGGCTGTGACTGAGGTCAGTGGGCCTGTTACTTGAGGCACACGTGTGTGCTCCTCCCAGGTCCCACGGTGGATGATTCTAGCAGCAGGACCAAGCCCAAATAGGGTTGTAGCTGAGTCCACAGGGTGATGGGGCTATTTCCAGGTGGGTGGCCAGGATCACAGCTGGTGAGCTTGCCACCTGGGTGCGGACCTGCCTTTTCGATAGGACCTTTCTTGGTCTTGGGTTCCACTCTGGTTTCAAAAACTTCCTACCTGGATCCCAAAGCTTCCACAAAG